>NW_006435787.1:879520-894965 GCF_000325575.1 Pteropus alecto
GGACGTGGCCGTGCAGGGCAGGGTACCGCCCCGCGCGCCCCTGAGGCCGCCCCGCGCTGGCCCCGGGACCCCGCATCGTCAGAGCCGTGGGGCCGCCGGGCTCCACGTGTTCACCCGGCTCCAGTGCGGGGCAGGCGGCCAGTCCTGGTTCCTGCACAAATGATTTGTTGGTTCCTTCTTTCGTTCGTTCGTTCGGCCATTCATTCATTCATTCAAGGCTATAATGATTGTCCTCTCAGGGAGCAAAACCTCCTTGCCCGCCTGTAGCTTAGTCTAGTTGGGGTTTTGCATAGGTAAAGCCACATGGTAGGACAGGGCAAGTCCCTTGAAAGTGCAAAGGCCTGGCCAGTGGAAGGAGGGCTCGGGGAAGACTTCAGAGCCAGGGACTTAGCGCCAGCAGCAGAAGTGAGCAGGATTTGGGCAGGCCAGGCAGGACGCATGCTGCCAGGCAGAGGCTGCTGTAAGCGGGAAAGGCAGGGGCAGCCAGCACCTCCCCTCCCCCAGATCCAGGGGCCCTCACTCAGTCCCCAGCCTCAGGCCGCATTGGTGGGACCTGGAGAGCAGGCGGCACCCTCTGGAAGACCCGCCTGGGAGACGCATGGCAGGGCTGGGGAACCAGACAGCCCTCCCTCCCACGGCTTGTCCCGGGGACGGTCGAAGCCCCGCGTGCACGGAGGCACACACGCAGTGCCCTGCCCCGATGCTTGCACACGAGGGACGCAGACGCTGCATGCCACCTGCGCCAAATGCCGTCCCAGCCCCCCCCGGAGGAACGGAGGAGGGCTGGGCTCGGGTGCGTCACCGGGAACCACCCTCATTCAGGGACGTGACACCCGGGCCCACCGTGGCCCTCGGGCCGGGCCGGCCTGTGCCGCCCTTGCAGGAGCCGAGTAGATAGGCATGAGCGTGGCACCCCCGACGTTTCTGCATCAGCAGCCACCAAACGTCCGAGGCCCAGATGCGAAGTCGGCCCAGGAGGCACACGTGGGCCCTGGGGCCCGGGGCTCAGACCCCCCACAAGCCTCTGGGTGGAGCCCGGTGCCCTGCCACGCCCTGGGGTGGCCGTATTTCTCAAGAAAAGAGACTCATCCTCTGACCCAGCTGGGCATTTGTCCCTGAAGCAGATGCGTCCTGAGCGGGGGACCCTGGGCCTCAGGTAGCTCACAGATGTCGTCCCTGCCCTCTGCGAGACCCCTGCCCGGGAGGCCATCGGAGGAGGCAGGGGGCCCAGGAGAGGAGGGGAGGCCACAGCCAGCCAACCCCAGCACGAAGGCCAGCGCGAAGACTGGCTCCTCTGTGTTGATAAGGAAACAGGCTAGAATCCTAGGTAACTTGTTCAGAGCCACCCAGCCGGTCAGTGACAGAACACACGGACCCAGCCCCGCCGGGCCCACCAGCCCCTCCGCCCGTGTCCAGGCCGCCTACCCACCTGACGCTGCTGGGTTATGTTCTGCTGGACGCCGGGACTTCAGACCCCGAGCCAACCTCGCCCGTCCCTCCGGCAACGCAGACCTATCACCACGTCAAGGTCCGCAGAAGCCGAATCGCTGAGTGGCCGTGAACTCCCAGGTAGCAGACTGGTAAATTTCCGGAGTCCCACAGCTAGAAAGCTGGGGTTCCTCGTCCCTGTCAGGCAGCCTCTCTTAATGTCTACCCTCAAACTGCCACCCCTGCCCAAGGCCAGCCGGTCCCACCGAGCTGCTGTCCCCGCGGGCCGGCCGGGCTCCCCACACCCTCGGTTCTGGGACCACAGTGTCTGGGACGCCTCTTTCTGCAGTGTCTGTCTTACCGAGGAGGCAGAGGCGCCCCGGCCCCGGCGGCCTCATGCACCCCTTAGCCCGGCGGCCGCGTCCCTGATTCTCTAGAGCCTAGACACCCTCCCGGGGGGCCGGGGCCTCCCCAGCCACAGGCCACGACGACGCGCTTCCAAGAATTCAAACCAATTACCCGGGAAAGGGAAAGCACATTTTTTCCATCCTCAGCCATCCAAAAATACCTCAAATCTGAAAACAAAAGTCTCGGGCCAACGTAGCTGAGCAAAGCAGCCCTGTGCCCAGAGAGCCCGTCCCCTTCCCAGCACCCAGGCGGGGGCGGGGGACCGGCAGGAAGCTCCTGGGTCTCCCCGCCCCCGCCCCTCTGCAGCCTGCTCCTGCTCCTGGCAACCAGGAGTTTTGGAAGAACTTTCTGGAAGCTTGTCATTGCCATGAAGACGGCCGTGTATTTTGTGTCCCTAGAGCAAAGCAGTGATGTGTGCATTTTTCTTACTTTTTATTTCCTTGCTCTGAAAACTGTCTTCCGAAGAGCCTCTGAGCAGGAAGAGGGATGTGGGGTGCAGCGTCTGGCCCCGGACGCCGCCGGGAGCCTCGCAGGGGAGAGGTGTGAGCACGTGCCACACTGTCCCTCAGGATGCCACGTGCCCGACGTCTCCCAGGGACGCACCCTCTCTCTCCCCCTCGCCCCCGCAGGCTCAGCACGTCACCTGTGCGGAGCAGGCCCTGGGAGCCCCGGCCGCCCGCAAGCGCACTCTGCCGCTGAGGAGTCCCCGAAAACAGGCGCCTGCTGGAGGCTACCGGGTCCCACTGGCGCCGGGGAGGGAGGCGGGTCGGCCGCCGGGCCGGTGGTGCGGTCCCCGGGCCACGGCGCCCCGCCCTCCACGGCACGTGTCCTTCCAGGGGGCGCCAGTCCCTGCGAGGCCCACCGCCTCAGTGTCCGGGGCAGGGACTGCGCTTCCGCTGGTTAGTGGGTCCCCGGGGGAGGAGGGGCACACATGTCTCTGTCCTGCTTCTGAGTCAGCAGCCGCCCTGCGCTGTGCCCAGGTCCCCACAGGCCCTGCTCTGACATGACCACGAGCACCGCACGTGACCTCTGACCTGTCCTCAGTTTTCCTCGTGAACTCCGGGGACCCAAAACGCTCCGTGAATCGAAGGCAAGATCACCGCTGAGCTCTGTCCAGGCTCCGTCTCTCAGGAGGCATCTGAAGAAATGAGGAAGGCCAGGCCGGGCGCCTGCAGGCAGCGAGGCGGGCTACCCAGAGGAGGCTCCGCAGGCTTCTCAACCCAGCGTCCTGCTGACTTCCTGGCCGCCAGCCTGGCGGGGGCGATCTGCACTTCGGAGCCTGAGAGGTGTGAGCGCAAGGCATCTGGGACTGGCCGCTCGCTCTCCCTCCCTCTCTCTGCTGTCTCTGCCTCTGTCTCCACACGCGCACACACACGCACACACACACACACACATGCGCACGCACACACGCACGCACGCACACGCACGCACGCACGCGCGCGCGCTCCTTCCAGGAACTATTTATAAAATGGTACTAGTTTGCAAAGGGCTAGTCAATGTGAGATTCCTTCTAAACACATCTTCCTTTGAAAATGAAAAAAACAGGACTGGTTTTTACACACGCACAAGCGACCTCTCAGGGATGCAGGCGCTGCTGGCCGGAGGGCCTGCCTAGTCCTAGCTGACCAGCGGCAGGACTCGGCAGGCCGGCACCTGCAGAGGCAGCCGTGGGACCTGCTCACGGACCTCCCAGGGCACCCGACGCTCCCTGACCTCAGGCCCCGTGACTCCTGTTGGTTTCGCTTCCGAGGTCCGAGAGCGTCTCCGTGCTGGTCCGTGCTGGGTGAGTGGCCGGCCCCCAAGAAAAGGACAGGCCGGAGGCCTCGCCCGGCAGGGGCCCAGGTGTCTGTGCGGAGCCAGGGCCTCTGCCGCCTCCGACTGACCACGCGTGTGTCCGTGCTCATGGGCCCGTCTTCCCTCCTGTGAGTGCAGAGGCGCAGCCTGGGTCAGGGAGGCCGCCTGGATTCGAACTCCTGGAACAGCCGGTCATTTGCTGTGTGGCTTCGGCAAGTTAACTGACCTCTCTGTGCCTGTTTCTTCCGTTAAAGCTGGAGAAGAGACTAGACCAACCCTCCGGGGCTGCTGTGAGCGCTAAGCTCAGCCGGTCAGTCTCCCTGAGCTCCGTTTGCGGTGGTGCCCAGCTCCAGGGGCACAGGCCACTGCTGGCCGCACGATCCAGCGGTCACGTGCCGCTGGTGCTCCAGCCCCACCAAGCTGCCCAGGGTGGGCTGCGCCAACTCCCCTCCCTCTCCCCAGATTCCAGAAGAGCCTCGGGGGAGGTGCGGATTCCGGGGGAGCTGCGGATTCCAGAGCCGGTGCCAGCACTGGGGGAGGGGCACTGAGCAGCGGAGTCCGGCGGGGGGAGGGGTGCTGAGCAGCCGAGTCCACTGAGCCCCTGGAACCCCAGGCCTGGGCCTGGAATGTGCTGAAGAGGCCACCGCCTGTGTCACTTCCTGCGGCAGCGCCTCCGGAGGGCACCTCTGGGGAGCCGCTCTGTCACCTGGAGCCTGAGCCAGAGCCGTCCTGCTGTGTGCGGGGTTGGGGGGTCCTGGTGAACATGGTCAGAATGGAGGGGCCGCTTCCCGGGTGCCCGCGGAAGGGCTCCAGCCCCGCACACGCCCGAGGGCGGGAGCGAATCTCGGCCGCCAGGAACGCTGCAGTCCGAGACGGAGCTAAACGCCGGACGGGGCAGCGCTGGTTTTCAGGAGCCTTCGAAGGACCACCGCCGGACCCTGTGTGTCCCTCGGCCATCCAGGACGTCCATCCAGTCCTCCCCCGCTCGCCCGCCTGTCACTCGCCAGAGGGGCCAGTGGGCCAGCGTGCTCAGAGGCTGCGAACAGCACCGCGGGAACGCCCAGCCCCCCAGAGTTGCGCTCTAAGAAACCTCGAGAACCCCGGGGTTGCACCCTAAGAAAACTGATGGCTGCGGGAACACGTTCTCACTCTCAGGAGGAAGCACAGTGTCGCGCCCGCCCGCCCTGCTCAGAGAGGCCTCGGCATCTCGTCTCCGTCCGTGAGCTGCAACTCGCTGGACGTCGCTGAAGGAGCTCGGGGCCTGGCCTTCCCGGGCCGTGTCGCTGACCACAGGGCCTGCTGGGCCGTTGCCGTTTTAGCCACATTTGTTTTTATTTCCAAATAAGCGAATCGGTAAACACCCAGCGACGTTCTGCTTGTCTCGCCCCCGTGCAGAGTCCTGCGTGGAGATGCATCGGGCGGTGTCCCCATCTGTGCCCCCTTCCCGCCCCCGAAAGCGAATGAAGCGGGGCGTCTGCAGTCGTCTAGAATGCGGTGCCCTCGCTGGGGCCCTGGCTGCTGAGACCTCGGGGTGAGATGAGAGGTCTGGGGGTCTCTCCCCACCTCCTACGGCCGGTGGCCGACAGGCAGCACTGGTTCTAAGTAAAGCAGATTCGCTGCCCCAAAAACGTAACACGAAGCAGCTTCTTCGCCCTGGCCAGCTCTCGCCACATAGTTGGGATGCCGAAATTCCTCCAAACAGCATGGAAAGTCCCAACACACGACCTAGACGTCAACCTTGAGCAAATAACTTTACTTGCCAGCATTCCTTTCTGGGGTGAATCAGCCTGTCCAGCCTCTACGCTCTGCAGCTAACCAAGCACCTCCCTCTGACAACTGAAGGGTTCGGGGTGCAGACCCCCTCATGCACGTGGTCACCACGACTCGAGAGGTGCCATCTGTCACCACAGTAAACTGCTGAAGGTGAGAGCAACTTTCTTAAGAAACAGCAGCACAGCGGAATCGGCCGTTTCTGCAGGAACGTTGGCCTCACTCACATCCGTGTGCAGACACGTGCGGGGCAGGGGTCGGCCCGCGGGGGCGCAGCCATCATCCCTCATGTGTGTCGGGGCTGAAGTTTAGAGTTCCAGCTGGCGAGGCAAACACTGAGGACCAGCCTGTCCTCTCCAGTGTCCTGTCCCAACGGCGTCAGAGCTGAGGAGCGGGCGGATCAGACCAGAGCACGTGCACGTCCACGGGACATTTGCCTGGGTCGGGGTATGCCGGCCCTGACACGAAGCAGCCCGCGGTCAGCGGGGGCTGGGGGAGCATGAGGTGGGGCTCGTCAGAGCGGCCGCAGAGGGGGGCAATGGGTGGGACGTCTGGGGCGACCCAGAGCCAGTGGGGGACACGTCGAGATGCTCGTGAGGCCGGGGCTATTTCTGATGGGCCGTCATCTGCTGGCCAAAGACGAGCAAGCCTAAGCCCCTGTGGTGCCCGCCGCGGTGACGTCTGTGGTGACCACGCCTCTGGCTGAGGCAGGGACAGAGGGGTTGTTAGGAATTGTTGTCAGCACTTTGAACAGGGACTTGCCCGCATCGCCCTCCAATCCTCGTGGCCACGAGGACCCGTCGTGACCCCACGGTGCAGACGGACAGGCGCGAGGCAGGCGGCAGAGCTCGGTGAGGCCGCCAGGGTCTGCGGTGGGTGCCGGCGACGCCTCCCGCCCAGGAGCGCGGGAGGGGACGTCCCTGGAGCCCGGCGGGGATGTGGGATCGGGGCGTGGTAGGGAGCGAACCGGCCGCGGGGACAGTGTGACTTTCAGGTCCACACCTCCTACGGCCAGGTCAGGGCGGAGTGGACAGAGACCCCTCCCCACTGCACGCCGACTCCGCCCCCATCCCCTCGTTCACCCCCAGGAGCGGCTGCCGCTGCCCCCTGTGTTCACACAACCTGAAAACCTGAACCCTGTGTGGTCCCTGCGGTCGGCAGCCTCGGGTGGCCACAGCTCAGGTGGCCGGGTGGGAGGCGGTTCCCATCCCCCGGCTGACTCAGCTCCTTCCCCCTCCCCTCCCCTCCCTGCCAGGGCAGCTGCTTCTCGTCCCAGGGCCTCACCCCCTTTCTGAGTCTTGGCCACATGCTGCTGCCAGCTGTGACACCCAGCACCCTCAGTCCTGCAGCTCTGTGGGCCCGTCTGGAGATGTCTGCAGTCAGTCCTCTAGGTCAATGGTCCCCAACCTTTGTGGCACCAGGGACCGGGGCTCCTATGAGAATTTAATGCCCGGTGGAGGTGGAGCTGAGGCGGTGATGCTGGCGCTGGGAGCAGCTGCACATACAGAGGAGGCTTCGCTCGCTCGCCTGCCGCTCACCTCCTGCTGCGCGGCCCGGTTCCTAAAAGGCCAGGGACAGGTATCAGTCACAGCCCGAGGGTTGGGGACCCCTGCTCTAGTGGGCCTCTGCCAGCAGACCCCTCTGTCGAGAGCACACACAGCCAGCGTCACCAGCCTGGCACCCACCTCCTGGCCCAGAAGGAGAAGGGCCAGGGGGCGGCCACCAGCACGGCCCCTCGCGAGGAAGGCTATGAGCCTGTCCTGGGTGGTGTCCCCAGCGTGCATGTCCCCAGCCCCGTGTCATGGCATCCTCTCTGCTCAGGCATCGTCTTCGCCACGTCGCAGGTGGGCGTAGAGGAGTGGACACTGCGCTATGGCAGGTGTCTGCAGACGTAGCTGTGCCTGGCATCGCCACAATGGGGGTGCGAGACACCCCCACCCCACGGCCTCGTCCCGGCCCTCACCTCCGCCACAGCCCCCGCCTCCTCCTGGCTGCCCACGCTTCACCTGGATGCCCACGCTCCGGGCTCTGCTTGGCTTAGCGAACGTCCGGTTTCCTTTTTCGACCAGCCGGCCTCCCTCTCCCACTCCAGGCCGCTGTTGGAGCCTGGCTGGGGTCCTGCTGAGTCCAGGACCGGGGACCCTCCCATCACTTTGTGGGACCATGTCACAGACATGCCTCTAGCAGCTCCGGCCTTCAGCCCTCACCCAACAGTGGCCAAAGGCCACAGAAGGCCAGGATCTGTGTCCCACACTTGGCCACACGTTCAGAGTGAAGAACCATCCCCAGGTCCTCCTGGCCAGGGTCTTGCACCCACCAAGGCCATAGACCCACAATCAAGGTCACCCAGGGTGCTCGCTGGGCAGTGGGAGCCCACTCACCAGCAGGCATTCGGCCACAGGCTCCTGGACAAATCAGTCTCTCTTAGAGGGAGGAGGGCAGGGCCGCCGGGGCCTGGGGACAGGGCGGACAGGTGGGCCCAGCCAGTACCTCCGGGATGCAGAGCTGGGGAAGCAGGACTGAGAGGGGCGTCCCAGAGGATGGCCCGGAGCACGAGTCCCCAGAGAGAGACGGATTTGCTTCCTACTGGCTGAGTGTTAGGGGGAGGGTTGCAGGGCTGGACAGACAAAGATTATTGGGGTGCAGGGACGGCTGACCTCAAACAGCTGGTGCCGAAGAGGTCAGCTCGGCCGCCCGCTGGAGTTCCTCTCTCCTTGCACTGTGGGTGCCCGCTGTCGGCGGGGAGCCCGCCGTGCGCCGATCCGGGCTGCGTTCGGCAGCCGCAGCCGCTCCAGACGGGCGCCTGAGGTCCTGGTGTCCCGTGGCGGGCGTCTGAGCGTCTTGGTTTCGGACGGGTGAGGTCAGGAAGGGCCTGAGGCAGGTCGGTGCAGACTGGGCTCATCGCTCGGTTTCTGCAGAAACCAGAAGTGTGGGGCGCGGGAGACCAGCAGGCCGTACGAGCTCGCCCCTCCCCGGCCGGGCGTGGGGAACGTTCTAGAACCCAAAGCAGCTGTCTCTCCTCCCTGGGCTGTGACGCTGAGTCACGGGGACCCCGCAGGAGTGGAGCCCGAGACCCGGCTTGGAGGGCCCCGCGCACCAGCACAGAGCACACAGGTCCCCGCGGCCACTGCCCACGGGTGCGGCCACCGCCCGGGGCCTCCGCGCGGGATCGAGCTTGCCAAGGACCGTCGGGGCACGAGCATTGGTGTCCGCGGTGCCGCGTGTCCTCCGGCTCAGGACCCCGAGAGCGTGAGGGACACTTTGCGGGTGGGGGTGGCCCGGGGACACGCCCGGGCTCGCGCTGACATCGGGGCCCAGCTCTGCCCTCGGCTGCTCTTCCTTGCTGTCGCGAATGGGGAGAGGGCGCACGCCACGAACCCACATGTCACGGGGACGCGCAGGTTTGCACGGCCCCCCGCCCCCCGCAGGCGGAGCAGCTCCCGGACTGGGCTCCCGCATCGGGACCTGTGCACAGAACCCTCTTTACTGCGGCAGCTTCTCGTTGGAAAAGAAAACGGGGGGATGGGTGGGGAAAGGCCAGAGACCCCGCCCTTGGCTGCCTCTTGGGGGCTTCTACGCGAAGCTACGGGGGGTCTCGAGCTGGGGACAGACGTTTCCCCGTGGATTCCACAGGGCGGAAAGGGACAGGGCCTTTCGCAAGTAGCATGCGGAGGACCCTGGCACCGGAAGCCGGGTGTGCGGGCTCAGAGAACAGTCGAATTGATCGGCCGACTGTTCGTCGGGTCCCTATTATGTGTTGTGCCTTGTATCAGGCCCTGGGGGTGCAAAAGCCAGCCGGACATCAGTGGCTGCGGGTGGGCCACAGCTGCAACGTCGGTGGACACTGCAGCTGTGCCTGGCAGAGGCTCCCGAGAAGGCTGCCCTGGGGCACAGATTCACCTGCCACTTAAACTGGGGCGAACTCGAAAGCAGATCATTTGCCTGCAACCTTCTCAGAAGCTCGTCTGCTGCACGGACGGAGGCGATGTGCGATGCAGCGGCCCGTTGGCCATTTTCCCTCCGTCAGTCACCTCTGCCGGGAAGAACGCCCCCCACCCCCGAGGGAGAGGCCGCACCCCGAGCTGGGACGCAAGCCTCGGGCCCACACCCGCTCCTCCTGGCTTCCCCGTCTGCGTCTCTCACACCACGTGTGTGATGTCGTCTTTCCTCACTACGAGGCGACGTCCCTTGGCAGGGACCGTGTCTCAGGTCCGGCCCCAACCCCCGTGTCCCGTGTCCGGCCCTAACCCCCGTGTCCCGGGTCCGGCCCTAACCCCCGGAGTCCACACGCGCGCACTAAGGACGCGGTCACCTGAGGGTGCCCTGAGCACCTGCGTACACTCCACTTGCCGCGTCTCTTCCTTCCAAAGCATCTGTGACCGGGAGCGTGCGGCAGCCCCGCGGACGGAGCCGGTCCCATCACACAGACACGACAGGACACGACAGCAGAAATAGTTTCGTAACCAAGAGCCCAAAACGAAGGTCCATCCCTCCCTTCGAGGAACAGACCACACAGCCGAGCGGACGGCGTCGGGTCGCGTTCGGGAAGCTGGCCGAGCTCCTCCCGCCTGTCCCGTCCTCCGCCCGGTGCGCGCGAATTTACTCATTCCGTCGTTTCGGGTTTTGGTTCCAGAACTTCTGTTCGGTTCCCTTTTTAAAATTTGTATCTCCTTTTAATTCTCCGAGTCTGTTCTCACGTTGTCGTTCTGATTTCCTTTGGCCTCGTCAGCATTTTCCTTCTACCTCTCTGAGCGTGTCTGAAACGCTTGTTTCAAAGTGCTCAGCTCGTGGGGCCAGGGGGTGTTTTTCTTCAGAGAGTCTGCGCTTCGTTTTCGTCCTCCGAATGGGCCATGCTGTCCTGTTTCTTTGAAGGCTCTGCGATTCCGCTGCCACCGTGAAGACTGGCCGTTTGAAAACCAGCCGCCTCGCCCAGCCTTTGCGGAGAAAGAGCTCGCGCAGGGCGTGTTCTGGGCTTGGGGTGCAGCTTACGGTCGTCTCGGGCCTCGCCCCGTCTCGCTTCTGCCCCGGGCCCCTGTGTGTGTTCCCTCCTGATCCCTCCTGTAGAAACGGCTGCTTTAAATGTCTCAGTCCCCCGGAGTCCGACGCCAGGCTCTCCGTGGCGTCTGAGGTGTTCTGCTGCGTCCCTCTGCCTGTGACTTCTCCTCCGAGTCCCCCTGATGCTCTCTCGGGCAGGGCCCACTGTTTCCGGGGCTCTCCCAGGCTGAGGTCCTGGCCAGGCCACTCTCCCGCTCCCGAGCACCATGTGACACTGAACAGAGACCAGCCCTTCAGGCGGCCCCCGACATGTTAGAGCGCGGCCAGGGAGGTGGCTCTGGGCCTCCGGCCTCAGGGGAGTCGGAAGCTGGGCCTCTGCTTCCCCCGACACCGGCACCGTGCTGAGGAGGGGTGGGGTGAGGGCCCGCGAAAACACCACAAAACTTCCTGCCATCTCGAATGTGGCTTTCTCTCTTCTGGGCATTCGGCTGACTGCCGGAGACTTCCGCAAGTTTTCCAGAGCTCCTCCGAAGTTACTGTAGCCGGTCTGTAGTTCTCCAGTCCGCCGGCCTAGCTCCTGCCTGTCTGAGTCTTATTTTTATCACTGCGACCGAAGGAGCCCTGTGAATGCCTCCATCACACAGCCGAGCAGATTCGGACTCGGAGGTCGGCGCGTCCAGCATTCACACTACAAAGCGGGTGACCCGGGACTCGAGCCTGGTGTGGTGCGTTCCTTACCCTCTGTGTCCGCCAAAGCAGACCCTCTTGAACCGTGCACGCACACGTGTCTTCTGAACGTGAGGTGGCACGTCGTTTTGCTGTGTTCTGCCGCTGGGTGAGAGCAGGCAGGGTCTAGGGTGGAAGACAGAAGACCGGAGGCACCGGGGAGTGAGGCGAGCGAGGCCGTCCCCAGCCCGGACGCGCCATCCCGGCGAGCGGGAAACGCCGAAGGCTCGGCCAATCGAGTGACACAGACGTGGTGCCATGGGGCGGGCATCGGAGCCAGGCCAGCCGGGGGTCCTCCATGCCCATGAGGGGCAGCCCGTGGAGTGGGACAGCCCGTGGAGTGCGACAGCCCATGGAGTGGGACAGCCCGTGGAGTGGGACAGCCCGTGGAGCGGGACAGCCCGTGGAGCGGGACAGCCCATGGAGTGCGACAGCCCATGGAGTGCGACAGCCCATGGAGTGGGACAGCCGCGTAGCGGGCGTCTGGGTCCTCCACGGGAGAGGGGCGCGAGCGTGCGTGCGTGGGGCAGTGGCCGCCGAACACACAGCAGCCCTCTCCGCTTGGCCACAGGCCTGAGGACTTGGCCACAAGACCTGGAACCACCCACAGTGCACAGAGCCACCGGAAAAGCACGCGGGGGTGTCCCTGGGGGAGTGTTGGCCAGTGGCCGCTTTGATTTGGGTCCATGGTAGACCAGCTAAGCTCACGGGGTGCGCACGGGCCAAGGTAACAGCATGAGGGGTAACAGAGAGTCCCCTTGCTCCCGCCCCCCAGCCCCACCCCGAGTCAACAGCGGACGGAAAGGTCTGGGCCGGGCCCACAGCCCTGCCTGCTGCTTCCTGCAAGTGGCCTTGCGTGAGGGGTCCACACTGTCACCCTCACGTGACGTGCCACCTCGTCACCAGGGCGCTGTCCACACAGAGTCCTGTCGTCTGGAGGGATCTGGGAACACGGCGTTCAGACATCTTCGTCAAGAACGAGCACCGGGCGAGCCGGGCCCACCTCCGCGGGGGCCGGTGCAGCGGGAGCGCGGAGCGCGCATCGGCGGCCGTTCCTCCCGCGCCCACTGGGCACGGCTCCGCTGTCCGTCCTGCGAGGCAAGCAGAGCCCAGAGGAAGAAGGAAAACGGGCCAAAAACGAACAAAACAAGTCTGGAGCCCACAGCCTGCAACCCGACCGCAGCCGCTTCCGGAGAGAGGCCCTGCTCCAAGCCCTTGAGTGTTTCTGCTTCGCGACAGACGCCCAGGGACCGTTCTTTCCTCATTGTCTCGAGGGGACCTGCTGGGAAAGGCTCCGGGCGGGCGGCACCCCACCCGTCACGCCCAGGAGACGCTGGGCCCCAGATGCGGGGTGTGTGTGCGTGTGTGCGCGCGCGTGTGTGTGTGCGTGCACCTGCGCGTGCGTGAGGGTGTGTGCGCGTGTGTGTGTGGCATCGGCCGGCCTGTTTCAGCCATAGGACCTCGTGCCGCCCACTGCGGTTCCATAATTAGAGGGTCCCCACACCCGTCTTCCGGGCAGCGCACACTGACGGGCAGCGGCTGCTGCGTTTTGGATTCTGAAATTGCCAAAACCAACCCCAAAACACCGAAAGCAGAAACGAGTACGAATCCGTAATTTCCCAGGCAGGCCCGTGGGAATGGCTCAGACCTGCGGGGGGCGGGGGTGCTCCCGGGTCCCACGAGGAGGCCCGGCTGCTGCCCGTCCTCGGGACCTGTGCGGATGGCGGGCGGGCCCTGGCCCGAGGCTGGCGTCCCTCGTGCCCCACTTCAGGGGACTGCGGACGTTGTTAGCTGCCTCAGCAGCCCCCCGAGCTGTGGTTCTCAGACGTTGATCCCACCCCGTGACGCCCACCGTGGGCCCTCTCTCCAGCTTTGCCAAGCTGGCTTTGTCTCCGACAGGGACCCTGGTTGCACATCGCTCCTTGAGGGCCACTGCGTGACAGCCTAGAATGACCCCGGAAAGCCAGCCGGGCTTCCTGCCGGGGCCACGGGACTGGCCGATCTCTGTAACCCACGGGCACGCAGAGCCCCGGCGACCCCCGCCCGCCCTTACCAGCCCCCTTCGAACACCCCAAGGACAGCAGCCCCCCCGGGGTCCTGACCTACGACGACAGCTTTTCTTGGGAGAACTCCAGTCATAGCACAATTGTTTCAACACGAACCGCAGACCGGTCCCTGTGATCTGTGCTCCGACTGCCCGAGTCACGAGAACTTCGTACAACAAACCACGAGGCATCTACAGCATCTCAGACAAATGGGAACCGGTTGCCCAGTCCCGTCCCCAGACCGCTCTGCAATTAGGGGTCCTCTGGGGAAAAGTCTGGGAACCAGACAAGCCAAAGGGCCGGGAAGGGGCGGGCCCAGCGTGGGACCTGCCGCCAGAGCGCCTCGGGGGCCCTCGGGGGGCCTCGGACGCCAGAGAATGCCCGGTCTCACGTTCCTCAGCCTGCAAGTGGAGTGACAGGGTCTGCTCAAAGGGTGGGCACGATTTCAGTCTCTGCACGAACCGATTCTCCTTCTGAAACAGGCGGCTTCGCGTTTCCGTCCCGTCCTGCGCCTCGTTCCTGAGATTTGACACAACACACACTGCTCCTGCCTGCGGTTTCCGGTGAATTGAGGGGCCCAGAGGTCACTGGGTTGGGGGGGTCCCAGGTGCCTTGGGGCCGGCGGGCCTGGTCTCCAGCTCCAGGTCACACTGTGCAGTGCCACCCAGCCTCTCCCCGAGCTAACTCCCTTCTTCCCGCCATCCCCGTGCCTCCAGGCCCGGGCTGTCCCGAGCCGTGTGCCCGTGCGGTCCTGCCTCGGGGCTCGGGGCTCGGGGCTCGGGGCTCGGGCTGCAGCGCGGTCTGTCTGCTCTTGGTCGCGCACCCCTCTCAGTTCTTGAGTTTGGCAGGAGGCGGCCCAGGGCCGCTGGCTGGCTGGCAGGGTGCTGGCTGGCAGGGTGCTGGCTGGCAGGGTGCTGGCTGGCAGGGTGCTGCAAGGCGGCTCTCATGGTCAGGACGGTGGTGATTTATGGGGACAGGGAGAGGATCACTGGGGTCCGCGGGCTGGTCTGGACTCCTCGACCTCGGTTAATGTGCTCTTTCGGGCCTGCGAGGAGGTCACACGGAGCGTCCATTTCATGGTGATCCATTAGGACTTCCGGGCCTTTCCTGCATGTCTGCTGCCGATGACGGCCCGAAGCGAACCAGGGCTTCGCTCTTCCAGGAGGAGAGAGACAGCGAATCAATTAACAGCCATGACGCCGATATTCATTCCACTGAACTAAGTTTACTGTGGGGCAAGCCAGAAAAAACAATAAACTTAATAAAAAATTCACAAACAACTGTTTTGGAAATGTTCCCAGTTTTATTGAGCTGCGATGGACACAGAGCACGGAACACCGTGCAGGCGCACGGCACGGTGGCCTGACTCGCGTGTGTCATGACGTGGTGACCAGCAAGTTTAGTTCGCACCCAACGTCCTCGTAGATACAAGAAAAAGAAAAAGCTCAGAATGTCCCCTGGCGGCCTTCACGTGCAGCGCTCAGCAGCATGAGCCGTGGCCACCAAGTGCCACCAAGCGCCCTGCGTCCACCGGACGAGCATCTGGCAGTCGGCACCTTCTAGACCTTCCCCGATTCTGCCGGTGCCCACCCCCGCCTCTCGCAACCAGCACCGCGCTCTCCGTGTGAGCTTAGCTATTGCTTTTGCGAGGTCCCATGTGTAGAGAGATCACATGGCGCTCGTCCCCATTGTCTGTCTGACGTATCGTGCTCAGCGCGATGTCCTCAGGGTCCACCCACGTGGTCGCAGACGGCGAGAAGTCATTCCTTTCCATGGCTGAGTAATACTCCAGGTATCTACATGTGTCGTTTCTTCACCCATCCGTCCCTGGATGGACGCTCAGGCTGCTCCCGTACCTCACCTAAACACACAGAAGAGGGATCATCGGTCACAGGCAGCCCTATTGCTAATCTCTGAGGAACCGCCACAGTGGTGCCACCGGTCACCCTACAAGCGGTTCTGGAGTGTCAGGCGTGGCCACGCCCACTTGTCCCCACAGGGGCGGAGGGCGGTGCTGCAGGGGGCCCAGGCGGGACTCAGTCACCGCGCGGCCCCTACGGAGAAGTCGGTGACGCGTTTGGGAAGCCCGCCCTCCTCTCCCGCCCGTGCGTGCTCCGGCTTCCTTCCGCGTGGGCCGGCAACACTCCCGAAGTTTCTCTTCTCCTCGTCCCCCAAAACACGGGGTGCCTTTAACCTCTGTGAGGGCGCAGAGGGGGTCGGGCGAGCTGGCTGGGATGTGACAGAGCTGGGCTGGCCCTCTGCCCACCCCTGCGTCCCCC
>NW_006435787.1:895213-913207 GCF_000325575.1 Pteropus alecto
CACCCCCACGGCCCCCACGGCCCCTGCCAGGGGCCTCCAGCTTCTGGAGCTGCACTTTCGTTTCCGGAGTTCGTTTATTCTTAGCCTGAGCTTGACACTTCCCGCCAGCAGCATATGCAAATGGGAGCCTGGCACAGCTGTCTGGGCAGCTCCAGCCCCGGCGTGTCGCAGGAGGGCGGGGCTTCCAGGGGTTCCTTTATTTTTTGCCTTTCTGATTATGTTTTTGCGTTTTCCACGACAAGCTGGCACTGTCTTGTAAGCGGCAACGTCCTCCTAGTGGGTTTGCGGGGCGGGCGGCTTCCACCCGCCCCCCCATGTGATGAGTGACAAGTGGGGCCGAGAAGAGCATCTTCCTCGTGAGCTCGGCTCAGGCCCGGCTGGCATCGTCCCTGAGCCAGACGGTGGGGACGCGGGGGTCAGGTGGCGAGCAGGGAAGACAGACGTTTCCATGTGCGACCAAAACTCGGAATGGTGCGCACAATGGCGGAGCGACCGCTCGTTTCTGGGGACAGGTGGAGGAGGGGGCGACACGCTCCCGGGGGCCATGGGACGCACCTCCCCAGGCAGTGGTGGCTGAGCCGGAGCCGCCAGCTGGGGGTCAGGGCTTCCGAGAGACCAGTGTGGACAGGTGTGGAAGGGCACGGGACCCCTGGGGCTGGTCGCGGGGTGGCCCTGGTTCCGCGGAGCCTGTTGGCAGGACCGGCGTGAGGAGCCCTGTGCTGCGGGACGAAGGCCGGGCACGCTCACGCTGGTGGCAAGTCCGTCCGCAGTGGCAGCGCCGTTGCCCGTTTCCGCCAGCTGTGGGAAGGGGCCCAGTTTCTCGGCACCCCCAGGGCGTTCGGGGGCGTCACTGTGTTTGTCTTGGCTGTTCTGATGGGAGTATAGAGGTAACTTGTGTGGCCTTAACTTCCCTGATGGCCTCTGACGGGGACCGTCTCAGCGTGGGCCGACCTCGTGTCTTCTGTGGTGAGATGTCCCCGCAGGCCCTTGGCCCCCATGGAACGGTCCTTTTCCTGACCTGCCGGGGGACAGACGTGAGGGGAGGACGGGCAGCTCCAGGGAGACCTCTGTGGGGAGGGGACAGCTGTGTCTGGATTGCGTGGTGGCTGTGCGAATCCGCCCACGGCAGTGAGGACATGCATACACGCTGACCCAAGGCGGGTCTCTGGTTCTGACGACGAGGTGCAGCTGGGGACTCCGGGGGCTGTGGGGGGCGCAGGGGCCTCTGAACCGCCTCTGCAGTCCCTCGGGCACTCTAGTCGGCTCCGGACACGAAGTTAAAGGCAAAGTCGGCCCAACCGCTGGCCACTGGGCTGTAGGAGAGTCATAAAGCCACGATCAGCGTCCCCCCCACCAAGGAGCTGTTTATCCTGAAACAGCCAGGCCACCTCGCCTGACATCAAGTCTCCATGTTCCCTGAAAAACACTCACGAAATCGTCACGTGGGAACACTGTCGCCTTGCACCTGTGGGTGGCAGTCGGCCCCCGCCAGGTGACCGAGCCGTGGGGAGCCAGAGGGAGCAGCCACCATGCCCCATCTCCACCTGACACGGTTCCCTGGCCGCATCTGTGTGGGTGACAATCTGTCCTAATGAGAAGCCGTAAAGGCTAATTGTCCGCATAGTTTGACAGGGGTTTCTCAGCTCTTCTGCATAAAAGAGCAAGGCCACCCAGCCTGCGAGAGCCTGTCGCTGTGTAAACAAACGAGAAAGGGCACATGGAAGGGGCCTTCGCAAAGGGGAGCCCAGGGACCTGGTGGCCTGTCCCAGTGGGAAAAGCCACCGAGAGAGGCCACTGGAGAAGGGGCATGGAGGGGCAGTGTGTGCCCATGCGGGGAACACCCCTCGTCCCCTCAGGCAACAGCAGGGGGTGGGGGAGCAGGGTGTGGGGGAACAGCGTGGGCGGGATGTGGGGGCAGGGCGTGAGCAGGGTGGGGCGCTGCCATAGCGGGGTGAAGGTCGGCGTGGGCCGGTCAGGATAGGGTAGGGCTGGCACCGCCTGTCTGCTGAAACTCCATGTGGTGCCTCAGGGGCCGGGCATGGCCCGAAGCCTGGAGCAGGGCGTCCCGGGCCCCTGGTCCCCTGTGCCACCGACAGGGAGAGGGCCTGAGGCTCGCCCAGCATGGCCCACGGGACCGGGATGCTGCCCACCACACTCCCGGGGGTGGGGCGCCTGGGGCAGGAGGGACACACAGAAAGTGCGTGAGCAAATGGAGGAGAGTGTGCAATATACTCTCACTCACACACACACACTCACACTAATGCACACTCACCTCACGCACACGCTCATGCTCACACACCCACAGTCACACAGTCACACACTCACCCACTCACACACACTCACTCACACTTGCACACACACTCATACACACTCACACTCGCACACACACTCACGCGCACTCGCACTCACAGCTTGGTGCCCACTCGGTGGTGGCTGCACACGGTGACAAAGGAGACGAGGTCCGGGCCGGGAGGAGCTGGGGGTCCCGCGGGGCGCACGGCTGGGCCGGCAGGGTGGAGGCGGCTCTGCTGGTCGGGTGCCCGCTGAGCGCCGAGCGGGGAGGGCGGGCGCGGGGCGGGACGAGGCAGGACCCTCTGGCGCGGGCAGTTCTCGGCTCGGGCCGTTTCCCCGGGCACATCTGAGAGGCGGAATCGATCGGTGGCGCAGGGGCAATCGCACTGCCCGAAGCACACGGCGTCGTGAGGCTGTGGCCGCGTCATCACGTCGGCTGAGGCCCTCGGAGCCAGTGCCACCTGCACGCACCAGGCTGGGCCCGAAGGAGCTCCTGCCAGCACGGGACGGGACGAAGCCAGCGCGGGCCGTCCTTCCCCCTGCACGGTCCTCAGCCACCAGGACCAAACGTCCCAAACACCCTGCCTTTGAGGCCCGGTGGTGCAGGGTTTTCTAGGACTTGTTGTGACAGGCGCCCTGACTGCTGTCCTGTGGCTGCCACCACGACGGCGACGTAGAGGAACTCCCGTCTGGCTTTTCGGCTCCATGCCAGACCCAAGAGGAGCGTCGTTAGGTCGTCACACGGGACCTTTGGGAATGAAAGCGGGGCGAAGGTCACGCCGGCCATTTGCGTTCCAGAGCGCGGCCTCCCTCCGGGTGAGTTTGCGTTCTGCCTGTGAACTTGCACCGCACGCGCCCTGTCCGGGCAGGAAGGAGCAGGCCTCCTGAAGCCGACGCTCGCCACGGCCCCCGCGGGCCTTCCGGGCCTCAGCTGGCACTCGGCTCCGGGTGCTGGCGGCGAGGAACGGGGAGCCGCCTTCTGCCCGGGCGCCTGGCAGCTCGGAGCCCGGCTCTCCAGTCCTCCGTGGCGCGTGAGCTGCCTCGCAGCGTTTCTGCGGACGCGTTGACCGGCCTTCATTTCTTTCGCTCGTCACCCGGAGCCCTGGCTGAGCTGATCTGGGGGACGGTGGGCCGTGCCCCTCGCAGGAGGGGGCCCTCAGCAGGAGGACCCGTGTGGGGAGGCCACCATCCTCCCTGCTCCAGGGGCCCCCGGGCTCCTCCGTGCAGCTGGGACAGCACCGAACTCAGTCTCCGAAGGCTCGGAGCCACCGAGTCGTGGTGACAACCCCGAATGCGCGGGCACAGCATCTGCACCCTGAGAATTCTGCTCCAACAGTTCCCACATCGTCTCGGCTGGCAGCTTTCCTCCCACTTCAGGACTAGGAAGAGTCGACCTGCATTCTAGTGTGGCCCGGGCCCCACGACCGCACAGAGCAAGCTCTATCACCCGAGCCGCAGAGGGGAGACCGAGGCCCTGAGAGGTGGCAGGGCGCCCCCCGCTTCCCGCCTCGAAGGGGCGGAGCCCGGATAGAACCCCAGCTGCTGGCCTCGCCCTCTGCCCTTTCTGCAGGGCTTCGGGTAACGGGGAGCGACCCCGCGAGCTGCCGAAGTCACCGCGGGCAGAAGGCCGGGGTGCCCTGGATGCAGTATTTGTCGATTTCAAATGTTCCTGTGAAACAAAACAAAACCGCTGTGTGGGGACCCTGCCGGTCCCAGTTAAAGGCTGAATGGCAGTACTTTCCTCTGCTGCTTCAAAACACGTGGGGCCCCACCCGGAGCCCGACTGTCCCATGACGCTTACAGGAAGGAGCTGCGACCCGGCTCACAGGACAGGGACCGAGGCCTCGGCAAGGGTGGGCCCCGTGGGGTGACAGCCGGCTCTCTCCTCTGCAGGGTGCTGCCGGCCCTCAGGCAGAGGCAAATGGCCGTGACGCCTACTCTGCGGTTCCCCAGGAAGAGGACACAGTGGCTGACCCAACCCTCCCGTCCCCACCGGGGATGACAGGGCCTGTCCATGCTGGGTCTTCCAAGGTTCGAGGCCCTCATAAGTTTGCATCCCTCCGTTCACCAGCAGGGCTGGACGGTGCCATGCAAAGTGCCAGGTGGTCACCGTCAGCTCTGGGAGCCCCAGCACGCAGCACTGGGGTGGTAGGGTGACCTCTCGGCTGAGCCCGGGGTGAGTGCGTGCTGGTCCCCTCCCCGGAGGCCTCCTCCGAAGTCCTTGCCAGGCCCTTGGGACACTGCCAGCCACACCTCCGACCGTCGCAGTGGCCAGCTTGTAGCTGGCCCCACTGACCACAGTGAGAGCGCACTGGACCACGGGGGCGGCCAGCAGGGCGTTGCCTCAGAGGACACTTTCTACGCTGCTGTGTCAGCTGGACAAGTCCCCCGTGACAATGGCTTGGTGTCAGTGCATGAGGTGGGAGCTTACGATGGAGAGGCAGACACAGGCCCGCCCTCAGGAAGGGGCCGGCGGCTGCAGTGTGGCCGAGCACTAGGTGTGCTTGGCAGGACTGGGCGAAGGAATGAAGGACACCAGGGTCTGCTTCTAGGTCCAGGCACCGCTGCAGGGACCCCAGACAGTCCGAGAACAGGTGACAACGAGCGGGGGTCTGGTGCTGGGTGGGAGCCAGAGGGGCTCTGTCCCTCACCCCACAGCCGCCCCGCCCCATGGGGGGCTCCCTGGTTGTCAAAGCACGGGTGGCACGTTCCCCTGGTCCCCACACACAAGCGCACCCTGAGCCTGGAGCACGCTGCTCACGGGGCCGTAAATCCCCCTGGAATGCCGCCCCCGCCCCCGGCCCCAGCCCAGCCACGACCGGCTGGCAAATCCGAGGACAGCTTGTGTCCATCGCTTTCAGAGGTGACTTTCATGTCCACGGCACTATTAGTTGTTCACTGTGGAGGACTGAACTCCGGGACAGAAAGTTGACTCACGCAGGAGACCCACAGCCACGTCGCAGCAATGTCCGCCACGTGGTGGACGGCCGGGGCTGCGTGTGGCACGGACACGTGGGAATCAGAAGCTGGACCTCATAGATGGCCCGTAAGGTCCCTCGAAGCCCTATTCACTGTGAGCGTGACTGGTTATGGGATCCCTTGCTTCTCATCTACGCTGCGTAGTTCCCGTACGGCTGTGCGTTAGTGACCGAGCGGCCACAGAAGCCGTATTCGACGACGTCCAGGACTGCACGTAATCAGCTATGTGTTCATTAACGGCCAGTCACACGCGTCAGCTTTATAATTAGTTATCGTAGGTAACCAAAGCATTTTAACTGGTACGGACAGCTCGCGCTGACTTCCTGTGCGCTGGTTTTTATCTGTAAAATGAGTTGAGACGATTAAACGATCAACCGGACAGATTTCGCAGCCAGTGAAGCCGATTCCGCAGCCGGTGAAGCCGATTCCGCAGCCGGTGAAGCCGATTCTGCAGCCGGTGAGAGTTTCGAGCAGCGTCCGCTCCCTCCCTCCTTTCCCCCCTTAAATAACAGCGCTCAGACACGGACCGCGGCCGGACACCTGCCCGCGCGTTCTCTCACTGCGTCCATGTCAGGGGAGGGTGTCCCCTCACTCCTGCACCCCAAACCAACACGACCGAGGGGATGGTAGCGTCCCACTAAAATCCGATTTTTATTTAAGAAAACGATATCAACCTCTCTGTGCTGCACCATCTTCACGACCATCTTTCTTTCCGTGTGTGTTAACAGACAACCATGAGTATCCGTCCTTCTCACACGGAGCCTTTGGGACACCGAGTTTGTAAGTGGGGACATGCCAGGGTCACGGCACCCGGAATTCCTGTCGGCAGGACGACCGAGCTGGTGGGGTGGGACCTGCCCACCTGTGGGAAGAGCTGCGTTAGCTTCACGCACCATCTAGAAATGCGTGAGGAGCGGCTGGCTGTGCCTGCAGCTAAGCCCGTTTAATACCGAGCTATTACAACGCGAAATATTTTTAAGACAAATGATACAATCATTTACTTATATCTTTGATATATAGTTTTGCATAGTTAAATATGACTTTTTGGGGGTCTTATCTTAAAAGACAGACTGGCTTAGATTAGATACAAGTAGTAAATTTGACTTTTTCTAAGAAAAACCCATAAATTTTTAAATCATATTTCACTCATATTAAACATGTGGTTATTGCATTACTAAAATATATCAAAAGAGTTTGTGACTTTTAGAAAGTCTGCAATACGTGGTGGACGGAGCGTCTTTCAGTTATTTTTCCCGGCTATTTCCAGTGCGTTTTATTGACAGGAAGCTTCCAAGTGGAAAAGCAGAACTCTGTCTTTAAGTCTTTGACCAGGATTTTCTCTCTGGTTTCGAATCGTGACGATTTTAACCCCGTATAGTTTTATTTCTTAATTCAATCATTTAAAAATGAAGCCATCACTATTTTCAGTGGGCCCTTTAAGGGGCCGATGATCTCACATAACCCGTGCCCCTCGGCTGCAGGGGGTGAGCGCTGAGAACATGGACGTCGGAACCTCGCAGGTCCCGAGGAGCAGCGTTTGGGAGGAGCCGTGCCCAAGGCCGTGACATCCTGGAAGGCATGGCTTGGGGACAGAGTGGCTTGGGGACAGAGTGCCCCAGTGGCACTCCTGCAGCCCCAGCTGGCTGCAGACGCAGCACCCCACCTCTCCCCCGCAAAATGGGTGGGCTGGAAACCCACCGAGCGTCGGCGTTGGCGAGGACACACCGCCAAATTTCAGTTCTCAAGTGACCGTCTGGAATGTGTCTATTCCCTCTGGACGGCCTGCTCGATGAGGACGCAGCCCCGCCTCGTCCTGCCCGCTCTTCTGGTCACTCCGCTGCTGGTTCCTGCTCCACCGCCAGGGCCGTCCCCACCCTGGCTGGTCTCACTGGTCACACACACCCAGGATGATTTCATCCCCTCTCAAGGTTGCGACCACCACTCACCAATTGTGTGCACCCCAAACTTTACTCCCGGCGCAGTCCCTGCCTGGACCTCAGTACCAAGGCACGTGGCCTGACTCCGCACGTGACCGTCCTCAGGCGTTCGGCCTGCGAGGCAGCGCCCTCCGCCCGTCGGCCAGGCCAGAGCGCCAGGCTGTCTGCCTGTCCGGACTCCTGTCAGCAACACGTTCCAGTAGCCACGACGTCTGTTCTGTTGACTTTATCCCCAGATTCCCCTGGAACCATCCGCTCCCCGCCATTCCTGCGCCCGCATCGGTTCCGACGGTTCTCGCGATCCCTCACGCCATCTTTACAAGAGCCGTTTAACAGGGCTCGCTCTCCGCTCCCCTGATTCTCAGCTGACAGGACAGCCGGGGGCCCCGCTGGAACACAAGCCCAGGCCCACCTTTCCTCCCGGGGGAGAGGCCGAGCGGCACTCCGTCTCAGTTAGCCGGAGCGTCTCGAAATGATGATGACAGACGGCGCCCTGAGCGGGCTGGCCCTTCCCGTGTGGGTGGGAGCCGTCCTCAGAGGCTGACCAGGGGAGACCCGGGTTCGCGGGCGTGTCACCTGCCCGCCCCTCTGGGCTCTGAGACTGACCCCAGGCGAGGAATTCCCAGGGGAGGCTCCCGGGGCGGGCTCTCCCGCTGAAGACACGGCCGAGCGGCACTCACAGGCACGTCTCTGCCCACGTGGAGTTTTGTGCTAGGAAGTTCGATCGTATTTCTTGTAAACCATAGCGGAATGCATCGCCTACTACCAGGAGCAATAAATCCCTGCGTGAATTCCATTCCAGGAAATGTTTAGTCTCTACAAGGGGAGGCATCTGTTTTCTGTTGTCGAAGATTTAAACCCGGGTGACCTGGGGTCTCCCCTGGCTCCCAGAGCCAGAAAACCAGACGTATCGGCCAAGAGCTGCAGGCTGCTTAGCTCTGCCGTCCGAGGCCACGGACCCTTCTGCCACCTTTAAGCGGAGGCTTTTCCCGAAGCCCCAAAAGGCGGTCTTGGCTCGCCCGTCTTCTGCACCCGGGGAGACTCCTTGGAGAAGGGGTGGGCTCCGAATGTCACCGCAACTCCCCGGACCTTTCCACCGCGGTTCCCACGCCCCGTCCTCACCCACGCGTTTTCACAAAGCTGCCCTTTCCGCTTAACACGCGAGGGAGTAATGCCAGCCCCGCATTCTCCCCGCTCCGGATCGTCCCTGTTTGTGTTCGGGTCCCACACTTCCGGCTGGGATGACCGCCACCTGCCTTTGCATCCTGTTTTGTGCCTTTGTCCGCTTCGCGCAGACTCCCCTCTGCCACCCCAGCTTCCAAGTCGCCGCCGGAGCCACCTTCCTGAGGCTCACGTGCCGGGCCGGCTCCCCGCTGCGAGACGGTTCGACTCAGGCACGCGCGTGTGTCCGTGTGGCAGCTGCTCAGGGAAGAGGCTATGACGTGGAGCTTGGAGTTTGCCGATGGAGGTGACAGAGGTGATGACGGCACTGAGAGATTCAATATCCGAAGATTCGAGAAATGTCTCGGAAGAGGCGAATTTAGGATTCGACCACTTCCCTCTGAAATTCTGAGTGTAACGGGATTTTAAATGAAACTTTCCCTATGGCTTCGAAGGCCTGACGGCTGAGGTCCAGGTGTCCAGGGCCAGTCCCTCCCGAGGCCTTGCCCCTGCCATGTAGACGCGTCTGCTCCCTGTGTCCCACGTGGCCGTCTCTGTGTGTGTCTGTGTCTTCGTCTCCTCGTCTCATAAGGACACGGGTCGCATAGGATTAGGGCCACTCCAATGAGCTCATTTACCCTTCATCACCACCCGAAAGGCCCTGTCTCGAAATACAGTCCCACTGAGGGCCAGGGCTGTGACATGTATTGGGGGACACATTTCAGTCCACACAGTGGGTACAGATGGAAGGCGTTGAACCTCTCCACTTTCTCAAGCCAAACTCAGACCAGGCCGGAGGAGGAGGGGGAGGGGACGGCCTGGGAGGGGACCGGGCAACGGCACGCAGTCTGTCCTCTGTGACCACGGAGCACTAGGGCCCGCAGAAACACAGACCGGGGCCGGAAGTTCCTGTGTTAGGGGCAGTTTGGGGAAGAAGCACAACCACTTTCCGCTCGGACCCACTGGCTGCGAGGCGTTCCACGAGCTGGATGAACCGCGCGGCCTCCGCCAAGCTCCGCAGGCGGCCAGCAGGGGGCCGAGGCAGCACCTGGGATCAAAGCGGTGCCTGGGGGGCAGCCACTGAGCCGGTGGCCATCCCTGGAAGCGGCAGCCACCGGAGCCAGCGGCCATCCCCCGCTCGCCCTGGGCAGGGCAGGGGAGTGACCGCAAAGCAGGAACCCGGGTGCCCAGCGCTCTTCTGATGAACGGCCCCTTGTCACGGAGCCCGCTTTCTTTTGTTGAAGAGAGCGTGAGCTATCTGGGACGTCGAGTCACTTCAAGACTTTATTTTGGGGATGGTTCCTTTCCAGGTGCTCACGCATTTGATGCGGACGAGTAAGAAATGAACTAGGGACGTGTGTCTACTCTTGTTCCCTAGGGATTCGCATCTGCATAAAGTGCAAGTCATTACGCTTAAAATGAAGTGCGAGCTACAGTATTCTCCTTATTAAATGTCGCTCAGCCTACAGGTGCTGGGTGACTCCTGCAGGCTGTCTCCTGTGGCCACGCGGTCCCATCGAGTCTGACGTGGCCATCACCTCGCTACTCAGAATTCAGGAGGCTGAAGCTGGGCCGACAATCCTCAGTTACAAGCGTCCGCGTTCCCCCGAGGAGCCCGGACGCTCGCGCGCGCAGAACTTCCCGCCTGGCTCGGAGGAAAGCTGGGCCCCTCCCACCCGCGGTCCCGGTTTGGGCTGCGACACTTAAACTTTTCTCTCCCTGGCGCATAACAAGAGGGTGAGGAATGCACAAGCTAAACAAACCAAAGGGAAGGACTCTGCCAAAAACGAGAGCGGGGGACACCAAAGCAGAGGGAACGCGAGCCGCGGGGCAGGTGGGCCTCGGACGGCTGAGCCGGTGACGCGGCGCACGGCCCCCCGCTCGCCCCTGTGCCGTGGGACGTGCGGTCAAGTGCGGAGTCGTCGCGAGGGCTAGACCGTGGCCAGCAGGAGCGGCGTCGGGGCGTTGGGAACAGCGGCCAGTGTGTCTGAGTGTGTGGGGCCATCGCCCTCTGCGCTCGCGACGCGGCCGCGCCACCAAGACGGGCCCGACTGCGGGGGACGCGCGGCTTTCCGTGGCGGGCACCGGACACTTCTCCTTCGGGTTGCTCTCTCCCAGGGCCCTATGTCGTGTGAGCAGCCCCAGTGAGCGTCTCTGACTGGAGCGAGGCCCTCTGGTTCCACGGGGTGGCCACCATCCAAGACCCCACCACGAGCGGGCCGCTGGCGACGGTCCCAGCAGCCGGAGGTCACGGCTCGCGACGTGGCCCAAGCACCAGGGGTGTCCATTCCGATCCACGCAGGGGATGCACGCGCTGCTTCCATGTCAGTATACACTTTCGGAAAGTGACCAGGCACCCAAGGCCGCGGTCACCGTCACCCCGTCAGCCGGCCACCTGCACCCGTCCTCCACTTTGCGCCGTCTGCTCGCACCCCACCCACGCCCTCTCTGCCACGACTGGCATAACCTGGGGTCTGGAGCCTCTGGGGTCTGAGGGATGAACAAACGGCACTGCCACCTCGTGACCGAGAGGCACCCGCTGGGCTCGCCTCGGAGACGAGAAGGCAGAGCGCGTGGGGACGTGTGGCCAGGGGCTCCGGCCGGCCCGAGGTCTCCGCCTGGATCTGCGACAGTCCCGAAGGGGGAAGGAGGGAAGGACAGGGGCCAGACAAGGGGCTGGAGGTGCAGAGGCTGCTCCACCCCACCTTTCTGTCAGGAGACCTCCCGTCCCTGACTTCATGTTGACCCCTCAGGCCACCAGGGTCCCCTTTCCCTGAAGCACCGGACCATTCCCTGATTTTCATAGCTGCCCACAAGGCCTCGTGGGCGGTCCTTGAACTTGCTGTGAACTCTGCAGCCATCGCCCTGCTCCCCAGTGGCCGGCCCAGCCCGTTCCAAATGCTCAGGATGATGATTGTGAAAAGAATCCCGTGGCTGCAGCAGGAGGCCAGCCAGACCCAGACTCTCTGGGGGAGGAGGGCTGTCACGTCCAGGGGACTGCTCTGCATACTCAGTGTTCATAAATCATGGTAATTAACCCATTTACCGCTTGCCCCGAGAATACTCCCCGGCGGTGCTTGCAGCTGCAGCATTCACCCCAAGATAATTCGTGGATCACAGTCCTAACCTTGCCCCCAAAGTCTGCGAGGAAATATTTCACTTTTATTACTATTTTCGCATCGCTCTAGAATATCGATAGTTTTTGGACACAAATGACATCATTCTATTTATAGCATTCAGCTTTTAGTAGTGGTATTTCCATTTACAAAATAAAGGAATTCTCGATTGCTGAAACCGTCAAATCCTAGAAAACGCAGCATTCCTACACGTGATGTTCACTGAACCCTGGCAGTGAGCAGGCAGTGAGCTGTGCGGGACCCAGCCGGGGACCTGAAGCGGGCGGGGACGGCAGGGGAGTGATCGGGAGGAGGCTGGCACTTCCCAAGCAGACCGCCTGGCATGGGAGCTGCTTGCAGTTCTGTTGTTTTGTTTGTTTGTGTTGCCAGAACGCCCTAAAGCCGAGCAGGGCTGGTCCTTCCTTGCACAATTCAACATCCGGCCAGGCGCATGCCGCCCCTCGCCCCTTGGGGGCATCCTGGCCGGATGGCTGAGCCGATGACCCTCGCAGCGCTGCTCCGGCTTGGAGGGACGTGGTGTCCCCATCAGTGTGTCGGCCGGCAGAGAGCAGGACTTGAGTTAGTGAGTCTTGATTGAAAGCCTGGCCATTTCTGAACTCTCCAGAACCTGGTACATCCTTAAACATCCTATTAGGAGGAAATTAAAGCCCTGCCGGGCTGGTTAGAGATTAGTAACAGGAAATCTTATTATAAAGAGAAAGGAGATTTCATATTTCCTCAATACACGGAACGAGCAGGCAACATCGACTCACTGCTTGACCTTAAGCACGGAACTGGGTTCTGCTGCCTATGTGTGAACTCGCTCTGCTCTTTCTGCGGTGGCCGGCGCTGGGCCCCGGCTGCAGTTCACGATAACTTGCCACAGGGGCCTGAGAGCGGACGGACTTGCAGGGATGAGGATGAGCCCACTCGACGGCTGCAAAAATCCTCTCTCTTCTCTCTGTTTCTCCTGCTTGCTTTCCTTCCAAACGGGCCCTTAGTTACAAAGTTCATTGTGGAAAACACTTATTTTTTGAAAGCTATTTCAGTTGAGGAATTATGATGAGGTTGTGCGTCATTACTTGGGTGACAACCCCAGGGGACACACTGGAAATTCTCTCTCGGCGGCAGTGGGGGAGGAGGCAGGTGGTGGCTGCGTCCGAACCGGCACAAGGTGCCAGCACTGCGAGGACTCTGCATGGTGTAGCCGGGTGCCCCGGGCAGGGTGCGGGGTGATGGTGGGTGGAGGCCGCCCCACCTCGCACCTTTATTAGACGTCATTCGTGCATCGTTAAGGGAACTCTCTTTCATTCTGATTGTTGGTTGGAAATTTCGATGCTTCTTTGGGAATATTTCTGAGAACAGTGAAGGGGAAGATGACCTTGGCATTGCTACCTGGAGCCTCTGATTCTGAAGGTCCCCACTTCCCCGATGGGAGGGTGAAACAGACTGGGTTGTGCGCGGTGTCACTGTGGTCCCTAAAAGTACCGTCACCACAGTCTATGATGCCCCTGGGGAGATGGCGAGACGTCGGCCAGGAGGCGGGCACACTGTCCGGCCTCTAAGTGTCTGCTGACCGCTGATGACTGGTAGACCAAAGACAGCTGAGAACGTGGACCTTGATCTGGGGACACTCTCACTGGTGCCTTTACTTTTCGATTGTCATTTTTACAATGTCTTTTGCTTACATCTTATTAGGTAGAACAACCACCGACAAGAGCAATATAACGTAGGCCACATATACACTTTTCTCAGTGCTGAGGGGACTCAAGGATCAGTAAAGAGAATTAGGAAACTATAAAACAAAGTCAAATATATAGATATAGTAAGAATTTTTAGTTTAACATCTTCTCTCCGAATGCTAAAGTCCGCAAAGAGACCCGATTCCTCTCATGAGGAAGAAAGGCTTTTAAAGGCATTTTACAAAGGACTTGTTTGCAAGTGGGACATCCAGATGCCCCATGGCTGTAAAAAATGTTGAGACTGAAAATGACTGCCCCAGAGGACCGTAATTCTCTGTTTAATGTGGCTTAGCTTACATGAAAATCAGACTATTTATAATACTAAGAATAGCTTAGTTCTCAAAGTTGTGGTAGACACAAAGTTTTTATAGAATAATGATTGAACGTTGAGATACTGGGCTGCGTACGACTCTGCTGTTTCAGATAACTCCAGTTGGACAGAATTTTTACTGCGGTTCCAAGCATCACCTTTATTCGTCGCCATTTTAATAGGTACAGTTCGGTGGTTTTTAGTACCTTCGGAAGATTGTGCCACCCCCATCCCGATCCAATTTCATGGCGCCAGGATGAAAACTGGTGCACGCTCAAGGGGATTGCCCGTCGCGTCCCCGCAAACCCTGGCAACCACCGGCGACTTTCGGTCTCCACGGATTTGCCCACGCTGGCATTTTCGTATAAATGGACTCGTTTGATCTGTGGCTTTGCACATCTGCCCTCGCCCGCTTCATCCCTGATGATTTCCAGGTTTGCCCGGGTTGGAGCAGCAGCGCTTCCCTCCGTTCTTTCGTGGTTGATGACACCGATTGCATGGAGAGACCATATGTTTTCCATTCATCAGTTGACCTGCGTTTGGGTTCACCCCACTTTTCGGCCGTTATGAATGCCGAACATTCGTGTGCAGGTTTTGTGCGGATGTACATTTTCAGTTCTCTTGCTGTCTACCTAGGAGTGGAGTTCCTGGGTCGTAGGGTGACTCCGAGTTTACCTTTCTGCAGAACCGCCAGGCTATTTGCACGGAGGCTGCACGATTCTGCAACCCCACCAGCAAGGCACGAGGGGTCCGATTTCTCCACGTCCTGGCCAACGCTCGTTATTTTTTTTTTTTGTTATCTTAATTATTATAGGCATCCCCGTGGGCGCACACTTAATTTTGCAAACTAATTTTTCCTGACAGAATTTCATAAACTCAGAGTTCAGCCAGTTTTTTCCTTTTCTTTTCCTGCCAAAAGAGAGGTTTAACACATCCCTTTTTAAAACAGAAACACCCCCAGTTAGAAGTCATGACTTGTTAGTAGCGTAACTGTTGGGATTGCACCAGCTTCAAAGCTGATTCGTGCCGTAGTTGTGATGAGAAGGGCTTTTCTGTTGTCCTGACATTAACAAGTAGTCCCCAGATCTTGGAACCAGGAGGCATTAAGTACTCGGCGTTCTAAGGACAATCACAGCAAAATGGGAGGCAGACGCTCGCCCAAAGTTTATTACGAGTTGGCCTAACTGACTGAAGCGCAGTCATCAGCCCGCCCGCACACTCCCAGCCTGCCCAGAAATGCCCACCCACGTTCTCCCTCGGGACTCTCGTGGTGACTCGCCCGTCATCTGCTGCTTTTTCAGGAGCCCTGAAACCAGGACACTCCCCAACTGCTCACTCTCGGCTCCATTCTAACGCCTTGGCATTCATGCTGTCCTGTATCGTAGTCCCCCATCGCTCACAGTTCTCAGAGGGTTCCTCCAGCTGTTTCCCAAGAGGTTTGCTGCCAAGTTATAGTGCCCCAGTCTGTGCGATGGGCTGGTCCCAGTCTGCATCGCCAGCCGGCTGGTGCCTCCGACGCAAGCCTGGGGTCCAGGTCCCCGTCTGTTGGCCATGGCGTCTCCTAGGGGGGCCTGGAGAGGTTTCCACCAACCATGGGTTCCCTGCGGAGGGCGTCTGCGGGGGCCCAGCTCCCACAGGAGGGGCCGTTGGCTTCCAAGCTCCTCCGGCTCTGGGGACAGGCACCCATAATGGCCCCGGCCTTCTCCGGCGACGTCGGCTCTCGTCCCAGCCACGTGCTCTCTGCGGCTCCCCGCGGGGGTTGCTAACGCGCACGCCGGTCTCCTTGACGGACACTGCTGTTGCACGGCGACACCGCTGTGAGTGAATCCTGTCCCCAGAATAGGCACAGCGATGTGGAAAATAACGTCAGTCAGAGCCCTCTACGCGTACGGCGTGGTGGCCGTACAAGTAGCAGAAACACACGCTCAGTGCTTTTGAACTGTTCTTAATTAAAAAAATTTTTCCGCCATATTGCAAGTGACCACAACGTTAGGGGCCGTCCTCACAGCTGGGTGCTGTTGCTAGTGCAGGTCACGTGGAGAATCCCACAGGGACCATGAGGCCGCCGCCCTCAGCGAACCCGCGTCTAAAGGCCCCGAGGTCCGGAAATGGAAGCGCGAAGGCCAACCAATCAGGAGGCGAGGGCCCGCCCACGACAGCCAACCAGGAGCGCCCTGCCTTGCGGCCCCGCCTCCAGCCCTTGGCTCCGCCCCACGCCCCACCGCTGCTGTCAGTCAGCTAGGTCTTGGCGCTTCCGCTTCCGGCCTCTCGGCCTTGGCGCTTGCCTGATGGAGCCTTGACCTTTGTGCTGCCGCTGGGTTCATCTCCGGCAGCCGTTTACTAAGGGGGTTTCCTCTCCCTTCAAGAACCGCCGTGATTCCAGCAGGCTCCTGCTCACCCGGAGCTCTGCCATTGCACCCAAATGCTGTGACGGCGGGGGCCTCAGGCTTTTTCGTGGCTTCTATCAATGGGAGATACGATTTAATTATGAAGAAAAACAGCAGCTGGAGTCCCGAGAGTGAACTTCTCTGGAAATAGGGCCTCTGCAGATGCCCGCGTTAAGGTGTCATTAGGGTGGGCCCTAATCCCAGCGACTGGCGACCTTACTAGAGGGAGGTGTAGACAGACGCAGGGAGGAGCCATGCGGAGACGCGGGACCGGACGCGAGTGACGCAGCCACCGGCCACCAGAGGAGACCAGGGGGGGAAGGGTCCCTCTGGCACCTGCCCCGCCACTTCCGCCCTCTGGGACCTGCGCACACCTCACCCGGGGTGCTCAGGCCCTTCCCACTTGGGCTGTGAGACTCTCATTACTTTGGGTTCGATGACATGACAGTCACTTGTGCTTGTGGCCTGCTTAGAACTGATGAGGTCACTTCCTGTGTTACTGCACAGCACCGGCTCCCTGGGGGTTTCGTTTTGTTTCATTTTCTCCCCCGTAATAGGCAGTGCTGGGCTTCCAGGTGGAAGGGGCCTCAGAGCTCATGTCGTCCAGCCGTGACACTTCCCCGCTTTCAGTGGAGAATCAGGCGAAGGAAGAGGAACACGTGGGGTGGAGGAGGTTGGCCTCTTCCGAAGCCCTTCCTGTCACCTCTGTCCGGGTCCTGTAATTCCACCGAGAGGTACATAGGGAGGGCCAAGGACAATGCAGTGTGCACGTGGCAATCCACAGCCTGTGAGGCGGCACAGCTGTTGTCCCACGCTGCTGATGCGGACGTAAGAGTTCAGTGGGCGAATGGATATGGAGAATGTGGTACATATCCAGACGCGATCTGGAACATCACCCAGCCATAAAGAGAGTGGAACCCTGCCATTGCCGCAACGTGGGGGACCCTGAGGGAGGGCGCTGTGCTAAGTGGCGTTAAGTCAGACAGACAAAGACAAATACCATACGATCTCACTCATACATGGACTCTTAAAAATAAAGAGGTCGCAGATACAGAGAATGGAGATGTGTGGCGGACGCAGTGGGGGGAGAGGTCAAAAGTACAACGTCCCGGGTATAAAATGAGTCAGCCTGAGACGCGGTGGACGGCATGGCGTCTGTCGTGTGTGACACTGCAGTGATCCCTGGGAGCTGCTGAGAGAGCAGGTCTTGGACGTGAGGTCCCCTGTAACGGGGGGCGCAGCGATCTGCGCCGATTCCATTGTAAACCATGAGGCGGGCCACGGTCCTGGCGCCTAAAAGGGCCAGTTCTGGTCTGTTACTGGGACGATCACTGTTCGGTAGAGACAGTGCTTTGTGGAACTGAATTTGACAGCAGGGTGCGAAGCCACCTTGTGCTGCCGGAGTCACATAAAAGCACATGCGGCTCTGGTCTGGTCCCCTCCAGACAGACTCCACCTCACCGCGGGGACGCGGCCCCATCCAGAGTGTGCTCTGAGTCAAGGCCGAGGCACGTGGACCCCAGACACTCACTGAGGGTGGGCCGTGCCATGCTCGGGCAACCCCTGCACAGCCCAAGGCCACGTGTTGGACGTGTCGCTGGGGACCTGAGATGCAGTCAGTCTCTTCCTGACAGTGGTCACAGACTGAGAGATGATGATGACAGAGATGAGGGAGGGATGTCTGGGCTGGAGACAGACAGCTTTGTCACTTGTCACCTCGATTCTGGGCATCTGAGTGGTGACGGGGGTCTGTGTACACAGCACATTTAGAGGCAAAAGAAACATCCAGCTTCCTGTCCCCCAGTGACCTGGCTTTCTGCCACGTCCCCTGCGGGCCTGGGCACAGGACGCAGGCTGGCCAGTGGGCAGGGTTCATAGACCATGCCAGCCAGCTTGATCTGGACAGGGAACTGCCACAGTCAGAACTTGGAATGGGCATGTGAGGACAAGCACAGCCTGCCCACAGGTACAACCCTGTGTCCTGAGATTCTAGGTACTTTCCAGTCTGTCCTATTTGCTTGTTGTTCCCAGGGTGGCCTGTCTCCCAACACAGCATAGTCATCTCATTCC
>NW_006435787.1:913228-920783 GCF_000325575.1 Pteropus alecto
GAAGGTGATTATTTTCAGTGCTCAGCCCCATAACAAGCCAGTCTACAGATGGGAATCAAGGCCCAAAGAGGTTGGCAGGGTCCCAAACCTCAGAACATGTGGCAGAGACTGCGCTTGGCACGCCTCGAGGGTGTCCTGTTAGGGTTCATTTGTGTGATGTTATTTCCAGCGTGTGCTACCTCATTCAGGATGGGAAATGGGCTGCCATTAACCAAGGACAGAACAAATTTAAACGAGAGCTCACTTTTTCCTTTTTCATAAAACCAGACTGAGGGCGGAGCATCCAGAGCGGCTCTGTGACCCAGGGCCTGGGGTCCTTCTCTCCCTCTAGTTCTGTCCTCAATGGCTGGCTCCCTACTCATGGCTTCTCATGGCTCAAGATGGCTGCCGGAGATCCAGCTCTCACGTCTTTATTCCAGGATGAAAGCAGGAGGGAGAGAAAGCAGACCAAAGAGGCCTGGGCTGAGCTCTGTGCACTTCCAAAGGAGCTATTCCAGAAACTTCTCCCAGCAAATCCCACTGCCCTCTCATAGGGCTGAGTGGCAGGGCTACATCCAGCTGTAAGGGAGACTGCACGATGCAGTTTTCAGCTGCTCCCCCTGCACCTCACTTGACATGGCAGTTCTGATCCTAAGGAAGTAAGGAGAGTAGATATGTTTAAAGCCACTAACATCTCCGCTGCCCGTGTCATTGACATTTGGTGGCCTCCGTCTGCCATATTCTTGTTTATTTGTTTCCGATAAAGCATAAAGCCCTTTCTGTAGGCGTGTAAAGTCCCCATTTGTACCCAGTGGCCCTGGGTGGCGGGAGGGGAGCCTCCAGCTTCCTTGCCCCCACATTTCACGGAGCCTGCTTGTTTTGCCCTGTAAACCGAAGCAATGGTCAGCGGGTTCCCGTGGGTCCCCAGCCACCGATTCACTGGGGCCCAGGCTGGTTCTCTCCCAGGAAGCCCCGCACTCTGCCATTGTTCCGAGTCTCACTGACTCGCTTAGGTCTGATTCTGGCTCTGGCGCTTCCTTGCTGTGTGGCCTCGTGCAAGTCACGCAGCTTCTCTGGGCCTCCCCTTTCTTCTCTCTGCAGAAGGGACAGGAAGCAAGCTACCTCAGTTCCTCTCTGCTGGCTGTGGCTGCTGCTTCTCTGCTCTGGCGTCAGGCGGCTCCTCATTTTCTCAAGGACTATCTGACTTCCTTCTTTGTCAGGAAAGAACTGGGCATCTTAGCACCGTGAGCCAATCACCCCAGGAGACTGTGCCCCTCGGTATCTGATAGCTCGTGGGAACACCAGCCAGGCGGGCTTTGTCTTCGTTTTTCATTTATTTAGTATACTTCTAAATCTCATCTGCGGTTCGACAGGGAACAAAGCAGCTGGACGCGAAAGGCCGGGCTGCTCCCAGCTGATGGGCTGTAGACACCGAGTCAACAGGCGCTTCGAGGGGCCTGTGACCACGGAGACCACGTCATTCGTCATACCGAGGTGCTGACTGATGCAGAGGCGTGCTCAGCCCGAGGAAACAGGCTCGGGAGGAAAGCACGCATTCTCTGCCCGGCAGTGACACCCAGGAGCAGGTTGTGAGCCGGAGGCCACGTGCGTTGGCGGTGTAAGATGAAGATACTGTCTTGAGCAACCGACGAGCCGTGGGCCACCAGGAAGATCCCAGCTCGTCCCCAAGCCTGCTTTGCTTTTCCCTCCAAAAATGTACTTCATTTAAGAAAATTAGAAATGCCAACAAGTTAGACCTAAAGGTTAAATATGTCCAAGCGTCAAAATGTGACGCTATTGCCATTTTCTTCTATTTCCCTCCGGTCTCCATCTATGGAAGGCCCCGTCTGTACGACTGACGCCGTGCTCTGTGAACAGCTCCGCGACGGATTTAAAACTCTCTGCAACCGTGTTTTAAATGAACACGGAGTGGTTCGGCGACTCGGGTTATTTCCAAACGTACTGCGATGAGTAACTTCGCGCATAGAATTTTGGGGGCATGTTTAGACTTGTTTCTCTCGATTATATTTTTATACATTAAGTAGTTTTTCTTTTGGTCAGTTTCACTGATGTGAATTACTGGTTAAATGATATAAACATCGGGTTAAAAGATATGGGTATTTTTTATAGTTTTTAACACATAAATACAAATTGCTTTTGAAAATAGTTGTATCAATTTATACATCTACCAGGATAGATCATATGTTAGGCCACAAGTTAAAATAAATTTAAGAAATTATATCAGCCAACTTTTTCAACCAGAAATTAATTACAAGAAGAAAACTGGAAAATTCACAAATATGTGGAGATTAAACAACATGCTACTGAATAACCAACGGGTCAAAGAAGAAATCAAAAGAGAAATGAAAAAATACCTTGAGACAAACAGAAATGGAAATACAACATCTCTAAATTTGTGCGATGCAGCACAAACAGTTCTAAGAGGGAAGTTCAGAGCAGTAAACACCTACCTCCGGAAACAAACACAAAAATCCCAAATAAACAGCCAACTTTATGCCTCAAGGAAGGAGAAAAAGAACAAAGCTAAAGTTAGTGGAGGGAAATAACAGAAATTAGAGAAGAAAGAAGGGAAATGCAGACTTAGACAACAGGGAAGGCCAAGGGCACTGAGGGTGTTTGAAAGTGTAAACAAAACGGACAAACCCCTCGCTAGACTCAACAAGAAAGAAAGGCTCAAGTAAAATCATAAATGAAAAAAGAAACATTACAAATGATGTCACAGAAATATAGCAGATGACAAGAGACTACCGCGAACAATGAATGCCAACAAACTGGACAGCCTAGAAGAAATGGATGAATTTCTAGAAACATACAACCTTCCACGAATGAAACGCGATGAAACAAAATCTGAACTGACCAATTACTGTGATTAAATAAATGATCGAAAACCTCCAAACAAACAAAACTCCAGGGCCAGACGGCTTCACTGGTGAGTTCTAGCAAGCATTCAGTTCAAAATGGCAAGAAGATTTCAACAGACATTCTCCCAAAGAAGACGTACAGATCACCATCAGGTACAGGAAACGAGCCCCACATCACACTCATCGGGGAAGTGCGATCGGAACCACAATGAGACCACCTGGCACCTGTCAGGATGGCCGTCGTCAATAACACAAGAGACGTGGTGAGGACGTGGAGAAACGGGTGCCCTCGTGCATGGTGGCGGGATGTAAATTTGTGCAGCCGCTGTGGAAAACAGTATGGAATTTCCTCAAAAAATTGAAACTGGAATTACCAGCGGCCCCACTTCTGGGTATTTACCGGGAGGAAACGAAAACGCCAGCTGGAAAAGACACGTGCACCACGGCGTTATTCACGACAGCTACGGCGTGGAAACGCCTCGGTGCCCACGGATGGGGGCAGGGATGAAGAAGCGCGGTGGATATGGCACACGTGACATCACACATACACATGACACGTGACATCACACACACACGACACACATACACATGACACATGTGACACACGCACATGACATATATGACACTATACACCTGACACACGTGACATACATACACATGACACGCGTGACATACACACGACACGCAACACATTATACATGCACACGACATATACACACACGACATATGTGACATTATATATGCCATGGCATATGCGACATATACATACACATGACACACACGGCATTATATATACACATGACATATGTGACATTATGTATACACATGACATATGCGACATATTATACACACACATATACGCATACTGGAATATGATTTGGCCATAAAAAAGAATGAAATTTTACTATTAGTGACGACATGGATGGACCTCGAGGGTATTATACGTGGTGGATCCGACACACGTGACATCACACATACACATGACACACGGGACACACATACACATGACACACACGACATACACACGACATGTGACATACACATACACATGGCACACATGACATTACACAGACACATGACACACGTGACATCACACACGACGCATGCGACACATCACACACATGGCACGTGCGACATTATACACACATGGTACACGTGACACACCACACATACACACGACACACACGACACACGACACACATGACACACGACATGCTACATATACATACACGTGACACACGCGACATCACATACACACGACACACGTGACATACACATGACACGTGACACATACACACATGACATATATACACATGACATGCGACATTATATATACCATGGCATATGCGACATATTATACACACACACATACGCACACTGGAATATGATTCGGCCATAAAAAAGAATGAAATTTTACCATTAGTGACGACATGGATGGACCTCGAGGGTATTATGCTGAGTGAAATAAATCAGAGACAAATGCCATATGCTGTCTTGTAATGTGGAATCTAAACAAACAAAGCCCCCACCTCAGGTACAGGGAACAGACTGCTGGTTGCAGAGGAGGGAGGTGGGTGGGGGTGGGAGAAATGGGTGAAGGAAACAGGTAACGGCATCTGTCCGACGGGCCTGACGGGGGAGACAGACAGCAAGCCGGGAGGCCGCGCACCGGGCCGAGGCCAGCTGGTGGCGGAGGCTCCCCAAATGTGGAGGGACGGAGGAGCCGTGACACATGGGACGGAGGGCAGGGCGGGCCAGAGCCACCCAGGCGTCACGACAGAACAGTCGTGAGACGCTCAGCGGTTTCTGCTCACTATGAGCTCCCCAGGCCTCGCGTCCTTCCAGAAAATGCGGGCTGACGTCCTGCTTCGTGCCGTACTAGCCACGGCGCCCGGGGAGGGACCGCGCTTGCCCCTTCCTCAGCAACGGCTGACTTCTACGTGCAGGCGCCTGAAGGACACGGAGCGTGGCGAAGAAAACCAGATGTGATGCAGGCCTCGTGCCGTAGCTCAGCCAGCCCACGCCCCGCCGCAGGCTCACACTCCGCTCCAGGTCGCGGCTCAGAAAATGTGTTACGAAAAATATTTGGCATAGTTTGGGGATGATCAGGTGAAAGTTAAAACAGATCTGAAATGTGCTTTAACTCTCGTGAATGGATCACTTTGTGTGTGTCTTCCAAGTTTCAGGCGAAATAAAATCAATTTTTTTTTTAAAGCAGAAATGTTCTTAGTTGCTAAGGATTTATGTCTGGCTCAAAACCATCCCGGTTTCATAAACCTGAAATTCTTTTAGATTCCAGGAAAAGAGATTTCAGCTTGACGGTGAGCGCACGGAAAATTCCAGCTCGTGCCGAGCGCTGCGGTGACTTCTGGAGAGAGAGCCACTGAGGTGCTGGCCGAGGATGCGGTCAGCGGGGTCTCCCCGAAAAGGGAGCAGCAGGTGTCCGAGCGGGCAGCCGGGAGAGCCCGCGGGTGGACTGGGGAGAGCTGGCAGGCCCCATGCTGTGGGGATGCGACGTAGAAATCCAGGCGGAGCGCACGTTGGTGGTGAATGGAGGAGACGCAGGGTGCCGGTTCTCGGAGTCACCTCCGGGGTCGGGGGGCTGGCTCATTCACTGTTCCGCGGGCGGAGAAGGTGGGCTAAGGGAAGTGGGGCGTCTGAGATGGACCCAGGTTTCTGGCTCGAGCTGTGGGGTGGACAGTCGCGCCATTCGCTGTAAGAGGAAACTCAAGAATTAGGGACACTTTGGAGAAAATGACCTCGCCTCTCAAAACCTTAGTTCCTTCCACAAAGTGGAGAAAACATCATGTACTCTGTAGCTGTTGTAAAATCGGGACGTTTTATGAACCATCTAAAATGCATGGAACAGAGAGCACATTGGTGAAACGTTCCTCTAGCCCCCTGTCCCCAGCCCCCAGCCCCTGCGCCAGCCCCCAGGCCTGTTCCAGGAAGGAGGCTGACCGTCCCCCGGGCTTCCTGCCCCGCACCCGTCGTGGTTCATCTAGCGCAGCCCCGAGCTGCTGTCATGCCACTCGTGGCCTGAATCATGGTGAGCTGCCGCTGGCATGCAGTCATTTCCTGGCGGGGGAATGACATTTTTATATGTTTTAAGAAACAGATCGGGTTCTTTGCGCTCCCTGCTGGTTCCCCTCTCGCCCCTTGCCGGCTCCTTCCAGCACAAATAGCCGAATCTGACAGAGCGTGAGTTAGAAGGCAAGACCACAACCCAGCAAAAACAAGGAGGCCGGTTCTGAACCGCACCGGGGGCATTTCCCAAAGCAAACCATTCAAGGAATCACGGAGATGTGAAAACATGAAGGCACGCGTGCACACACGCGCATGCACACGCGCATGCACGCGCGCACACGTGCACACACACGCACGCGCAGCGCGCACACACACACATGCACACGTGCACACATATGCACACGGACACGCGCACACGCACGCACGCGCACACGCACGTGTGCACACATGTGCACGCACACACGCTCACATACACACGTGCACGCACACACATACACAGCTCTCTCTTCTGTCCATGACCCATGGCGCCTCTATTTCTTTTACAGTCCTCCCCAAAGTCTGCGTACAGGCGTGTGCGTGCGCATGCGCGCGCGTGTGCGTGTCTGTGTGGGGGACAGACAGGCGCCTCTGGATGGCCCGGGAGTCCTGCTCTCCGGGCGGTGCTTTTGGAGGCGGCGGGGCCTGAGCCTGCAGGGAGACCTGCCTGCCGCGGCCGGAGTGGACGCCCGCCCTGGACCGTGTGCTGCGGGCAGGCGGGTGGGAGTGCAGTGCTGGGGAGGCGGGTGCACGCGTCACGCAGCTCCATCGCGGGTGCGCAGTGCCACCAGAGCTTGGGGCCGGCCTGGCCTGGCACGTCCATGGCGCGTCCAAGAGGCGCACGCGAAGGGGCAGAAGTGCACGACGCACCCAGACCCCACCTGGGCCGGGGGCTCAGACCGTCCCCCCAAACTGTAAGTGATGCCGATGCGAAGCGATCTGCTTCGTAAGGATAAATTCTTTATAGAGTGTATCCGATAAATCGTCTTCCCCTTGATCTCTGAGAAGAGCACACAGGAGGTCGTGACTGAGCTAAAGTGGTCTTCGTTTCTGAGAAAATGCAGGACACCTGGCGTTCTGTCACCCCCGGTCCACGGGTGCCCACAGCCGACTGCGGCACCCCGCCCTCTCCCCATCTGCTCCCCCGAGGCCGTCCCATGGAACCTGCGTCCTGTCCGTGCCTCGTCCGTCATGGCTTAATTGTTCTGAGTAGAATGAAGTAATGATCAGATTTTTCCAGGGAGCTTCATTAGGCGGAGGAAAAATTAAATTTGCCAAGGCAAGGAGGAAACGTTTGAATAAAGATTATGACCAGTGATTGAATTTTAGGTCCCTGAATGCTCAGTGTGATTCGATTCTGACACACGCACCAGGTAATGAGGGGGCGAAGGCCTGGCCTTCCACGCAGAAGCCCGCTCGTCCACGGAAATGGCCTGGTGCTGGTGGTCAGCAGGTCCTGGGCGGCAGGTGGCCTCTCACTCCACAGGCAGAGCCTGGCCCCGGCAGCGTGTGGCGATGGGCCCATGCACACCAGAGACCCTACGACGCACCCCCCCGAACCCCGAAACGCCTCTGAGGAGGGCGAGGGCATCTCCATGTTGCCTCTGAGGTAACAGAGGTCTCGAGAGCCT
>NW_006435787.1:920821-932698 GCF_000325575.1 Pteropus alecto
AAGAGCGGTACTTGCATCCTGTCCTTGTCCCTATGCGGCCCGGTGGCTCCGGGGCTGTGCACGGGGGCAGAGGACCCGGGGACCCTGCCGGGCGCAGTCCGCGCACACCGAGCCCTCAGTGCTGGCCGTCCTCCTCGGCGTCCTCCTCGGCGTCCTCCCGCTGCCTGCCAGCCCGAGGGCAGCCACGCCACCCTCACACGGCTGGTCTCGTGGAGATTGACGGCCACTGACCAGCGAAGGCAGCAGTCGGTGGCAGGGGGCCCGCGACGACGTGGCCCTGATCCACGGCTGATGGGGGGCACCGCTCGCCGCGGCCTTTCTGAGGCTGGGCTGTCGCTTCCTGCGGCCGAAGTGCGTCCCCGGGGCCCGCATGCTGGCACCCTGGCCACGGCCCTCAGGTGAACTTGCCAGCAAAGAGGGCTTTGCAGAAGCGGCGCCGTCTGGAGCAGGAAGGGTCCCCGTGCCTGAGCCTGTCCTTCCACGAAGGGCGTTTGGACGCAGACACGGAGGGGGACCACGGGTCCGCGGGCCGCGGACAGAGGCCTGGAGCCCGCCCTTTGCCCCCTCGCAGCCTCAGCCGGGGGAGGGACCCGCCCGCGACACCTTGGACTTCCGGCTTCCAGACTGCGAGGCAAGTCCTGCGTGGCCTCTGCCATGGCGGCCAGTACAGACCGAGGCTGCGACGTGCACAGAGACCGTAAGGCAGACAGGGCACCGGCCCAGGGACCTCTCGCCTTCGTGTCTCCTGAGGCCCACGGCACAGGTGGGCGTAGCCGGGCCTTCCCGTGACGCTGAAGGGGGCCGATGGAGCCCTGCGGACCCCGACTGACTCCTGAGTTCCCTGGAAGCTTCGTCCCGACTACCAGGAAAGCTCTCGTGGGCTTCGCTGTCTGTGTCTCCTCCTTCGCTGAAGTCACCGTCACCCTCACTCTGCTGGACAGCACTGTCCCCGGGCACGGCCAGGGCCCACACCCCGGTGCCCTCATTGCGTCCACAGTCGGAGCTGGAGCTGAGTCTGTCCACGGTCCCAGACCCGAGTCTGCGGGGCGGCCAGGCCCGGGCCCAGGGCAGGGGGTGAGGCGGGTCCCACGACCTCACCCCACCCAGGACACTCCGCTGGCAGCGAGAGTCACCAGCCTTTGTGACCGGGCCTTCCTTGGTCGGCTTTCTCATCGTCTGGCAGGCGACAGGCCCTGGGCCTCCAGCCACCCGAGTCTGTGGCGTCCGGCCCACCGGACTGTGCCCATCTCAGCGCTGACCGCGGCGTGGCCAGCGGTCCTGCTTCCTGCCCACTGCGCACATTTCTGCCTGAATGAGCGCCGTGTCCCTACCTGGTCGCCAGCCTGCCCGAGTGTCCTCGTGGTCCGTGCACGCCGGTGACCGGTGCATTAGCAAGTCTGCCAGGGGGTGGGCCGCCCGGCAGAGGCGCCTTCCTTCTGCTCTGAGCTGGCTGATGTCTTCTGTCACCAGAGGCGGGACAGCCGCAGGGACCCCTCCGTAGCCCCGGGGGGCCCGGTGACCCCAGCGCTCTGTACTCGCTGGCTGAGCAGAATTCCGATCATAGCATCTCGCCGTGTGGCCTGTTTGCCGGCCACACAGGGCCGGCTGGGGCAGCCCTGCTGACCTCTGAACTTTGACCCTCTAACTGAAACAAGGTGGCATTCCAGGGCCACCAGAGAGTGACTCTGAACCTCCTCACGTCCCAGGTCCCCTGACGGTGATGAAGGGCGTGCCTCGTCCACTGCCCTGGTTTCAAGGCGGAGGAGGGGGAGGGTCTGTTCACCGGCGGGAGGGCCGGGTGACCAGGTCCCCTTTCTCCCGCACCGGAGGCTGTGTCCGTGTGGGTTCACTGTGCGGACTCGGTCGGCGGGGACAGGCCGGAAGAGACGTGGGGTAGGCAGGCCGCAGACGACACCCGGCCCTCTGCCGCCTTCACACAGGACTTGCAGGGAGCTTCGGTTCCTGCTTTGTGGCAGAAGTGTCTCTGCTCCCCCCGCCGTCAGGCCGCGTGACGGTGCTGTCCCCAGGCCCCTGGTCTGGGGACGTTCAGTCTGGGAGAAGTCTCCACCGCACAGATCCACGTTTATGTTTGAAGTGTCCACGCTGCCACCATGAGAACCAGCGTCCGCATCTGGGGGGAGTGTGAGGTTGTGCTCTGAGTCTGAGACGGACCAAGGCCATCGAAAAGCAAGACGCACGTCAAACCTACAGAGAACAGCGACACGGCCGTGTGCGCACCGCCAACGTTCTGCCGTGTTTGTGGCAGTTTCACTAAGAAATAAGGCCCAGAGAGGCCGCGGAGGGCCCAGCGCCCGCCCGCCCTCGGACTGCTGCCCGCCTTTCCGCAGACGGTGCCGCACCGCACACGGTCCACAGACGGTCGGTCCACAGTCAGAGACGCGGAGTAACGCAGTTTTACGTAACCGCGTCCTTCTGGAACGAACTTTTTCACTCGACGTTTTATTTTTGCGATTTAATGACACAGCAGATGCCACGGAATGTGCTTGATTTCACCGGTGGGCAGCGTCTCACGCGCCTGGGCCGTGCCCTCGGGTCACGATGGTGCACACTCACGTGGTCTGAGACCACCCCGCTCACCAGCCAGCCAGGCCACCCCATCGCGGGTGCTGGCGGAAGGTGTGAGCTTCCCGGGTCGGGGGTATAGGACTTTTATGCCCAGCCAGAGCAGCAGCCAGCGTGCCAGCGCATTCGAACGGGCTCCCGAGCCCCAGTGCCCGCGGGGTGACACGAGGGCCCGGTGACAGCTGCACACGCAGGGGGTTCAGCTGCAGGACAGACCCCAGATTTAGAGTGGGCCACAGGAAGCCGCCTCTCTCTCCTGGAGTGAGACAGTCCCTCGTCCTGAGAGGCTCCGCCTTGCACATCCAACCCTGAAAAATGGCCGAGTGAGGAGCAGCCAGGGCGTTGCAGTTCGGGCACGGCCCAGGGGACCGTCCGCCAGCTCCCGAGTGCTGGCTCTCGCAGGCGCACGCGGCCGCCCTTCTCCGGCGCAGCTCGGGCCGGGGGCTGCCCGTCCGCACCCAGTGCTGCCCTGCCTGCCCAGGACGTGCCCACGGTGGGACGGTGACACAGGGCGGCCACCCCCTCCGTGCGAGGCAGCGGGAGGTCTCCAGGTTGGGGCAGGTTTTGTGTGGACGTCGGTCTGCATTTCCCGGGATGGATGATCAAGGGGCTGTTTCTGGGTCATATGTTGTCATGTCTCATTTCATAAGGAATCCCGGCTACTCCCCAGAGGCCACGCCGTTGACCTCCCCCCGCACGTGTGGTGGGATCTCTCTGCACCCCCCCACCCCCCGTTTTGGTGTTGCTCTGTTTTCGCCGTTCCCGTGGGTCTGTGGTGGCATCTCGCGGTGGTCTGACTCTGCGCTGCCCTCGTGGCCGGCGACGTCTGTGTCCTTGATGCGTTTATTGCCATCGGCACGTTCTCTTCGGTAAAACGTCTCTTGAATCTTGGCCCGTTTCCTAACTTCATGAGCTGTGCGCGCGGCATTGCGCCGAGAGCTTCGCACCGTCTCGGCCCTGGCACCGGCCCCGGCCCCGGCCCCGGCCCTCTGCCGAGCTCGCGGGTCGTGAGGATTCCCCCCCCACCCCCCGTCTTCGCGTGGGGTTTGCCGAGCCAACATCTTAAATTCAATGAGGTCTGGTTAATCGTTTTTTTCTGTTATGGCTCACGTTGATTTTTTCCTTCAGTTTTTCTTTTTTCGAGGACGTTAACGTTTTAGATTTTACGTTTACGTCCGTGATCCATTTTGAGTGAACTTCTGTAGACGTAAGGTGTGGGTTAAAATTCTTTCCCCTCCTTCCGCTTCTGCACGTCCGATCGTGCCGGCGCCATCGCCGCAAACGTTACTCTCCGCCACGGCGAAGCTTTCGTCAGGCGCGGCCGGGCCCGCCTGCGAGCGTCCGTTTGTGGACTCTGCTCGGTCCCATGATGTCCGTGGGTCCCCCAGCCACTACGGCACTGTCCCGATCACTGTCACTCCGTGGCACGGCCGTGCCCGCACAGGCCTCTGCCCTCTGCGCTCCGACGCAGCATCTGCGAGATTCACAGATTTCGTCAGCCAGAGACTCTGAGGAAAACGCTGGCCCCCCGCAGGGCCCTGCTGTCACTCTCTTAAAGGTCGGCTCACATTCCTGAACGCTGACGATCGGCTTTCCTTGCTCCTGGCCCGACAGCAGGGCCAGGAAGACACTAAGCACAGGCAGTAGCTTCTGGGAGCAGAGGCTGAGGGGGCGGCCCGGGCGCGTGCCGAGCTCTGGGACGGGGAATCGCAGGCCGACCGCGCAGGAAGCTCCCCTAGGGACTCTGCTCTCCGAGGCCAAAGGCTAGTGCTTGGCGCTACTTCACCAGTTCCCTTATATTTACAAAACTGAATAGTGAGAGGCATCAGGGAGGTCAGCCTGGCCGGCGCCCCCCGCCACAGGGAGGTGACGCCTTCGTTATGCAGGCACTTGCCCACCGAAGGCGTGCCCACGCCGGGCAGCGGGCGCTGGCACTGTTGGGGCTGGCACACCCACGGGTGCTGGCTGGGATTTGGATCCCTTCTCTCCCACCCCAGACGAGCCAGAGGGAAGCCAGTTAGGGAGCGGGGTCTAACAGGGAAGCTCCTGGATCTGCTCCTCCCCTCCCCGGGCCCACTAGAGCCCCTTGATTGTCAAGCCCCTCGGTGTCATGTTACAGGACCAGTTATTTAGGACAAACCTGCAGACTGTCCCCTCCAAGCCAATCTGTGATGACCTCTCATGTTTTTAAGGCTTGGCTGTGTCTCTGGGGCCCTGACCTGAGCTGCCCCTCGGGCTCCTGGCCTCAGTGGACTCCTGTGTCACCAGCGGAGTCCGTCTCCTGGGGAGGCCCTGTCAGGACGGACACTCGGTGGCTCACGGGGACACCAACACTGTTCCCACTTAAAGCTGCTCTATAAGTCAGCAAAACAGAATTCGTTTTCAAAGTCAAAGAACTCAGATGATCCGCTGGCTCTACGGTTTGTATGATCACCGACGTGGACCAGCACGCGCCACGCTCCCCCGGGGGCCTCCGTAACGGAGGCCGAGACAGTGAGAAACGGTGAGTCGGACGCTTTTGTCAGTTTGGTGGAATTAAATTTCTCAAAAAGATGGAATTAATTTAAAAAACTATATAACCCTTGTCTTCACATATCGACAGTCATTTAAATGTGATTATGATGGGTTGGATTGTGTTCCCCCAGAGACACGGAAGTGCGAGCCCCTAGACCCGTGGACGTGACCTTATTTGGCACATGATCAAACTGAGATGAGGTCACGAGGGGGCCCTGACCCGAGGTGACCGAGTCCTTACGAAAAAGGAAAATACTGGACAGACGCAAACACAGGGACGCGTCACGGGAAGCTGGACACTGTGCTGCCACGGGCCTGGGGACGTGACACGTGGGCGCGGCCTGCGCCCGCCCCCCATCCGGGGGAGCACCGCCTGGTGACGCCACCGTCCAGCTGGGGACGCCGCCGCCGCTTCTGCCCGAGGCGCTGTCACGGCAGCCCCAGTGCCACCGGGACGTCATTCCCCTCGTTATTCGGGACATGATTACGGTTCGTCAGGCTCTGAGCTGGAACAGAACCTTCTCCAGCAGCCGCTGGCTGACGGTGCGGTCACGTCTTCGAGAATTCAGCCTTCTCAGCCCCTCCACATCCTGGGGCAGCAGTCCCGCGTCCCGCCCACGGCGCCCTGAGGGCCAGCCCGGCGCACGGCCACGTGGAAGGGGGTGGAGCCGCGTCTGCCGGCAAGGGTGGCTCAGAGCCGGGGGACCGTGCCTGCTCGTGAAGTCGCCACGGGCAGCCCGCGAGGGCAGCGAGACTCATCTCGAGGGCCGGCCGCGTCGACGTGTTTGTCTGGTTATTGTCACCTTTGGCATATTTTGTAAATCATATCTAAACAGTTCTATTAGCTTTTTAAATTTAATTAGCTTTCCTAGTGATGTCCATCAGGGGAAAAATTCCAGGATATTCTCGGACACATGAAATGGCTCAAAAAAGCAGGAGCCAGCAAAACGAATGGCACCCGCACGCACGACCGTCGCTTTGCCATCGTTCTGCTTGACACGAGAGCTCGTTTCTAGACGCTTTTCGTCGGAAATGATTTCGGACTTACGAGAGCTGCGGAAGAATTCGGCGAGAGCTGCGCACCCTCCGTCAGACCCGGCGGACCCCGCTCGCTCGCCATCTGGCCCCTGTCCACGCGCGCACTGCCCCGGGGCTTCTGTCAAGACTCCAGTGCTGTCGACTGACTGTGGCCTGGACAGCACTGAGGGGGGCGGGAGTGAGTGACACGGAGCTCGGCGAGCCGGGGCGGGCCGGGGCTGGGCGCTCGCCTTCCTGGATGTCCCTGCCTGACTCAATTGTGCTCATAAAAGCGAGTCGAGAGGGCACTGTGGGGGACGGTGCTGGCATCTCCAGGGCGCATGGGCGACCTCGGTGGCCTGGCCACCCCTGCCAGCCGGGCATGGATAATTTGGGAGGGAGCTGCCCAGGGGACAGTCCTTGTGCTCGGTGAGAAGCGCCCACTGCAGAGCTCTCCCGGGCGAGCGGGCCGCTGGGGAGGACAGCCAAGGGGCCCGGCGGGAGAGGACGGGCTGGCGGCCCGCGGCATGTCACAGCCGTGAGTCACCGTAAAACACAAAGGACGATGTGACTTGTAGGTGGTTATGGGTCGCTCCCGGCAACTAGTCCTTCCAGTTTCTAAAGATACAAATCTTTATTATTAATCGTTAAGATGGAGAACACTGCCTCGGACTTAGGAAATTCCCGCAGACCTTTCCCTCAGGTGCCAACACACAAAGGAGGCTCTGTCCCCAAGGCCGCCTGCTCCCATGCCAGTGCGTCCCCGCTCTGCCCCGGGAACACAGCGACACCCACTGCAGAGACCAGGACCCTGCGGCTGGGACACACCGGTGACCGCGCAGAGCGGCCGGCCTGCCAAACAAAACCAGGTTAGAGGTTCGCTGCCACTGAGAACTGCCCACACCTAACCAAGGGGATGTCGGAGGGGCGAAGGCACGGCCGGCTGGGCCAGCTGCCCGGGACACAGGTCATAGTGGCCCATGCTACGTGCCCGCAGCACCACCGGCCACGCTGCACGCTCGAGCTGGGGTGTCATCGGGCGCCTGAGTGGGATAAGGTGCCTGGGAGGGGTGAGAATAAGGTGCTGTGGGGCTTTGACCTGGCCGTCTGTCCTTGTCCTTCACCCGGTGGCAGTGGTTCGGATATGGTATCGTTAGACACAGCACTGGCTTCAAACTTGAGCTATATTCTTGTTTTTAAAAAACTTCATCAATTCCTTTTTTATCATGAATATGGTTTAAAAATTAGCAACAGATATTGCCTTGCATCAAACGCAGTCGTGGAGAACGTCAAATGCTAGTCTCCATTTCTGATAAAGGTTATTTAGTATTTCTAATACTTAAACATTTCTGTTCCTGATTAAAACTCACGATCATAGGGTATTACTCTTTTAACCTGAGGCCGAATTGCGTTTGCCGATGTTGAATGTAGATTTTTTCAGTACTAAAATCAATAAAATTGGTATAGAGTTTCGCCTTTTTAAATTGGGGATGCTTTGGTCCAGTTTGCTCCCGATAATTACTGTTTCACAGAAACGTGTCCGGAGCCGTCTCCTCCATCTCTGGGCCGACCCGTCTACGATGACCACGTTCAGAGGCCCGACCTTCGCCCCTTCTCTGAGGCCACTTGTCATTGTCACAGCCCTCCCCGCAGCACGTCGCCCAGATCCAGGGCTGACCTGTGTTCACCCGGCTGCCGACCTCTGCACGCGGGAGCCGCCTCCGGGTGGCGGTGGTTACGGGGTGGGGAGGTGCTGGGTGAGTCTGAGTGGCAGGCACCTCTGGTTTTCGTTGTCGCCGGGGGATGCCACTCACGGCCACCCCAACGTGTGGCCACGAGTGCTCTGGCTGCAGAGAGTCTCCGGCCCTCAGAGAAGCCACCGCCAGAACGCACTTGGCCCTGGAGCCCGGCTCGTCCTCCTGTCCCGTGCGCCCTTGGAGTGGTGGTGTCCCCGCTCCGATGGCGCCACCCTCACTGTGCTCGGCCGCCATCCTGGGGATCCCGGCCACGGGCCACACCTTCCTGAGTGTCTGGGAGGCTGGGATTTCCGTCTGGGCCCCTCGGTCCCCTCGCTGGTCCCACTTGTAACCACGAGGGAGAGGACACAGAGACATTGCCGCCACCATCTATCTCGAGCTGAAGTCACACTGTACATTTTCATCATTAAGCAGTTCAGGTCCGGCCAGAGGCCACCTGGGCACCTGTGTCACCCACCCTTACAAAACACACAAGTGGGGCTGTGACTTGGACCAGGGACTGTGTCAAACCTCCTGTAGGACTTAAAAGATAAAGTTGACAAATACATTTTCATTCACTTACCCCAGTAGCTGGGTCAGCAGAAGCCCTCGCCGAGGGCTGGTCTTCCGGCCTGGCTTCTAGGGGGGCCCCAGGCCGCTGTTCTGGACGAGGCGACCGCGGGCTGTCGGAGCAGCCAGTGACCTTGAGCAGCAGCTCATCCAGCAGACACGCAAACTCGTCCAGGCAGGGGTGCTGCGGGAGGGACTCAGGTCAGGAAATGCTCGCGGGGCCCGAAGCATCTCGCGGCCCCGGCTTTACGTGGCCTGTGCTCTGTCGGCGAGCTCGCTGGGCCTGGGAGAGGGGACCGGGGTGCCGGGTCTGGACCCCCCATCTCAGTTCCCTCCTTCGTGACGTCACAGGCAGGTGTGCGCACGCCACACACAGGCCTGTTCCTCAGTGCCAGGGTTCAGAGTGCCTGCCTACATGAAGGGCTGTTCGATGGACTTGAAGGCCACGTGCGTGGAAAAGTGCCTGACGAACAGTAACGTGCTGTGAAACACACAGCATCATGGCTGCACCCGGCTGGCCTCGGAACGCCTGGGCGCTGCCCAGTGTCGGCCGAGGACCCCGCTGGGCGTCAGGGTGCAACTTGTCCGCACTCAGGTCGGGGTGCCTATACTCAAATACCTGACTAAAGGGACAGGGGGGTGTGCGCACGAGTGTGTGCTGGGGAGAGCCACGAAGCCCACCCCACAGGGTCACGCTAAAGCATAGGGAGTTAATGGAGGAGAACGGGCTTGTAAGCTGTAAAGTGCTTCAGGACAACCTGTGTCTCTGCAATGACATGCGGCACAAAATCACCATCGTGCTTTATCAGTGAGCGCGGGAATCCGCAGCAAAGCCGCCAGCCCCGGGCCCCCGGCTTACGTGGCCCTCACGTGCCTCGGTCCCCTCCTGCGCCGGCCGCGTGCAGGCCGTCCCCCACACGCAGGCAGCCGCGTCTCTAAGTTGCACAAGAGATTGGCTTTGGAAAGGTTTTCTTTTTCGGGCAAAAGTCATGAAGGAACCTCTCAGCTGAGAAGAGACAATAAAAACAAATTTCATGTAATTAAGCGAAAAAAATAGCCTTTTCAATTTGTTCGACTGCAACGTGGAGACGACATGCGACGATGCTCTGCTTCCTTCCGGAAAGACAATCGTTGCTTAGCAAGACAATCAGCCGACGCTCACGAACTGAGCCCAACTGCAGCGAGCTGAACCCCGCGCTGGACGTTAACGCTGCTCCAGAGATGCTGTCAACGCGTACAGCCTAGGACCGGGGCTGCGGGGCCGGGCCGTGCTCCCGGAGGCGCTGCAGCTCACCGGGCCCCGGCGAGCCCCGCCAGGTGGCACGGGAGCCCTGGTGCGGCTGTGCGCGTGCTCGTCCCGGGGGATGGGGAAAGGCACAGACGTGGCAGCCACCACTCCGTCATGCGCGTCGCACAAAAGAGCCAACGGCCGTCTGTGCCCAGTGGTCCCAGGCTGTTTCTTCCTCCACTGCAGGCTGCGACCTGCTCGCTCGAAAGCCTGTGGCACTGAATTTCTACGCACTCGAGTGTTTGAAAAACAGCCCGAACAAGCAACGTTTTAGCCGTTTAGCGCCTGCTTTGCATGCCCTGCAAAACCTTGCCAGACAGCTGTCACTCACTGGTGATCGGGGCCCCTGGACGTGGCTGCCCCCGAGAACACTCTCATGCAGACCTCCTGCGTGCTGCCGGGCGGCACCCCCACACACGTGAGGCCCAGCGTAACCCTCCCCCAGGCCCCCTCCCGGGCGTCTCCCACATGCTAACCCGTCAAGGATCGCCCACACACAGCTTCGTAAGTGGGTAAAAGCTCTGCAGCTGGCGGGGAGCCAGGGACAGCATCTAGGTGACACCACACTTAACGCTGTCTTCTGAGAGTGCCAAGGACTTATGCCCGCCGGGCCACAGGGTGGGGAGACTTGGAGGGGGGCAGTGAGGGGGAGGGAGCAGCTCGTGCAGGGCCCCGTGCGCCGTCAGCGCTCAGGGGCACTGTGCCCAGTTGGGCATGGAGCATGGTCTCCAACCCTGAATCTTCAACAGGAACACCTGGAGGGGTTCCTGAAAATTGGGCTGCTGGGCCCCATCCCCGAGAAAGGGTGCAGTAAACCTGGGTGGGACCTGGGGAGGAGCTGGCTGAGAGCCTGCAGACCAGGGTGGCAGAGCAGGGGACAGCTGAGGCGGGGCAGGTGGCCGGAAAAAATATAAGATGCCCTCATATTTTAATTTCAGGTAAACAACAGAAAATGGTTAAGTACAGGTACTTAAACAGCGATATACTGACTCCAAGGGATTATTCATCATCTGCTGAAATTTGACTATTAACCGGATATCTGTAATTTATTTGTGAATCTGTCACACTAAGTGCGGGCGGTGGGGGAAGGTCGGGGAATCCTCTTCCTCCACTGAAGGAGTTTAAGCCAGTGGCTATGTGCGTGTGTGCACCTGTGCGTGTGTGTGCAGTGTGCACGTGCATATGTGCAGGGTGAGTGTGTGTGCGCGTGTGCACACACGCACAGTGTGCAAGCACAAACATGTGCCTTATCACGCACACATGTGCAGCGTGCAGTGCATGCGTGAGGTGTGCACATGCTTGTGTGCAGTGTGCATGTGCACGTGCGCACACATGTGCATCTGTGTGCATCTGTGGACCTGTACCGTGTGCATATGCGTGCAGGGTCTGTGCATGTGTGCGCACATGCATCTGTGTGTACATGTGCGTGCAGGTGCGTGTGTGCATGCGTGTGCTGTGACTAGATTTGCCAGTAGCAGATCAGTAGTGTGTGTGCACCTGTGCGCATGTGCACACACGCGCAGTGTGCATGCACAAACATGTGCCTTATCACGCGCACATGTGCAGTGTGCAGTGCATGCGTGAGGTGTGCAGATGCTTGTGTGTAGTGTGCATGTGTGCGTGCGCACACATGTGCATCTGTGTGCATCTGTGGACCTGTAGCGCGTGCATATGTGTGCACACACGCATCTGTGTGTACATGTGTGTGCAGGCGCGTGTGTGCATGTGTGTGCTGTGACTAGATTTGCCAGTAGCAGATCAGTAGGAGGGAGGTGCACAGGGAGCCCTATTCCTAACTCAGCCCTGAACTCAGAGAACACGTCCCACGACGCTGGCTGATGGCGTGATGCTGTAAGATGGAAAAACTTGGAAAATATTATTTGGTGAGGGACGGCCTGCAAGGCCACAGCGAGAGATGGCAGGAAGGGCCGTGGCTCAGTGCTGCCCGGGCTGGGGGGCTCCCTGGAGGAGGCGGCACCCTGGACCGGTCAGTAGTCCTGCCAGAACTGTCAGGCTGACTGCTGAGCCCCTGCCCGGAGCAGGAGAGAGGGGCCTCAGGGAGTGGCGGCCACGAGGTCCGGCCTGCAGGCGGGGTGTACACTTACCATCCCAGACCACAGTGCGCTCACGCCCGCAAGGAGGGTCACGCAGAGCAGAGCCGCAGCCCGC
>NW_006435787.1:932872-934583 GCF_000325575.1 Pteropus alecto
GAAGGCGTCTGCGAAGGTGCCAGAGGCCGGGGCCGGGCTGGAGAGCAGGAGGCTTCGCAGGTGGGCCTGGGCGGCCAGCAGAAGGGTGCCTGCCAGCTGCAGGGAGAAAACCGAAACCGCCACAGGTGACTTTCTGGGCGCTGGGTCACGGGGCCCCAGACTCACGCGGGGGCTTCTAAATGCTTTAAAACAACAAAGGGTTTGGAGAAGCACTTTTTGAGTTGTTGATCACATCATCGGGGTGTGAGAACTCAGCCCCTGAAGGCCTGTCTGTCTGGAGCACTCTGCCCTGCCCTGCCCCAGGGCCCCGCATCGGCTCTGCCCTCCCACCGCCAGCGCCGGCCGCCCCTGCTCCCTGCTCCCTGCAGCCCGAGCTGCTGGAGGCCACACTTGCTTCATGGCCCCCATGGTCTTTGCTCCCGGCACCTGGCAAGGCCTCAGTAAAACACACCACTCGAGAAAGAACAGGAAAGGCCAAATGTGGGGTAGGTTTAGCCGAGGTAATGGCCTAGGCACTGCGGGGCATCTCAGGCCCAAGACACACACGCGTCACTCCCTCATGCACACAGCCTGGGCACTGACAAGCACGGCGGACCATCGGCCAGTTGTCACAGGTCCACATGGGTCTGCATGTTCACCAGCCACCGCTGGGCCCTCCTGAGCCATAGCATAGCCATCTCTCCGTCCCACAGGGCCACCAGCCTCCATTCCCGCTCCCAGCCCTGGCCCTGCACCAAGACCCCCGGCGGGTCCACTGGAACCGCCTAGTACCGCCCGCTCCCCAGGTGGCGTTGCAGGCCATCAGCAGGAGCAGGGCTGGAAACGGAGCATGAGTCCCGCATCTCCAGCCTCTATCCATCGAACCGCTGGCTCCCTATCCCCCGACCCTGTGCGTCCCTAACTGCTGAGCGGTGGGAATTCTACTACTTAGTGTGGACACGATGCAGTTATATCCCTCTGGGCCTCTGTGGGATGCAGCGGCCGGGAAGAGCTCAGCCCCCAAGGGGCACGGCCCAGGACCACCTCATCTCTGGATTCAGACCCCGTTCTTCCCTTTGCAGAAGAGCCAGGCACCATCTTGGTCTGACCATGAAGTGGGTGGACCCAAGCGGCCACGTCCTTCCTGGCACTTAGGAAAAGCTCGGCAGTGGCACAGACTGTTTGCGTCCACACAGCGGCGGCAGCAGGCCTGGTGGGCATGGCGCACGCCACGCATGGAGCGACTGACCCCTCTGGCATCAGGCCCAACGCGCCCATGACGGCCCAGAGGAGTGGGGTCCCAGACAGCGCCCCCCGCTGAGAAAGGCCGACTGACGCGGAAGCCGACACTCTGGCTCTGCCTGTTCACAGCCTCACCCCGGAAGCCAAGATGCCGGGCAGCGCGTGACGTGTCACGAAGGAGCAGGGAGCCACCGCGGCCCGCGTGCCAAGAAGGTGAGCGCACTTCAGGGTCAGCAGCACGGACAGGGCTCCCTGGAGCCGCCGCGTCCCCTGCGACGAAGAGCACAGCGGTCAGGGGCCACGCCGGTCACAGGTGTTCCCGCCTGTGCCCCGCACGGCGGGTGTGTGGTGGCCCCAGGGCACGGTGTCTGAGCGCCGGCAGTGCCACATGCCCAGAGGGGAACGAGGCGGAGCTTGGCTGCCTCCCCGCCGGGGACCCCTGCCCGGCCTCCCCATGCAGCGCCTCCAACAGAGCTCACCCCTGTGGGGC
>NW_006435787.1:934603-936256 GCF_000325575.1 Pteropus alecto
AAAGAGGTGCAGGACTTGGAGCCTGACCACCTCTGTCCCACGAGCTCTTCCTTCGGCCGCATCTCCGAGCGTGGCCCCTGTTTATGTCACCGGGACGCCACCGTACCTGATTCCATGATGCCACAAGACTGAGGTCCACAAACTCCTGGAAAAACCCTTTGTGGAACTGGTTGGTCACCTCCCCAGCAAGAATGGCCAAGTGGCTGGAGGCTGCGCAGCAGGCGAGGCACATTCCAGTGACGGACAGCTGCAAGGCGCAGGCAGGGGGCCGTCAGACAGCGGCGGGCCCGCCGAGACCCGCGGGGCCGGGGTGCGAGCGCTCGTGACCATGGCCATCGCCGCCGCGGCCGTGGCCTTGGCAGGCTGTGAGAACGGCTGCAGAGCAGGACTGCCAAGGGCCTGACCAATTCCAACCCAAATCATTTTTATTCTCGGGTAAGGTTTTTCCCGCTGTGATTCTCTGAAGGACCTGACACGAGCGGCTACCTCTAGCCAGGTGCCCGGTTTTCGCCAGCGGCCGCGGACGCCCTTCTCAGCCATGCCGCAGAGGTGGGAGCACAGGCGGACCAGGGCGAGCACCAGGAAGGCCAGCTGAGGGGACACGGAGGGACCATGAGTTGTGCTCCGGTCTAGACGCCTGGCCGTGCTGGCTCTGACACGGATGTGCCCAGAAGCCTGGCCTCCCTGCTACCAGCCCCCAGGAGCCCACGTCAGCGCACGGCCGCTGGAGGCCCCCCAGGCTGGCACCCATGGGAACCCGCCCTAGGAGAGCCGTGCCTCTCCCGCAGGCCCCAGCCCGGTCCCACTGCGCTTCTGGAGGCCCATGTCCCCCCACATCCACGTGGGGATCCCCGACTCCAAGTGCTGTTCTGCAGATGGGGCCTCTAAGCTCACATGTAATCCCACGGGTGGGTCCTGGTGCTGGGTTGTCCTCACGGGCAGAGGAAGAGACTGCAGACCACTCTGCCCGCCGTGTGAGGACAGCGAGAAGGTGGCCGTCTGCAAGCTGGGAATCGGTCCTCAGCGGCCCCGATCAGGCGGCACCCTGACCTCCACCTCCGCCTCCAGGGCTGAGGGCGCGGGGTCTGCAGTTTACTCCCCGCCCCCCCTGGGCACAGTCCCTTGGGGTGGCGGCCTGAGCTAAGGCCCTGGGGCAGGACCTGGGTCTGGTCCCAACCGTCCTGCAGTGACCACATCCCGTGGACTGTGCCCTGGTGCCAGCCTCACCGATGAGCTGGCTCTCCACAGGGGCTCCTCTGCCTGCGCCCACGCCTAGCGGGCTGCTGGCAGTGTGACGGGGACGGCAGGGTCTGGGTGCAGAGCGGGTGAGTGGCAGGCAGGAGGCTTGGCCAGTGGGGGGCTGTGATCTACACACAGGCGAGTGGCCGGGGCCAGTGGACTTACCTCGAGGAGCGTGAGCAGGTGCCCCCAGACTGAGACTCCATGGAAGACGGCCACCGACTCCACCAGGGCGGAGAGTGCGAGGTCCCCCGCGGGGCGCGTCTCAGCGTGCACGGACACGCTGGCGAGGAGGTGGGTTGGCGGGTTGTAGAGGGCGAAGTGCACGGAGATGGCCCTGGTGCCGCCGTCGATCCACCGGCGGGCTCTGAGCTGGGTCAGGGCGGCGAGGGCTGTGGACCTGCAACGGGCAGT
>NW_006435787.1:936372-938979 GCF_000325575.1 Pteropus alecto
CCCACGCCCCCCCCCGACCGGCCCACGCCCCACCCCGACCCGCCCTAGGTCTACGAGGCTGCACAGATGGCCTTCTATGCCCTCTGACCCCCAACAGCCCTCTGGCCCTCTCCTTGCCCAGGGTGAGACCCAGATGTGCCCGGACGAGACCCCCAGACCGAGGGACGAGATGCCCACCCTGCTCCACGGACTCTAGAGCACACGCTGTGGAGGCCCCGCTGTGAGGAGCCACCTCTGCAGGCCTGTGTTAGGGACAAGATGTCTCCCTCACTGTCCTTAGTGCTCTCAGAGGCACAGGCTGTCACAGCTGCGCCGAGGTCCCTGGGGGTCTCAGACAGTTCGCGCCACCCGGGTGCAGCACAGGCCCAGGGATGTGCAGGGGACGTTGCCACGGACAGGCTGGGCCGGGCAGCTGACTGTGAGTGTGGCCGCAACGTGCTGCTGACTGGGCCAGAGCCGCCGTCCCCGGGGCTCAGTGCAGGACAGCGTGGTGCCTGCTTCAGCTGCGTGCAGCCCTGCGAAGGTCCATTAGGGCCCACGGCCTCCGGACCTTCTAGCAAGTTCCGAAGGAGCTTTGGCACGTCCTTCTTAGTCACTTGCAGATCCAGGCCCGGTTTGCTCTCTGTCCTTGTCACAGTCTGACCGCGTGGCCTAGGAGTCGGTCCTCCTATTTCGCAGGGACAACTGGCTTTGCTGTCCCCAGGGAGGGGCGGGGCCCGCTCTGCCAGAGGGACTGACGAGCCAGCGCGGACGGAGCCGACCCTCGAACCACACTGACCTCGTCCTGCCCAGGCCGAGCTCGCAGTCCAGCCTGCAGCCCCCGGTGGCACTCGGGGCTCCTCTCCGCATCTCTGGGTCTGTCACGGAGGGGGCTTCGGGGCCTCCAGCTTTGGGGCAACACGGAGAAAAAGAGTCTTCGGCCAGAGCTGAAAACGGCCCAGGAAGCTGCAGAGGAACCGGAACCAGGGGCAGAACCGCAGGAAGAATCAGACGCACGCGGCGGGTCCGCCCTACGCCCTGGGCGTCTGCGCCTGGCCGCACGTGGCGCACGCGCTGTTGAAACACGGCCCCCCACTCCTCTGAGGCCTGTGTGGTCCCCGCGCTCCAGCCTGGGCTCCCGACAGGAACGCCGGGCGGGGACGTCAGGAGAGTCCCCATGACGTGCCCCGCTTCCCTCCGCCTCCCGCATTGGGACAAGACAGCGATGTTCCACCCTCAGACACAGAACAGGAACGCCCGGCGGGAGGAGCACCTGGGAGGGTCTGGCAGGGAGGCCCACGTCCCCGGCCCCGATGACCGCGATTGTGCTGGGCACCCAGAGAAGCAGGGGCTGGCTGGCCCTGCCCGAGGCGACCTGGACCCCGACCCAGTGGGTCTTAGAGGGATGGGAGGAAGCTTCCTACCTCACGTGGACGGCCGGGGGCGCCTCTCAGCTGCCTGATGACGAGCGAGCCCATCAGGTGGCACGTGCCCCCAACAGCTCCAGGCTGGAAGAGGGACAGTGAGACCCTGTGTGCCGCGAGCCCGGGGCAGCGTCGCCCAGCAGAGGGGCCGGTGGGCAGGGAGGCGGGACAGGCAGGTGGCACAAGCTGGCGGGCAGGTGTGGGGCGCGGGGCGCGGGCCGCCCGGGCCACCCGGTCACTTTCCCTTGAGGACATTCTCAGGGTTTGACCAGTGCTCCGGGAAAGGCAGCAGCGGCCCGGACTCTGTGCCAAGTCCCAACGAGCGCTTTCTGTGTTTTCCTAAAGTTCCTCCAGCGTCGCCCTGGCAACCGCAGGCTGCACCCGCAGTGGGAGGGCAAGTACTGAGTTTGAGAAAGTGGAGCAAGGTCATTTTATCTTTGCAGAAAGAGACAGGAAAAGGTCAGCTGCGGACAGAGTCACCGTACACGCTGCGGACAGGGTCACTGTACACGCTGGAACAGGGTTACTGTGCCCGCTGGAACAGGGTTACTGTACACGCTGCGTGTCGCTGCATCTTTTTCTTCGGTTCCTGGGACAGGCCTCATCTCTTTCTAGAAGCTTCCTGGATGCTCCCATTGTTGCTGTTTGCTCTCTTCTGTCCCAGGGGTGCCCCCTGTCCCCGTGTCACAGCATGTTGCATTCTGAACTAGCCTTCCACCCCCATTGGCCCATGAGCTCCATGGCCCGGCCACACCCCGCGTCCAGCCCTGGCCTGGCAAATACAGGGACCGGAGAGGCTCAGGCAGCTGGGCGTGCGTGCGTGTGCGTGCGTGCGTGCGTGCGCGTGCGTGCGTGTGCGTGTGTGCGTGCGTGTGTGCGCGTGTGTTGTGCATGCGTGTGTGCGTGCGCGTGTGTGTGTGCGTGCGTGTGTGAGTGTGCGTGTGTGTGCATGCGCGTGTGCGTGCGTGCGTGTGTGCGTGTGTGCGTGCGTGCGTGCGTGTGCGTGTGTGAGGGGGCAAAGGCGTGCTGGGCACAGAAAGGGACGAGGCGCTCGGGGCCATGTGCACCCACCAGACAGGCCCTGGTCTTGTGACCTAGACCCTACGGTGTTGCAGGGCGAGTGTTTGTGGGTCCCACGCCGCCCGCTGTGGCGGGCTTTCCTGTGACGGCGGCCCGGTGGAGAGTGGAGGGAGGCCCACCTGGG
>NW_006435787.1:939293-944694 GCF_000325575.1 Pteropus alecto
CGCTCGGCGAACGTCGCTGTGCCGTGGCGGGTGCTGCCACGCGCTCTCCTCGGCACCGGGAAGCTGATGGGGAAACCCCGCCCTCGTGGGGAAACGCGACAAATGAGCACAACGCGTTGGCGAGAAAGCCGAGCGGGCAGCGGCCGTTTCAGCTCAGTGGCCACGGAGCGCTTCAGCACCAGGCGACATTTCAGAAACGGCCGGAAGGTGATGAAGGGGGAGCCGTGGGGTCGGCCGAGGGAGGGTGTTCCTGGCGGGGGGACGGCGAGGCAAAGGCCCGAACGTCCCCGGGGCTCACAGGAGGGCATGGGGCCACTGCGGCCGGGTCAGAGCGAGCGCAGGGGGCTGGGACCCGCGGGCCAGACGGCCCCTTCTCACGGCTGCCACCGGCACGGCACGTAGCCTTCCTCTCCCCGCCAAGGAAACCGGACCCTCCCCTCCTCCCTGAGCCCCGTGGCCTGTGCGACGGGACAGCGCGGGCCAGATGGGCGGCTCGTCTAGCTCGCTTGTCGGGGGGCCGTTTCACTTCCCGAATGGGGCACGGACATCCGGCCGGCGGAGCCGATCATCTCAGCTTGCTGGGACCCACGCCGGGGAGAACCACGCTGACTTCGTCACAAAGTGGACAACGTACAGGAGGAAGCCAAAGACAGAAACGTTCCGTGAGGGGCGTGTCACTGACGCCGTGAGCGTGGAGATGAACCGACGGCTGGCGGGGAGGCACGTGCGGCCGAACTGCCCACGGCGCGTGGACACAGAAGTCCGGTGGGCCGGCCCGTCTTAGTGGCCGTGTCCCCCGCTTATGCAGGGTCATCTCCCGATGACCCACACCCGTCTCTCAGGAGTTCCCACGTTGTCAGAGCCCAGTCTGCGGGCCCCGCAGGGCGCTGGCTGTCAACCAGCCACGCTGCTCAGACACGCTGGTCCCCCCGTGTGCCTACGGCAGTGCAGGCCGGAGGCAGGGGACGGAGGGCGCAGGAGGGGACAGAGACGTGAAGGAGGCTGGCGCAGCCCCGAGCATATTCTGGAACGTGGCCAGGGGAGGGCGAGGACGGACAGCCTGGAGGGCAGAGAGCAGCTCACCGGGGGAGGTGAGTGCGGGTTTCCGGCGCGGTCTCAGCCGTCTGTGCTGGGAAGCGGGCCTGTCTGACAGCCATCCCTTTCCAGAAGGATACGCCGTCGTCCGCGCCTTCACAGACTAGAGGGACAGACCTCCGAGGCCGTCGACTCTGCACCATGTGGGGAAACAGCCACTTTCCGACGCTGGCTCCCTGCTGGGGTGACGCTGAAGACAGCATGACCCAGAGACCGATGTCACACGTCTCGTCTGCGTGCAGCTCGTCCCTCATTCTCGACCCACTTGGGGTGCGGGCGGCGAACCCAACAACCCCAGGCCCCTGCAATTAAATGGGACGGGCCCGAGGCAGCTGAGCCAGATGAAGTTAGAGCAGCACTGGTCACCTGTCTGTGGCACCTGGATGGAGCGACTGCCTCATTTCCCAGGGCTTCACCTGGCGGCTGACTTCTCTTGGCTTGGAATTTCACCAAGACTTTACTGAGTTCCCAGGAACTTCAAGTAAAACTTAAACATGTAAGAATGTGACAACGCGATGCTTCTTCATGGAGGCACGAGAAGCCAAGCAGCCTCGCTCCACGGGCGAGGGTGAGGTGAGGGGACGCAGGCCTGCCCGTGCCCGTGCCCGTCCCCGTCCCCAGCATCCGAATGCGGGCTGAGCCCAGGAGCCCCTCCCCACGGCGCTCACTCCTCCGCCGGGTGCCGGCAAACACCCCTGAAGGAGCTGCCTGGTCCTCTCTGCACAGCCCAGGACACACCAGCACACACACCTCCTGGCCGGCGGCCAGGGGTCGAGGGCAGCGAGGCTCGGCACCGCGCGGGAAACGGGTGCAGCCTCGGAGCTCCGTCCCCGTGTGCCCCCCGCTCTGCCCTGGGGTGCGGCATAAGCATCTCAGCAGCCACGTTTCTGATGTGGGGATCCAGAGGCTGACTGGTGCGAGAGGCGCCGGGCAGAGCTGATGGACAGACAGGTGCCCGGAGAAAAGCAACCAGCCCAGCCAGGACCCCGGTTGCCGTGAGCACAGCGCCACCTGCTGGCAGAACTGCGCCGGCACGCGGCGGAGACGGCGGTGCCTGTGCCGGTGGCTGGGTGGCGGGAGGGGGCACTGAGGGCTTGGTCATCTGCAGAGTCACTGCTGTCCAGGCAAAGGCAGAGGCAGGAAACCCTGCTTTGTTTCCTGCTGGAATGTTCCCCAGTGAGAAGCCGGGTTACAGGCTGCGGGGAGCCCTGGGGCATCCAGGCCCTGCTGCCCTCGCGGGTCGTGACTCTACACTCGCGCGCCGGCATCGGGCGGCTGTCCATCACCCCCTCTTGCAGAAAGTGAGAATCAGTCCTTAGACAACAGATGAGGTTAAGCAGATTTGCCAGCCACCTGCCTGTGTCAAAAAACAACTCGATAAAAATAACTTACATCAAATTAAATCAGTCGAAGGCAATACTTCCACGGACAAGCTGCAGGAACACGCTTTTAAATATTCTCCGGAAAAAGCAAACCTTGGTGCATACTCTTAACCGCCACTGAAACTGCAGCAAAGAATCGATACGAATTCGCACCACGCACTGCAGAGTTCAAGGCCAGGCCGCTCTGGGAGGAAGGGCCCTCAGACTGAGTATTCCTGGCGGGCGAAAATAAACTCTGACCACGACAACTGACAGCTTTCGACGGAAAAGGAACGCTACGCTAAATGGACACGTGGACGATGACCGGCACCCTAATTTCAGACACCGAACCTGGAGAATCGAGCCGACGACAAATGCTGCCTCTGGGTGGGAGTCATCACGGCGACCTTTCTGCGTCCTGCCTCCTGGTTCCTCCCAGTTCACCTGACCAACACCTATCACGCTTAAAAGGAGGAAATACGTGAACCCTGAGGAGCGGCAGGGGCTGGCACTATGGCCGCTTGAAGCTGGAGCCACTTCCTGTGAATTCTAACGACAGCCTCTGGTTGAAGAACTCGGCTGTTTCCCCACGAAAGGACAGCGACGCCCTGTTTTGTCCCAGCATCTCAGCTCCCAGACCGTGAGGTGCCTCAAAACATCACCTCCTCCTGATTTACAGAAATGAGGTGCTGCCGCGGGCCCAAAGTCCGCACTTAGAAACCTCCTGTGACCCGGGGAGTGTCCCCAGGGCGATGTGACGACCCCATCGTGTCCTGTGTGGGCTGGCGAGCCTTCCCTGGGTAAAACGTCACTCGGAAGTGGCTTAGATGGTCCGCAGGGCCTGCTCCCGATCTGCTCACAGCAGCGTGCGGGCGCTGGCCTGGGGCCTGGAGCTCGGGCCCTCCTCGGAGTCGCCAGCTACGAACACCGGCCGCTCTCACTGCGGCAGCCCCGGGCGGAGTGGACGCCGGTTTGCCACACGGCCTACCTCGTAAACGCGTCGCGGACGGCGTGGTTGAGCGCGCGTTCATCCCGGGAGAACCTCCCGTGCACTATCAGCAAATGCAGCAGCAGCATGAGGGCGTACGCGCAAGCGTCTCTGCAGAAAGAAAAATTAAATGAGCACCCTCACCTGCCGCGTGTGCAGACCCAGCCGCGCAGCCCAACGGAGCCGGGGTTTGGTCGCTGGGTGGAAGTTTCTGTTTGAGGGTGAGGTGTGTGCTGAGGTTCATGTTTTTGCACATTGGCCTCCGATTTTTCCAGAACCGGATTTGAAAACCACTCTCGGATGAGCTACCTTTGTGCTTTTTCCAAAAACCAGCTGGGCGTGGTTGTGCGGCTGTATTGCGGGCCGTCTGTCCTGTCCCTGGCCTACGTGTCTGTCCTCACCGACCCCCGGCCCCTGCTCCCTGTGGCTTTATGCTAAATCCCGAGGTCGCATAGTATCAGCCCGCCGACTTGGTTCTTCTTTCTTAGGATTGCTTTGCTTCCCACGTAAGTTTTAGAATCGGTTTGTCCGCATCTGTGGAAAAGCTTGCCGGGTTTCGGTTCGGAAGAACAGACACGTTGGCAGTGCAGAGCGATCCGTGGATGCAGCCGCCCTCTCCAGCTCCTCGTCCCCGAGCTGTTGGGCACGCGAACTCTGCGGGTTCTCAGACATCGGTTTCTAAGTTCTCAGACGTGGTTTCTTGGAGCCGCCGTTGACGGCGTTGCTTTGCCGACTTTCAGTTCCCCCGGCCTGTGCCGGCGCCGGAGCGCACGGCGTCTGTCCGGCGGCCTGGCTCAATGCACCTGCTAGTTCTTGGAGCCTGTCCCGCAGGTGGTTCAGGAGTTTCCGCACCCACCACCCACGGCATCTGCCGACGGGCTGTGTCGTGTCTCCCTTCGAGTCTGTAAGCGTCTCGTTCCTTTCTCGTGCCCACGGCAGTGGCTAACGCTCCCGGTGTGAGCGGAGTCGCGGGTCTCACGGGTACGCTTTGCGAGTTTGGGGAGGTTCTCGGAGTTTGTTTTTCTCCCATGCGTGAATGTTGCATTTTATTAAATGCTTTTTCTTCTCCTGAGACGCTCGCATGGTCCTTCTTAGTTCGTTCTACGGCGAATCGCGTCAGCTGCTCCCTCCTCCTGCGGCCCCCGCCGTCTCTCTGTGGGTTTCGTGTTTATTTGTCTGGCTGCCGGGCTGTGGTCCCACCGCCTTCTCCCCGTGCGGACCCCGTGCTGGGTGCTCTCACGGGGACCTGCACGTTGGCACAGAAGCTCGCGCAGGTCGGGACCGGGGCGTTTGGGTAGATGACGTCCCGGGGGACGCGTTTCCATCAGGACAGACAGAGGGGCCGGTTCTTTCTCTGTCACGTTGCGTCGTCGGTGCTTAGACGCGTCGTCCGGCAGAGGCCGCAGAAACGGTCAGGCTCCCGTCGTCCGCCTTCGTCTGGCGGCTGAACACTCTGTGCAGAGAAACGTCGCGCCCCCCTCCGCCTTCTCCCAGGGCGGCGTTTGTCCAGGGAGCACGGGACCAACGCCTCGTCACGTCTGAGAAAGCTGCGTCCCCAGCGTCCGCCGACCTGGCCAGGCGTCTGTCCTCACACACTGTGCAAGCCAGCAGCTCCCTCGGGAAACGCGGAACTCCCAGCCCTCGACAGACTCCAGCGGAGTTTGTGGGGAAGGTTCCGCTGGTGAGGGGACAGGCTCCCACGCAGGTCGGCCCGCACCCCATGAGGCGGCGTGGGTGAGAGAGGCGTCCGCGGGCCGGGCCGGGGAAGCTCGCCGTGAGCACGGCCTCTCTCAGCTGTGGGGTTTCGCTAGAAACCAGGCCGACTGGGCCCGGAGCACCGTGCGCATCCGCACGCGTCACCGGCTACCTGGCTGCCCCGGGCGGCAGGCTTTGTCTCACGCATCCCGTGCCCTCGTGCGCCCCGCGTGGAGAGGCGGAAGTCGGCGGCCGGTGGGGC
>NW_006435787.1:945049-946688 GCF_000325575.1 Pteropus alecto
CGCTCCCGGGCCTCTCTCCTCATCCTCCCGCGGACGACTCTCAGCTGGGCCGTGGACGGCGGCCGTGCCCAGCGCAGGCGGCGTGCTCGCTGTCGTGCAGCCAAGGCCTGCGGGGACGACAGCCATGAGCCTGGGGCGCGGCGCACGGGACGGAGAGGAGACGCCCTGGACGGGGAAGGGAGCCAAGACCCCAAAGCTGCGAGGGACCGGACAACGCCGCCCGCAGAGCTGTGTGCTGCAGGCCCGGGGCGCAGCAGCGCACGGCCGCCTGAGGCCGGAGCCCAGGCCTGAGGCTACACCGCACATGGCCGCGTCCCCTTCTGTCACCTTGCAAGGGTCAGTCCCACCCATTCAAAACACGTGCATGTGCTCCCGCTTCGCAAGGCTCGTCGGGACCCGGGGACGGTGAGCGTGAGCACCGCAGGAGCGAGATGCCACGCGGTGGCCGGACGGCGTCCACACTCGCACGCACGTCCACATTCACACGCGTCCACACTCACGCACATCCACATTCACACGCGTCCACACTCACACACGTCCACACTCACGCGCGTCCACACTCATGCATGTCCAAGTCACACGCGTCCACATTCACACGCACCCACATTCACACATGTCCACACTCACAGGCGTCCACACTCACGTCTACACTCACGTCCACACTCACGCGCCGTGCCATCGGGAGTCCCAGCTGAGGCCGGAAGGTCGGCTGGGATGGGTGCATGGCCTCGGAGGGGCCATCCCAATGGCCATTTAGCCATTCGGAGGTCACGGTCTCCTCTGAGAGGACTGGAGTCGGGGTGGGGACGAGGCCTGACCGAGAGCGGACCCCATCACGCCCTGGTCACACGCCACACGTGCACACGCCGCCTGCGGACGGAGCTTCCTCTTCCCTCACGTCCCCCGCACCGCCCCGGAGAGCGCTGTGCCCGCACAGGAGGAGCTGGCCTTGGAAGAGAGGGAGTGAGGGAGGGGTGGGGTGGGGGAGTGAGCTTCCTGCAGCTCCACTGAAATGTACATGGACTAAAGTTCTCCAAAATCGTGGAGAAAATTTATATTTCCCATTTTCTTCAATATTTTAAAATACGCTCCTTTTGACGGTTTCTTTGGGGTTGGGGGAAGGTAAGGAAGTGGGTCCCACTGTCCACCTGTCACACGTGTGTGCAAAGAAGGATAAGAAACTAAAGCGCCCACGGTCCCCAGCACCGCAAGCGAACGTGGATTCGGAGCGTGAGTTCGGACTCGCACGCTGAGGCTGCCCTGTGATTCTCTAAGCTCGGTGGCCACCACGGGCCCCGTCCCCACCTCCTCCAGCTCGGGCACGTCGCAGCCGGCAGAGCGGGGCCTGCGGGGCCTGGAGAGTCCCTCCAGCTCAGCACCCAGGGCCTTGGTGGCTTCGTGCAAAGATGCAGTGAAAAAGTACTCATCGTCCTTCCTCTCCCAAGCGAAGGCCAAAGCCGCCAGGCCAATCTGCGGGGAGACAGTGGACATGGCGGTTGCCAGGCCATGTGTGCGCCCCACGGAGCTGGCCCTGTCTCATCAGGACCGGACGCACGGCCCAGCCTAGGTACAAGGCAGGGCCACTGCCTCCAGACCCCGCCGCCCACTCCCTGGGGGCGGCCCTGCGCCGAGCCCTCTG
>NW_006435787.1:948059-953653 GCF_000325575.1 Pteropus alecto
CCCCCCGGGGGGCTGAGGAACAGCAGGCAAGGGCAGGCATGCTAACGGAGCCTGTCATCTCCAGAGTGGTCATTAATTTATGTCATCCTGACCGGGTCACAGGTGCCCATGCTTTTGGTGGAACATTAGTCTGGGGGTGCCTGCGAGTGTGTCTGGGTGAGATCAGCATTTAACTCAGTGGGCTGAATAAAGCAGACTGCCCTCCCCAAAGTGGTGGGCCTCGTCCAATCAGGTGAAGGCCCGACCAGCCCACAAAGGCCGACCCTGCCCCAGGAAGAGAGAGTCCTGGGGACGTGCTTCTCCAGCATCTACTTTCCCTCTGTCCCTCGACCCCACCAGGAGGGACGGGCCTTCCTGAGACTCAGAACGTGGCTCAACGGGGGTGCTGCGTGCTGGTGGGGCCCGGGCACCCCAAAACTGTCTCGTGAACACATGGAATAGAGCCCAGCTTTCCCGTGATGAACGCAGTGTGAATGGGTGTGCAGCGTCCACCCAGTGGGCCGGGCGGCAAGGACCAGCACAAGGCAGAGTGCCTCCGACCCCCGTTCAGACTTCGTCACCTCCCTGCGACTTTCAAACGAGCAGACGAGCCCCTTGAGCTTCGTGGGTGCACACTCACCCTGAGCGGCCTCGCTGGGCATCCCTCTTGGGGTCCGGCGTGGCTGTGCTCCGGACGGCGTGCTGGCTTCCTGCAGAGGAAGGGGGTCACTCAGGTGGCACCCCAGAGTCCCGCCAGGACAGGCCCACGCAGACCCGCGTACCTCGCCACGCCTGAAGAGCAGGGACAGGAGCTGCGCCCCGGGGGAAGCCAGGAGCGTGCACAGGAAACTTGAACCGAGGGCCCCCAGAGGGACACCAGGGGGGCCGACGCCCAGCGGGAGCTGCAGGGACGAGAGCAGTGGTCACATCGCCCGGTCATCCGTGATCTCACGTGCAGTTCGCATGAGCGCACGCGACGTCGCCAGCCGCCTGGCTCCCGCGTCTGGACCGCCCGGCCCGGGACTGGAGGGAGGAAGACCAGAGGGTCCTTTTGGGGTTTTCTGCTGCCCAAACCCCTTTGGACGGGAAAACGTCGGCCGGTGTCACTTCACAGCAGGCACGTCGCGTGCCCGGCCGATTCAGTCCTTGCTACCATCTGACAAGAGGCATCAGCACCCCAAAGGGTCCCCAACCCACAGAGCCGAGCAAGGTCAGACGACTGGTCCACCTCAGAGGCGGCCAGCCTGAGGCTTCCTGACCGCGACCCTCGTCCTGGGTGGACACAGCTGTCCGCTTCCTGGATGACATTCCTCGCCCTGTCCTTACAGACTGTACACGCTTGTCATTCTTTTTAGGAAAGATCTACTGACCCATCGGGGGACCACGCTCACTCCGAACTCCGGCTCCCTGCGGACGCACCACCGAACCCTGCCGCCCAGACGGAGACGGACCCACACCCTCCGCCCCCGGGGCAGGGAACGGCCGCAGGCTGTCGTCAGCAGCCGGCCTGGCTGCTTCTCCTCACCCCGCAGGTCGCGCTGCGAGTTGCCTCAGGAGAGGCAGGGTCTCCGTCCGACCGCGTGGGGACCGTGACGCCAGAGCTGCTGAATGCAAACCGGCGTCTCACGGCCAAGGGTGGCCATCAGAGCTGCTCTCTGTTTCTTTGGTCAGAGGGTTTTTTAAAATTTGAACTGATCGCCAGCCTTTCAAAACAGACACGTTCTTAGAGGGTCCGGGGCTGCCGACTCCCCCGGAGAGCCACGCCCCATGGTGGCGGGCACGGGCTCCCACACGGTGGCGGTCAGCTGAGGCCGAGCCCGCCGTCCCGCACACCCCTCCCGGCCCCGTCACGCCGGCCTCGCGGACATGGGGCCCCTGTCGCCGTAACCTCTCTCCATGCAGTGAGTCTAGTGACTCCTGGGTCAGGAGGGGGCCACGCTGTGGGCCTGGGGTCTGGGCGCCCCACAAGGAAAACCCTCCCACCTGCTCGGGTCCAGCGGCCGTGACCAGGGCGGCCAGGCAGGCGTGGGCGCACAGCACGGTGAAGGTGACGCCGAGGCGAGGCATGAGCGGCAGGCCCCGGCCGGAGGGCGGGCTGTGCAGGGCGCCCCACACGTGGAAGTCCTCCAGGAGCTCCGCGAACCTCCAGCGCAGAAGCTGACCACCGTCACTGGGCCCCGCGGCGTTGGGACACCTGTCCCCACCTGCCGCACCCTCGAGTGTCTGCAAGCGTGAAAGTGTTTCCCACAACGTCTTCCATTACGGAAATAAACGACAGAGGGTTGAAAATGCCCAACGTGCGGGTACTTCAGAGAAGTGGCGCCTGACGGGCCACTGCGCGGCCTCTCAGTGGCGCGGCGTTGGGACACCTGTCCCCACCTGCCGCACCCTCGAGTGTCTGCAAGCGTGAAAGTGTTTCCCACAACGTCTTCCATTACGGAAATAAACGACAGAGGGTTGAAAATGCCCAACGTGCGGGTACTTCAGAGAAGTGGCGCCTGACGGGCCACTGCGCGGCCTCTCAGTGGCGGTTTAAAGACAACTCGTGAAGAAATTTACCCCGAAGTGGGAGATCAGCGTGCGGAATGCGCAAGGATGGTGACGACGACTGCGCTGAGCACGCGCACGCGCACGCAGGACCGGGGCCTGCGCGGGCCGCATTTCGGCGTCCGCGTGTGCGATGCTGGGGGTTCCGTCCTTTCTCACGCCCCGCCCTCTGCCTCAGCACGCTGTGCTGTTCCCCGCCCGTCTGGGTTGTTCAGGTCTGTCCGGGACCCTCGGGAGTCCTTAACCAGTGAGCCCGAACGCCTCAGACCACGGGCAACCATGCATTCCGCAATGTCGTTGTAATCACAATCGAAAGCAACGAATAAGCGGACAGGCAGCGCGTCCGCATGTGGCCGCCACCGCACGGATGCGTCTTTGAAGACTGGCCACCTGCTGTAACTGAGAACGGACAAGGCGACTTCGCAGACGTAAGGAGGCCACAGCCGGGAGGAGCAGGGCCAGGCGCCGGGTCCTGCCCGTGGTCTAGGGGTGTCGCACGGGGACACGGGGCCACCTACCTTCCAGAAGCCGAGGCCCTGGCGCAGGCAGGCCAGTTCCCGCGCCACACGGCCGTCCTGCCTGTCCGCGGCCAGCCAGCACTCGGCGGGGAAGAGCCAGCTCCGTCCCGGGCCTGCGAGCAGCTCCCCCACCATCACGCGGCTGACGTACCAGGCGGGCGAGGGCCCGCGGCTGTCGTGCCACAGGCGGATCTTCCGGAGCAGGCCCAGCGGGGCTGGGGTGCTGGGGACACACATGCAGCACCTCGTCAGCCCGGGGGCGGCGGGGACACGTCGACCAAGGAGCCCCTCGGGCTCGTGGGAGAGCAGACTGTGAATTCTCGCCTGCTGCATGCGTCACGTGACACGGGGCCCCTGGCGGCTCTTCCCAGACCCGGTCCACTCGGGCCGCACGGCGTGTCGGGGGCTCGGCAGAGGGCCGGGGTTGACCCTTCTGTCCGATGAAGACGCGTTACCCCAGCCGATGAGCATCACAAACGGGTGCACAGGGGGAAAGACACACGCGCTCGGTTCCTTCCGTTTACTGGGGACACCGGGTGCGGGTGCTCCTGACGAAGGTCCCTCTTCCCCAGCCCCCCACCTCTGCATTCCCACGTGTCCTTGCTTTTCCAAATTTGGGATGAAACTAATTAATTTAAGCAGGTTTAATGACATAGAAATGCTGTGATTTCAAAAGAATGAAACTAAACTGCTAGCTGACACCAAACACAAGCATTTACTCTAACTGGATTAAAGACCTGAATTCGAGATCTGAAATCATAAAATATGTAGAGAAAACAGGTACTATACTTATGGATGTTGGTCTCTGAGGGATTTTTGTCAACTTGGCCCCAAAGGCACAGGGAAGTAAAAGCAAAAATAAACGTCATGGGACTCCATCAAACTAAAAAGCTTCTGCAAAAACAAACAAACAAACAAACAAAAACAGCAACCAAAAAAAAAAAAAACCAACAAAACAAACCAACAACAAAACAAAGAGGCGACCAGCTGAGTAGAAGGAGATATTTGCAAACAAGATCTCCAACAAGGGGTTAATACCCAAAATATGTAAAGAACTCATATAACTCAATTAAAAATCCCTAACGATCCACTTAAAAAACGGGCAGAGGACCTGAACAGACACGTCTCCCAGGAAGACATGCAAACGGCCAACGGACACATGAAAAGATTCTCAGCTTCACTAGCTGTCGGGCAAATGCAGATCACAACCCCAGCGAGATGCCATCGCACACCTGTTAGCACGGCTGTCGCCAACAGGACACGTCGCAGCCGTGTGGGAGAGGTCGTGGGGAGCAGGGAACCTCCTGCACTACAAACTGGTGCAGCCGCTGTGGGCGACAGTTTGAAGAGTCCTCAAAAAATGGAGAACAGAATTACCATGTGACCCAGCGGTCCCCCTTCTGGGTATCTACCCAAAAAATGCGAAAACTTTTATCCGTAAAGACGGATGCGCCCCGATGTTCACCGCCGCGTTATTCACGGTGACCAAGACACGAAAACAACTGAAGTGTCCTATGATAGATGAGGTCCACGTGCACGATGGAATACGACTCAGCCATTGAGAGGGAATCTGAGACAACGGAGATTATCGTGCTGAGCAAAATCAATCAGACAGGAAGAGCTGAGAACCACACGATTTCACTTACATATGGAGGTAAAGCTGGAAGAAGCAAACGGACACGGGAGACAGACTCACGGACTCAGACAACGTGACCAGAGGGACGGGGGAGGGGCAAAGGGGTCAAATGGTGACAGAGGAGACCAGGGTGGCGCCCTGGCCCCCCCGCCAGGCCCCCAGTGTCCCCAGCATGCGACGCGGGGTACAGATGCTGTGTCATGGAAGCGTACACGCAAATCTTACACAATCTCATTAACCAACGTTGCCCAATAAATTTAATTTAAAAAAGGATGGAAAAAACCCACGAATATGAGAAGCAGTCACTCGGCACAATCTTTTTTATGCTGTTTTTCAAATGAGAAAACCGATTTGCATGAGCACAGACTAAAAGCTGATTCTAAAAACAACTAAATGAGTATCACTCTAGATAGTTCCAGACACGTAGACACTGTTGGTGTTGAAATTTACCAATAAAGAAATGAGATTATAAAGCTTTTGGGGGCAAAAAAAGAAAATGGTGCGATCACGGATTTTACTGGCTCAAATCGACTCAGCCCTGCGTCCCCTGCTGGCCGGCTCTGTCCCCGCACAAACACGCACAAACACGCACAAACACGCACAAACACGCGCAAACACACACAAACATACACAAACACACTATTTCCTCCCACAGATAGCGGCCTGGGAGGATACTGTGTGGGACCATGCGTGCAGGAGGCTGCTCCCTCCCGGAAAGTCGGGGCTGGCGCCCCCGAAGTTGTCCCCGCCTACCTGAGGATGAACGTGGTTCTGGAGTTCCTCTGGAACAGGGCCCGGTCCGGACAGTGGAGCTCTCTGGGCCCCGAATGGCCGTTTTCCCCACACAAAACCATGTACACCTGAAATGAAGACACGGGGCGTTCGCAGTGCTGGACGCAGGACGCCGGTGTGCT
>NW_006435787.1:954683-958383 GCF_000325575.1 Pteropus alecto
ACTGAAGACAATACGCCGTCAGAGAGGCCCAAATCCCACAGCACAGCTCACACACACACGCGCACGCACACACATGCAGACACACACACATGCATGCACACGGAGCTAACAGGACACACATGCAGATACACACATGTATACACAGAGGGCTAACACACACGTATGCGCACGGGGCTAGCATACACACACGTGCAGCTACACACACATATAGGCACATGGCGCTAACATGCACATGCATGTACACACATGCAGATACACACAGAGCTAACACGCACACACACACAGATACATGCACACACGTATGCACACGGGCTAACACGTACGCACTCACACACATGCAGATACACATGCACACACACTAATACACACATGCAGATACATGTACACTTATGCACACAGGGCTAACACGACTCGCACACACACAGCGCGCTGTCTTCTCTGATCTGTCTAACTGGAAGAGGAAAGTGGATTCTTATTGGCGAGGTGGCCGAGAAGGGACAGGGGAGGGTGGGGTGGCCCCGCGTGTGGCCGCTGAGCCCCTCGGAGGGAAGGTGCACGACACGTGGCCTCACTGTCTCTGGGCTCGTGGCCGCTGAGCCCCTCGGAGGGAAGGTGCACGAGGCTGACCTAAGGGCCCCTGAGGCACAGAGCAGCCAGAACCAGGAGCATGAGCGTGAAGGCCCCAGGATGGGCCAGGCTCGCGTCACGAAACTGCGCCGCTGGGGACCCTGGTCCTCCCTGTGGAACTGTCATGAAACGGGTACGGGCAGCCACCCCCGTCACCACGCGACGCAGGGCAAAAGCTTCAACGAGCAGGTGTAACCGAGGTCCCCTCCCGCCCAGCACAGGCGGGAGATGCAGCAGCAGCTGCCTGGGCCGGGGGTCTGGGGGGCACTGCCCCCGCCTGCTGCGTCCGCTCAGCTCCTGTCCCCAGGCCCAGTGCTGGCGGGCACCACCGAGCCCCCAGCCCCACAGCGTGGGGTCTGCAGCAAGGCAGGCAGGCCGGAGCCCTAACCAGGGAAGAGCCCTGTGCCGCTCGTGGGGCTTCAGGGCAGGCGCGAGGCCTGAGCTGCGTGAGGACGCTGTCCCCTGCCCTGCCACCCCGTGCTCTGACCCCGCCCGACGGCCGGGCTCTGCTCCTCGTTTCTCTGCCGGACACTCCTGCCCGGGACAGAGCCCTGCTCTGAGCCACCAGCTCAGCGGGAGCTCATGGCTCCGCTGCCTCCGCCCACCCGCTCACAGCCGGACGGTCCCTGGAGCCTCCTGGACATGCCCGACCCCCGGACCATTCTGCCCGCCTGACTCCAGGCGACCTTCCTGTCTGGACGCCCCAAGGGCTGCCCCCTCTCCCCGCAGGGGCACCCACGGTTGAGCCTGAGTCCTGATCACGGGGCTCTTGGGGACTGTCACAGCCATGGCATCTGTGACGTCAGGAATTAACTTCTTGTCACTAACCATCGGACCCACCACTGGTCTACAAAGTAGTCGACTATCAGATGATTGACTGAACACGGAAGCGAGGTGACGTCCCCATGGCGTCATACCCAGCACTCACAGGAGGCGCGTGCTGCCACCGACATCGCTCGGCAGACGCTGGCTCGGCTCCGCCACCGCACCCTGGCGCCCCATGCGGGCGGCGGGCCAGTGGGGCGTGGAGGGCCCCCCGCACGAGCTCACACTCCACTCGCCCACGTTTCAGGCCTAAACGTGTTTGCTTCCCGCAAACAACAAACTTTAAATTTGTCACCTGGAGCGGACGCCGTTGACGAGAAAGAGGGAGCATGACAATAACATAGACCAGGACAGGAGGGGCGGGCACTGCAGACGCTGACCCCGCCGGCCGCAAGGGACGCGTCGCACGCGCTCGCGCTGCACGGGGAGCACGCTCGTTCCGCGTGCTCACGCACCGCCCGTCCGTGCGGGACGTAGTAACCTCCTGACGACACGTGCCCCAGCGGAGAGCGGTGACGTGTGGCACGGGCGTCGGGCGCCCGCAGAGCCACGCGTGGGCAGCCCGAGCGGGCGGCGGTGCAGGCGAAGCTTCGTCCTGACTCAGGAAACGGAACTCACCTCTGAAACGCGGAAACGTCACTCGCTTCGAAACTGGGGTTCAGGCTCCTTCTCGCGACGGCGAACGTGGCCAGGCGGTCGTAGCTAGGAGGGAGACGCGGGTGAGGGCTCCAGGCGTGGCTGCGGAAGGCGGGGTGACAGGGCCCCACGGGAACAACCCTGTGGTTTAGATCTGGGGTAAAGTCGCCAGCTAAAACGCGGCTTGGGAACAAAACACCACAGACGTGTCACGTCTGCGTCCGCGTGCGGCTCCGAGGCCACCCCGACACTGTCCTCGCTGCGGACCTGGGCCTCTTGCAGACATCTCAACGGCAAAGGCCCCTCTGCGGTCCCGCCTGAACCCAGAGCGTCTCGGGCTCGGTGCCACAGCCCGCTGGGGGCCGACACCGGGCACCCCGCCTGCGCGCCCGTCCTGGAGTCGCAGATGTCCTGTCACTGAGCGCTCCTGCCACAACGACCTCCACAGACCGGCTTCTGAAACACGGCACCTGCCCCGCACAGTGTCCTGGGAGCAGGGCCCTCGCGGAGCTCGTTCCGCCCCCCTGGCCCCGCGGAGAACAGCGTCATGGGGAGCGGCTGACCGCGTCGGGCGTTAAAGAAGTTTAGTATCGAGGGACACAGCTGTTCCCGCAGCTCTGGGTGTTCGGGGTGTGTAGACTCAAAGGGGGCAACAGCGGAGGTGACACGTGGAGATGGGTCACACCCTACGCGCCAGGGCCCGACGGGCCTGCCTCCCGGGGCCACCAGGAAACAGCCTCCGTGACCCAGCTCTGCTCCAGACGACACGGGTGTGTCTCACGGGCCTGGTAACTGCTCATTCTCAGTTCTAATGAACAGCAGCAACAGCAGCCTGCGACCGGATCGTCCGCGCTGCTTATTTCTGACTGAGGACAGGACTGAGAATGCGGCCGGACTCCGTGCAGGGACTTTCCTGGTGTCACAAAGTTCCCCTTCACAGCCACGGGGGCGGGGCACGCGAGGACACGGCCAGGACAGCGGGAGTGGTGGCCCAGCGTGTTCGCGACGGAGCCGACCGGCCTGGGCGCCCCCCCACGGCCCCCCATTCACTGCTTGCCAGCCGCCGGGGGGGCCGGGCACAGAGGGGCCTGAAACGCCAGCCCCAGCCTCCTGCAGGCCGCGACCTGCTCAGGCTGCTCGGTCTCTACAGGGGACAAGGTCGGGGGCTCCAGGGCCAAACACGGGGAAAGGGCTGCCACCTACTGAAGGCCATACCTGCAGCTCACTCTCTCCGGGGAAGTTCCTGGCTGTGGGCAGGGACCCCCGGACGCCCACTCGCCCGTGTCCCAGAGCAGGCAGCGGGCTGCCTGGAAACGCACGGTGTAGTTCACGGCCCTCGCCAAATGCGGGTTCGCAGGCCTCCTGTCGAAGTCGGCGTCCAGCAGGGACAGATACCCCGAGGTGGCGTCTACGAGAGAAGAGACAGGTTAAGAACGACAACCCGAAGTCTGCAAAAAGGCACAGCCCGTTCCAGACGCAGGCGGCGTGGCAGACGGCGGGGGGGCCGGAGCCGGCGGGGGCGGGACAAGCTCGGCGACACGCACGTGCCTCACGGCAGAGGCTTCGCCACGTGGATGGAACCCAAAGCGAAGGTGTCCGCCCACCTGTCAGC
>NW_006435787.1:958631-960108 GCF_000325575.1 Pteropus alecto
AAAGTGCCAGCTACACGGCCCCACTGAGAGCCCCTGACACCTCCCTCCTCCTTCCACTAAAGAGTCAAAGCTGGCACAAGACAGGAACCGGGCTGGCCCGGCCTGCAGGACGCGGGCAGCGCAGGGCCCCAGGGCGGCCCGGACGACGTGCATCAGCGCCCCCCGGGTGGTAGCGAGCAGTCAGACCCGCAGACAAGGACCACGGGCACAAAGCAGCGACGGGGAGAAACTGCTCAGAACCAGCTCAGCGTTTTTGTGCGAGACTAAGAATCAAGTGAAACCAAACCGTTTAGGCCAGCAGACGAGTTCCCGGCACTGGCCGGCCCAGTGCGCACGGGGTGGGCGTGGAGCCCCCGGGGTGCACTGGCCCGTGCCGGTGCTGGGTGGGTGTCGCCCTCGGCTGGGCGCACCAGGTGGGCTCGCCCGTCTGAACGGGAACGGCTGGAGTCTGTCACGTGGCGAGAGGCACGGGGACCCGGGGGAGGGACAGGGCGCGGACACACTGCCCGTGCAGCGGCCGCGCGCTCCGGTGATGGGCCCCATGTGCACGCGCCTGGTGTGCCCGCACCACCTCACCGCCGAGGTGCCACCGCGTCCCGCACCCTCAGCACAGCGGGAAAGGGGACCCACGCCCCAGCCTCTCAGACACGGCGCCGTGAGCCATTTTTCCTTTTGGGAGAAATGGGAACTACAAGCAGGCTGGCCCAGGACCCCGGCCAGAGACTCGGGCTCCCAGAGGCGGCCGCCTGCGCTGTTGCTGCCGGCCAGGTCATTTCTCACGTGACAACCGTGGCCGGCAGGAACTGATCCCACAGGATAGACGGCCGCCGCTCCCCGGGGCAGAGGACGCTGTCGCCCAGCGTCCTGACACTGCAGCCTCACGGCCGCGCCCACGGGCGAGCTCGCCCGCCAGCTCTTCACGACCCGCTCACGGCACCGCCTGCCCCGACCGTCACCCACGCCCACCTGGCCAGCAGCAGGACGGGGAACGCTCTCGCGGCCGGCTTCGGAAATTCTATCCTGATCCACAGCGACTCCTGGCGGCGCCCAGACAGCCCAGCGAACCGGTGGGAATTCACTCTGCCCCTCGGCAACACGAACGCCCTCTCCCGGCCCCCGCCGCCCTGTCGGCAAGGGAAAACCCGTGAGCGAAATCCGCGAGGGGGAAGGTGACACAAGCCGGCCAGCATGGCCTCGGTGCGGCCGAGGGGACGGGGGAGGCTGTCCCCACCAGGCCACTGTGGTCCCCAAACTCCACGGTCACGGGCGTCCTCAGCCGGTGTCTGCGGACGGGTCTCCTGCTGGAGCAGCGATGCAGCAAGAGGGTGACAACGACGCCGGCCTGCGGAGACAGGGCCCCTGAGAGCGGGCGACGCCACCGGCCTGGGGGACAGGGCCCCTGAGAGCGGGCGACATCACCGGCCTGGGGGACAGGGCCCCTCAGAGCGGGCGACGCCACCGGCCTGGGGGACAGGGC
>NW_006435787.1:960687-961917 GCF_000325575.1 Pteropus alecto
CGCTCGGTGCTGGAGAGCAGGCCGCCCTGGAACAGCAGGTCACACGCCCACGGTCAGCGCCCGGCCGGCCGGGACCCGGGGCCGGGAGGGGTGGGCATCCCGAATGGGCGGCTCGGGCTCACTGGGAAGTGACGACACGTTTGCTTTCGTTCTGACAGCTCTTGCTGTGGTGTTTGTTCCCTTTGTGACAGCTGCCATGTGACAGCCACCACGCTTAGGGCTCTCGGCCCACCCACAGGGAGCTGACCACCACGACGGCCTTCATCCCACACGGGCCCGACGGGGGCCTCACGGCGGTGCCCGGGGACAGTGCAGTTTCTACATGAGCTCGTTGCTGTCACCAGGTCCAGACTGAGCACTTACTAATTCCCTAATGTCCCCAATATCACACCATCGGCTAAGTAAACCAGCAGGGGGTGGAGGGATAAATGGGGAGAGAGGAGAGACAGAAGCTTCTGGAAAGTGCTGGCGTTTCCTGAGGTGGAGGAACCCGAGTCACCCCGAGACAATGCCCGCGGCAAACGCAAACGAGACGAGCTCTGGCGGCTTCGCTCCGGCCGCTTTTCACGGGGATGCACGTTGGAACCGTCTGCATCGGCCCCTGCGTTCCTCAAGCTCAGAACTTCCCGTGACGGAAGTTTCCGCGGCCCGAGCTCCCCAGCAGGACCCCCCGAAACGCGGGGGCTGGGCGGAAGCGCGTCCCAGTGGGGACATCTCCGTGTTCCCACGACGCATTTAAAGGTTAACGCGAAAATCTCCGAGCCTCGAACCGCCGCTCAGCAGAGTGAGCGCGGGACTCGGGGAACGAGCGTGTTTTCGGCCACAGACGCAGGTGACCGTCCCGCAGCGGGAGCGGCCGCCCACGGCCCAGGGCGAAGCGCGACCTACCACCAGCACGTCCGAGATGGCCTTGACCCCTTCTTCACGCAGGCGGTCCAGGTCCCTGGACGGCTCGCGGGCGGTGGCACCCAGGAGCCCGGACAGGAGGAGAAGGAGCTCCCGCACGTGGCCGCTGTCCGTGACGAAGCCCCCCGCGCGCGGGCCGGGGGCCAGCAGCGTCCGGGCGAACTCGAGGACGAGCCGGGCGCTCGCGAAGCTTAGCTGCGCGGAGACAGAGGCCCGAGTGAACGTCTCCTCACGCGTGACACGTGACGCGTGACGCACACGCTCCGCCTCCGCCGCCGCCTCCGCCGCCGCGGCCGGGCGGTGGGCCTCGCGGGCTCGGGCTGG
>NW_006435787.1:961929-979045 GCF_000325575.1 Pteropus alecto
ATGACGCACACGCTCCCGCCTCCGCCGCCGCGGCCGGGCGGTGGGCCTCGCGGGCTCGGGCTGGAGAGGACGGACTCGGGCCGGGGTGTGGACCAGCCTCACACGGAGCAGCTCCCGCTCTGGCCCCGACATGGCCGACGAAACCTGACGGGTCTCTAACAGCCCTTTGAGCGACGGGGCCGCTCGCCCCGAACCCCAAACACCGTGTCGCGGATCCCCGTCCGAACCGGGCCCTGCTTCCGGAGCCTTCTCTCCTCCCGACGGCCGTGGCCGCTCCGTCTGCCCGGGCCTCCCCAGACGCCACACGAGCCACCCCCGGTGACCCTCCCCCCACCTCCCGAACCGTCACGTGGACCGTTTCCAAGCGAGCACAAAAGCAGGGTGCTGCGTGGTCTGCGGAGCCCCCCGCCTGCTCCCCACACGGCCCCCAAGGGGGCGCAACAGCCTGTCTCGCTCTCGCCTGGGTTTTGTCCACTGACCACCCCCCCAGCAGGTGCCCTGGGGGACCAGGCCGGGCGAGGTTAAGGCGGCGGGCGGTGCTGGACTGTGTGGGCTCCGTTCTGGTGTCCCCAAGGGCAGAGCAGCTGGACTTCAGCGGGGAGTGGGGGAGAGGGGAGGCTGCTGAGCTCTGAGAAGAAATGGAGCTGCAGACGGAGGGTCGGACCCTGCGGCTCAGCGCTGGGCGGTCCCCGGGTGTGCGCGGCCACACACGGTTACGCCCGGGGAGCCGTCCCTCGCGACGCCCTTGGACGAGTTCTTCACGAAAGACGGATTCCCACGCACGGCCTGTTTCTCAGGAGCCGACCCACCCTCGTCGTTAGGCAAAGGGCAGCGAACGCCCTGGGAGGCTGCGGCACTCACCGGAGTGGGGAAGCGGATGAGGTCCCTCAGGGTGAGGACGGTCTCCGCCCTGTCTTCCTGCACCGTGTCTTCCTGACCAGGACGAGCAGGCGGCGGGCGGGCGGGAGGAGACAAAGGGAGAGGGCGTTGGCCGCGGGCTGCGTCTGCTCGTGTGGAAACCGGGCGGATCCCGCGTTTCCGAGTGAAGAGCTCGGGCTGCGACATTTCTGGAGAGACCATCGCGTGGTCCCCGGCGTTCCCCACCCCCCCACGCCCCGCCCTGGGCACCCACGGGCCACCGCCCCTCGCCCTATAGGAAGGCGACGGCGGGGAACAGGAACTAGGGCGACGGCGCCGAGTGCGCGTCGGAAAAGGATGAGAGAGACGGACGGGGCGGAGGAAGGAAAAACGTCAGTCAAACGACGTGTCACAAAGACACCGAAACTGGTGTCTTCTTAGGCGTGAACGTGCTCTGGAGACAGCTACGGGGTGAGCCGCGGACACGCCGCGGGCAAGGACGGCCGCACGGGAGCAGGCGGCCCTCCCCGGGGAGGCCACGGCCTCAGGACCAGCGCCGGAGCGCCACCGTCACGAGCGAGAACCGGACGCGGCTCGTGTCAGGTTTGCTCACAGGAGCCCGTGCACGGTGACGAGCGGCCTGGACTGGTCTCAGGGAGAGCGGCCGCATCTGCTTGTGAAATGCCGGAGCCGGTGGGAGGCTGCAGCCGGACACCAGAGCCACGCAGCGGCCGGCACGGTGTCCTCCCTCACCCGTGTCATGAGCCACCCGTGTCATGAGCCACCCGGCCGCAGGCCCTGTCCGCTGGGACACCGAAGCTGGCCGGCCCTGGCCCGCACCTGGTCATGGAAAGCTAACCCGCACACCGAGGCGATGAGCGTGTCCCGCACTGGTGACCACCATGCACACGCGGGGCTTCCGTCCTCCTGCGCCCAGCGGCTCAGGACCCTGGCGACCACGGCGACGTAGTCCCTCGCTTCCGTGTGGCTGCCCGTCAGCTGGAGCGCGGACAGGTTTCTCAGGGTGGAATTGTACCTGAAGGACACGGGAGCGTCATCTCGGTCACTCCAACACGCCAGGCCACCCAGAGCGGACGGCATTCGTCACAGAAACGCTTGCCGGGGCGTCGGGGCGGAAAGCTATGACTCGAGAAGCCTTGGTCCGCGCGGAGAAAACTCTAAGACGATGTGAGGGGCAGCGTCGGACGCTACGACCCCCTCGTCAGGACCGAACGGGTACAAAGAGCCGGACAGAACGCCACGGACACACGCGCATGACGGCGAGCGGCTCAGAGCCGGACGGAGATCCAGGCAGGCGACGGCGGCCGCAGGCCCCCGACACTCCAGGAAGCGGCTCGGTCGGTCGCCCCCAGACCAACGGCAGAGCGGGCGCCTACACTGACACGCCCGACACGCTACGCCCAAGGGGTCGCCCCAGGAAGGTCAGCAATTTGAGTACGAAATCGACCAGTGTAACACGCCGTATCAGCGCACGGAAGGACAGACCACGAGCGTCTGGACAGATGGAGCAAACGTGCTGACAAAATCCAGCACCTGTGCCGATGCCAACACCCCGAAGTCCGAGAACGCGAGGAGACGGCTTCGAGCCGAGAAAGGACGTCCACCGGGGCCCATCGCTAAGACTGATTACCACGAACGGGGGCGACTGGATGCTCCGCCCCCCCGCCCCCCCGCACCGGCCGCTTCTACTCAGCTCTGAGCCGGAGGGTCCAGCCAGGACGGCCACGCAGGAAAAAGGAAGAAAAAGTGTGTGGATTAGAAAGGAAGAAGTGACACCCTCTCTACTCGCAGGCCACGTGACCGCACACCCGGCAGTTCGCAGGGGGCCCCACGAGACCACCAGAGCCGACGGGCCGGCCGGCGAGGTTGCAGGATGCAAGACCCATAGACGACGTCAATCAAACGTGGCACGCCAGCGATAAAAGCACCCCAACTTCAGAAAACAGTTCCCCTCACAACAGCATCGAGAAGAACAAAATACTTAGATTAATTTAACAAAAAGGTTCAACGCTATACACCAAAAATTATAAAATACTGCTGAAGGAAATCAAAGACCTAAATCACGGAAAATCTCAGTTCCCGGATTGGAAGACTTCACGCCGTCGAACGGCAGGGTCCCGAGCGACCCGCACGGCCGGTGTGGTCCTGTCGGAGGCGTTTTCCCTCTTTTTTGTTGGAAATTGGCAGAATGGTAGCTGGAGATCCAGCGTAACCAAGGCAAGCGCGACAAGAACCCAGGCAGCGGAGCCCTGCTTCCCGCTTCAAATCCGCCAGGAAGCTGCGGGAACCTCGTGCGGGACCCGGACGGAGACAGACGTCTGATCACTGGAAGTTTCCCGGCCCGGAAATAGACACCGGCGTTTACGCCACTTGGTTTTTGACAAAGGGACGACCCGGTTCAACGGGAGAAAAGCGAGCTTTCCAGCCGTGGAGCCGGAGCCACTGGGCGGCCACCTGTGAAGCCACGAACGTGCGCCTCACCTCCCGCCACACGCGGAAACCAGCTCAGAGGGGCCCCGGGGCTCCGCGTGACAGCTAAGGCCGTAGCTCTCCAGGAGAGATCAGGAACGGAGCTCCGCGACCTTGGCGGGGGACAATTTCTCAGTGTGCCAGAAGCACGAGCGATAAAAGGGGGGGATTACAACCTCCTGTACCTCCAGGGGAGCGCGGAAGCCCCGGGCTGGGGGTGCGCGCACGAGTCACACGCCTGGCAGGGCCGTGCAGCCGCCCACGTGACAAACGCCCCGCGTCGTCACAAAGACGAATGAAGCAGCCTGGAGTGGACAGCGTGGGGACCTCTCTCCACGGAGGACACACGGCAGGAAGGGCGCTCAGCGCCCCCAGCGTCGGGGGGGCCGCCAACCAGCACCCTGGGGTGTCGCGCCCTGGGCACCGGGCGGCGAGACTGAAGAGGCTGGACGGGTGGTGGAGGCGGGGACAGACCGAGGCCCTGTGAGGGCAGGGGATGCGCACGCCTCGTCCCCACAGCGCGTTCACGCGGCCGAGGGCAAAGCCAGGCCACGCGGCTGGCCCCCGCTGGTAACACGATGCGGCGGGCCGGGGGGGACGCTAGGTCACCAAGCAGTGGGCGCTGACAGGCGCCGGCATCCACACTTCACAAGGGGGGAACGCACGGGCCTCACCCGCTCACACGGGTGTGCAGAACAGGCGGAGCTGTGGGAGGGACTGGGCCGCGGCGGGGTGGGCCGGGGTGGGGCAGGGGCTGCCCGAGGGCAGGTTCCCAGGGAGGGTGGCACACTGCGGACGGGGGTGCAGCTCCGGGTGCCCCAGGATCCAGGGCCGAGCCCGCGAGGAGGGCGAGCGACGCGGTGTGTGAGTGACAGCTCAGCGAAGAGCTCAGGGACCGGGGCACGACCACAAGGGGGGGCGGGGAGCGGGGGGGCGTCCGGGTCGCCCTGGGGGTCCGCGGCGGGTCGGGGTGCTGTGTGGCTGTACTCACAGGTCCTCGCCGGGGCAGTGGTGCCCATGGAAACGTGGAAGCACCGTCACGGCCACCACGCACGGCCGCCCCTGGGCGCCCTCGCCGTCTGCCACCCGGATGGACACCAGGACTGCAAGGGAAGCAACAGGCGGAGGCGGCTCAGTGGGGCCCCGGCTGTGGGGCTGCTCTGCGGGCGTCGGGACGGGGTGGGCTGGGCCTGGCCAGCAGGCGGCGGCTGCGACACCAGCAGACCAGCCGCCTGGACTCTGCTGGCCAACCTGCGTGCCGGCAGCCGGCGGGGGCTGCAACAGGAGGCGCTCCCTTCCCGGGGACCCCCGCGTTCCCGCGTGAACCCAAACAAGACGGGGCGGTGAGAGCCCCAGCCTCGGCGGGAGCCCTTGAGGGTGGGGCCGCCCGGCGCCCAGCACGAGCCAGAGGCCCGCTCAGTCACCTGCACCCGTGCCTGTGGAGGGAGGATGGCACCTGCCTCAGCCTCCCCTTCCCCGGCCTGCTCTGGAGACGGCCGTGCTGAGTCACCAGCAGGGCTGGGACAGGCCACCCGGGGCCATGGGAAGTGACCGAAGCCGGAGAGTAAAACATGAAGCCTGAGACGGAGCGTCAGGGGTCGGGTGAGATTCTAAGTGGTTCCGGGTGAAGGACGGAATGCGACAGGCCCGGAGGAGAGCGAGGGAGGGGAGTCTGCATGAGGAGGGGGGCAGGGGGGCAGGAAATGGCTTTCTGGGACTCGGGGTGCCCTCCGCGATGCGGGCCCAGGTGCGTGGTGGGGACTCCTGTGGATGACACGAGCCAAGGCCCTGCCCCAAGCTCCCCCCACTTGGACCTCGGCAGGTCCTGTGCTCTGCAGACCCCTGCGGACGGGGCCCAGGGCGCCCCCCCATGAACAGGGCCCAGGGCGCGCCCCGTGGACGGGGCCCCCGCAGGCACCGGTCCAGTGAGAGGCTCCGAATGCGAGTCCTGTTCAGACCCAGCTCTGCGCGGGTTGCAGGCCCCACACAGAGGAGTGCGGTGAGCATCCATTTTGAGGAAAATTCCAGAAGGCAGAGGCTGGGTGCAATTTCCGTCTCGAAGAACTCACCGAGGCCGGCCAGGGGGACCCCTCGTCCCCCGCCCACATGCCCGGTGCCCGCCACGGCACTAAGCGGACGTGCCCGCCCCGAGACCCCGAGCGCTCCCCCTCGGTGCTGCTGACCCACACCCAGAGGTGCAAGGGCTTCTGACCGGGGCTCAGGCCAGGCGTCGCGAAGGACAGAACAACTGGGCTGGACGGACGGGCGACATTCGAGTGAGCTAGGCGCCCGGACTAGCGGGCGTCCGGCTGGAACGGACTCGCCCACAGCAAGGAGGCACGAGATCCCGACTCGCCGCCCCCGTGTCGGAACCAGCGGAAGTTCGCGAACGCTCCTCACGCCCAGAGACCGCTCTGCTCTGGTTCCCGCGGATGGGGACACTTCCCTAAATGGCTGTGTCACCAACGTGCTCCGCACAAGCGGGTGTGACGCGGGGTCAGCGTCGGAGGACAGAGCTGTGCACGGGACGGAGCCCGTCTCGTCCTGAAAACCACGCGGGCCAGCTCGGCCCTCCCGGGTCCGCCCGCAAATGCCCGTCAGCGAACGCGGCACAGCCTGGTCTCGACGTTCGACTCGGGGGGACGAGGTGCCCTTCGGCACTGCCTCGCGTTCGCCCTGACTGCAGGTTCAGAGCGTCACTTTGCGTGGAAGGCTGATTCCTCGCTGCACCACAGAGCGGCCGCTGGACCCGGACCGAACCGCGTCAGACGCATCGCGAGACAAAGAACGTGACTTTCCGGACACACAGGCTCCACACCTCGTAGTTCTGGGAACCAGGTCTAGAAGCACAGGTCGGCGCTGCCCGCGACCCCGGCCCGCTGCCCGTGGCCTACCTCGGAAGCCGTCCACGGGCTCGCCGGCCGGCAGCGTGAAGTAACGCTGGGTGTCTCTCCCGCGGTAAAGGATGCGTTTGGGGGCACTTCCCGCCTGGTAGCTGAACTCGTAGCGAAGGTCCTGCACTCCATTCCGGGGTGTGGGGGGACAGTGTGGTCAGCACGATGAATTCCAGCCCAGCACACCCGCCCGCTGCTTACCGCCGAGGGCTTGTCCTCGGACAGGCACCGGGCGGGCGTCACTGAGTGTCCCCGAGGCACGCGGCGGGTGACCACCCACCTCCACAGCCCCCTCTTCCCCAGCGCCTAAAGAGCTGCCTCTGTCCCTTGGGGTCGTGTGCCCTCTGGGCCTGGGACCTCCCGACAGTCACAGATGCATGGACCTCCGGGGCCATCTCGGGGTCGAGGGGACGAGGCTGCCCTCTGCTTCCCGCTGGGGATGCAGCAGACAGGAGATGGGAGGGGACTTGCAGGGGACGCGCTCGGCCTTAGAGCCAGGCCTTCGGTGAGGCCCGGGATGGAGGTGGCCTGGGGACGCATGCGGTGGCTGCTGGGAGGGGCCGCTGGGGCGGCACTTGGAACGAGCGGGTGTCCACCGCGTGAGGACAGGACAGAGGCCAGGGGCAAGGCCATCGCACCTGTGCCCCCGACGTGCAGAAGACACCGAAGGTGGTGTGTGCCTCGAGGCCCTGGTGGGGCTGCACCTGGCAGGCCACGTCCCGCGGGGCCCGGTTGACGGTCAAGTACAGCTGCGCCTTCCCGAGGAAGCTGTGGTTTGAAGCTGCAGAGAACAGGACGCAGGGTCACGGCCCCTGGGGGAGTTGGGGGCGCACGGCACAGATGGTGGGCGAGAGCTCAAGCCTCCGTGGGTCTCACGGTCGGGGCCCCAGGCCAGCAGCGTGGTTCTCAGGCCTGCCCGGCCTGTGGGGTCAGAAAGCTGGGGTGGGGGTGGCCGGGGTGAGCACGGCCTCCGGGGCCCTGGTGTGGCTGGCGCCGAGGGCCAGCACCACGCAGCGCCCAGTAACACCGCTCCCCGGCTGCTCGCTCCGCCTGGAGATTGGGCAGGTGGGACGGGCCAGGTCCCCACCTGCTGGCAGGGGACACCGGAGGGCGCGCGCCCCAGCAAACCCCTTCCCCGCTACATGGTCTCAAAGCTGGTCCAGGACTCGCAGGCACAGCTCAGCGGAGTCTGCAGCGCTGTGCGGTTTGAGGCTTGGCTGTTATTGACGGCACGAATGTTGTAAGCACGGTCCTTTTGCTGCCACAGGGCGTTCGGAATCGGTGCCGTGAACAGACACGGTCCAACACGCCTGACTGTCCTCCCCAACGTTAAACATCTCATTTTCCATTTTGTGCTATCATGAATCATCTTACGATGATTATTTTCATGCACAAGTTTTTTTTCGTTTTTTACTTTTTTACTTTGATGCCTTTTTCTTGAGATAAATCGGAGGTGTGGGATATACATTAAGTCACTTAGAGCTTTGATGATGCTGACCCCCCCCGTGACAGCAGGCGCCACGGCTGCATCTCGGATGCTGTGCCGGAGGCTGTCCCCAAGTACGGACGACAGGTCCTACAGCAGAAGTAAGATCTGAGAGGGCGGGGTGGCCGCTTCCGAGCTGGCCGGGGCGTCCCCAGGAGAAGAGGCACTGAGCGTGCAGAGGCCTGAGTCATGCTGAGGGCAGGCCCCGGGGAGCAGCAGCCCCTGAGACCGGCACAGGGGAGGACGGGCCGTGGGGGGCTGGGGAGGCAGGAGCTCTGGGGACAGCGCTGCCACAGGGTGGGCTGAGGGCTGGCACTGGCACGACTGTGCCCCCCCGAGAGAAGGGCTCCCGGCTCGTCCTTCGAACAAGTCTCCAAAGGCGTGTGTGGGAGCCAGGACCCCGAGTTCCGTTTCTCAACGCACAGCATCATGGGAGGGTCAGGAGGGGCCTTGACGAAGATGTCGACAAAAGCCCTGAGGACAAAAACCGCCTGGGGTCCCGCCCACCAGGTGACGCGAGCGGCCGCGTGGATGCGAGACGGATGTGCGTGGCGGCTGCAGCCAGCGCCCAGCGTGGACGCCGACCAGCTGCGCCTGTGCACACAGACACGCGGCCTCGGGGCCGAATGGAGCTAAAAGCCTCTAGAAATGGGGCAAAGTGCCCAGGAGTCACCCAGAGGGGGACGTCAGGCTGTCACGGAAACGCCAGAGGGACGTGGGCCAGCTCGAGGGCCCCCGGGGAGAAGCCACTCGCGCTGGCCTCCGAGCACGTGCAGAAGCCCCCGCCGTCTGCAGGGGAGCGGTCAAGCGACCCAGCTGTCCAGGTCGAGTGAAACGGGCGACTGCCTCAGCCCTGCTCTGAACACTCACCTGCTCGCCAAGTGCACAGGAACACCTGTGCCTCCTCGGACCCTCTAATGCGGGGTGACAGTGAGGCGGGGGGTGGGTGGCGGGACCTCCACAATGAGAGCCCCGGGGAGGGGTCTCACGTGACCGCAGTTTCCAGGAAAAGCTGCCACTAGAACTAAAGCCCTCATGGTCCCCGCAGCAGGCCCAGCGGGCAGCGCCACCTACCCACAGAGGCTTGCAGGACATACGTCTCTCCAGGGCTCAGCGAATACGGCTTTATCGTCACCGTCTGTCCCGTGATCCCTATGGAAAAGAAGGGGCCTCAGGGACACGGTCATCAGTGGGCTCGAAGGACAGCAGTTCAGACAAACCCTCAGCATAGGCGCCACCCTCAGTCCCAAAGTGACGGTAAAATAGGACTAGTTAACCGGCTTGTCCTCAACCAGACAAGCCACTCCCTGTCTGTTACGCCCTCGGCACAGAGCTCAGAGCCCATCGCCAGCTCCCCTGCCAACGGCAGCGACACCGAGCTCCGGCCAGCGGCCGGGTCAGACGGGTGCTCACTCCCCGGAGCAGAGCGCGTGGGGGGACCCCGCTCAGACGGGGTGCTCACTCCCCGGAGCAGAGCGCGTGGGGGGGACCCCGCTCAGACGGGGTGCTCACTCCCCGGAGCAGAGCGCGTGGGGGGGACCCCGCTCAGACGGGGTGCTCACTCCCCGGAGCAGAGCGCGTGGGGGGGACCCCGCTCAGACGGGGTGCTCACTCCCCAGAGCAGAGCGCGTGGGGGGAACTCCGCTCAGACGGGGTGCTCACTCCCCGGAGCAGAGTGCGTGGGGGGAACTCCGCTCATGCACTAGGAGCGGCTGCCGACCGGTGCGACTCTGCGGGAGGCCGAGGTACTCCGAGCGACACGTACGTCTCTGCAGGACGCCGCTGTGCACAGCGCTGACCGGTGGGGACTGTGACCACCCAGCGGACATGGGCTGACTGAATGCGTGTCCGGAGCGGGGGGACCCCAGTGCGGGGGGGTGGCCCGGGGCGAGGGGACCCCAGTGTGACACGGGGGCCCGGAGCAGGACGGCTCAGCACCACAGAACAAGACACCAGCTAGTGGTAGTGTGGGGCGTGGGTCTCGCAGCAGGGACGAGCAAGTGAGTGACCGCGAGGGGCGATGCGGCGAGCTGAGCGGGTGACTAGGGCGGCGTCGCTGTGCTCGCTCTGCGGGTGACCGCGCCCGGGGGAGGCACAGCAGTGTGTACGCACGGAGGAGCCGGCGCGTTCCCCGTGCCCTGCGCCTGTGGCAGCCGAGTGGCCTCCCTGCCTTGACCTGCAAACAGGGCGCCCGGCAGGCTCGAGCCTCAGCGTGGTCCACAGAGGGACAAACGCAGCAGAAGGTGGCTCGACCCCAAGCTCCCCCCACGCACCCCCCACGCAAAGGAGAAGGCGCAGGGCAGCTCGGGGGCCGGTGCCCACGCCCCAGGAGGCGGCCGAGGTCCCGGGCCCAGGGCGCACCTACCGGACGTGGTGTAGCCCCGGAAAACAGCACGGGCCACCGGGGCCTTGGGCCAGTTGACCAGGAGGCCAGGCCTGGCGCCCGCGGTGGGGAGCACGGGGCCCACCAGGTTGTCCCCGTCACCGAGGCTCCCATCAGCCCTGGCACTGGGTCCTGGCCCCGGGAGGCGCAGACTGGTCCCTGGGAAGACAGAGCGAGCCTGGGTCGGTTACGAGTCTTGAGTCCGTGTCCCGGCGCTAGAGGGCGGTCGGCAGCAACGCCACGTCCGCAGGCGGCTGCCGGATCCCGTGGTCTGAAACGGCTTCGCCGGCCACGCAGGCAGCAGGGGACTGAGGCCGGCACACCGGTCACGTCACTGCTGCGTCCTCCGCCCACGTCCCCTCAGCGCACGTGTGTCTGGCCACGGGGCCCAGGGCTAGTTACTGGGACAAGGACATTACCCGGACGGCTACGGCGAGCGCGTCAGAGAAACACACACGGACACACGGACACCAGCGGCGTAAGGCCGGCGCCCCGCGCGGGAGGAAGCGGGCGTGCCTGGGGGGGCAGACGGGGCTGCTTCAGAGACCGGGGCGGGGAGGGCTCCTGGGAGAGGGGCTCCTGGGGAGGCCGCCTGGGGCGGCAGGGCTGTGGCCGCAGGGAGGGAGGACGGGGAGGAGCGGGCGGTGGGGTGGGAGGAACTGGGGAACCCCAGGTGAGTGGGGGGTGTGGGGGGACAGGTCGGGGTGTGACGCTCTGGGTTGAGGCCCTGAAGGCACCGTCTCTGGCCCTCTGCAGTGACGTGACTGAGGGGGCACGGCTGGCGGCAGAGACAGGCCAGCGGCTCCCACGTGGTCCAGGCCAGAGGGGACAGCTGGACTCTGCTCAGGGGACGCTCACTGAGACTGCGAGAGGCCAGGAAACCGCAGTGAAGTGGATCAATGTCGGGGCTCGGAAAGGGCGCCCACCCGTTGGGAAGAAAGAGTCCTGGACGCAGCACCTTCTCATCCGGTGTGACCCCTGGAGCACCCCCTGAGGGTGGGGATGAGCCCCCGGCACAGACGCCTGCGGTAGGTGGGAAGGACCGTGGCGGTGGAGGCAGCAGAGAGGGTGGCCAGAGGCCCGCACAGTGAACCGGACGAGTGACCCCACCAAGCGCCCAGACGTCCATCCCATGAACACACCACACGCTGGTCATTGTCTCCCATTCGTTCAGCGGACAAATCATTCACTGACCACTCACTGCCTGTTGAACACACAAGCTGCTTGCTGGTCACCTAGTCATCCCATGAACCAAGCTCACTGGTCGTCCATAACAACACAGGTTTCCCTGATCGTTCCCTGACCGTTAGATAGATCACTCCTGATCACCTGCCCATCGCACCAACGCATCACTCATTGCTTATCTAGTCATTCGCCGGATAAATCGATCACTCCCTGATCATTCGCTATTTCTCCGACGACGTGCTCATTGAGTGCCAGTGTCCAGGTGCTGTGACAGCCCTGGGGACAAGTGTAAACACGTCACGGAAACTTTCCTCCAAGAGCTCGGCAGGAGGGTCGGACGCAGAAGGAGCCCATGAGTAGGACGAGCCACCCGCTTGAAGCAGGTCGAGTAACACACTGGGCCGCTGGGAGGAGGGGCCACGGGACAGGTGGAGGGTCCTCCCAGACAGGGACACGCAGCCCACAGAGATTGACGTCCCCCGAGGTGACGACTGGGGGGGACGCTGAGGGAGGCGTTTTCAGCAGATGACGCCCTTGGACCAAAGCGTGGGAGAGGGACAGTGTCCACGGAGGCCTGGGCTCCTCTCTGTGTTTGAGGCAGGGGTACCGGAGTGCATCAGTCGGTGAGCCGGGGACAAGGGAGCAGCCGTGCCAGCCTGTGCCACGCGAAGGAGCGTACACTGCCCACTTTGCCTCGGGGGCGCTGGGTGGCCCTGCCGCACGGCAGTGGCGTGTGGACCTGGGTTTCAGAAGAGGGGGTGGCGGGCAGGGCAGGGCCCCGGGAAGGGGGACGACACAGACTCACCAGGCCACCTTCCTCCGGACGGCGCCGCTTCCTCGATGTCACTGTAATAGGCTTCGAAATCCACTGAAACGACAGAATCAGAGGATCCCACTTCACACCGGAATCACACGGACTCCCGATGGGCGGCGGGCGGCGGCCCCGGTGGCCCCACGGCCGGGCGAGCTCTGCTCTGCGGACACGCGGGCCCCGCGGAGGCAGTGTCCAGAGGCAGTGTCCACCGCGCGCGACCGCGGACACCCCTCACGGGCTCTCACTGCTCTCGCAGGACGTGCGCCGCCCTGTCAGAGTGGACGTGAGCGCGTCCCGTGACACCGCCACGGGGCTCTCCCCACAGCTCCCCCGCAGTCGGAGGGCCTCACGGGGTCTTCCCACCCGCGAACCCGGGGCTCAGCACGCGGGGGTGCAGTGGCCTTCCCCAGGGCACAGGGCACAGAACACGCGTCACCCAGACGCCCGCGGCCACGTCACACGGCGTCCCGGGGAGGGACAGCGAGGGAGAAGGCAGAGGCCGGGCCACACTTATATCACTGACAACGGACTTCGCTCTCAATGGTTAGGTGCGAAAGCAGTTTCTGTCCGACGTGAAAACCAGTGGGAAGGGAAGCGTCGGTCGCTGAGGGGACAGGTGCCGTCACGGGGCCGATGCGCACGGAAGGCTTGTCACAGCCGTGACTGGGCCACGCGCCAGCCGACAGGAGGGAGCGGGCTCCATGAGCACTGGGCTAGGGCAGCGTGAGGCGAGCAGGTGACCTCACACCTGACCGCCCGGGCGGCTTACCAGGGGCGGCGGAAGGCAGGGTCCTCTCAGGAGGGCTGGGCCCCGGGGACCCTTCGTCCCAGGCAGCGTCCCCCGGGGCCGTAGTGACGCCAGCAGCAGGGACCCAGTGCGTGGTGACCATGGACTCCGTGGAGGCTGTCCCCGCAGCCGAACGGTCCGGCCAGCCCGGGCTCTGTGGCCACAGCTCGCGGGAGGACGGTGTGGGCGTGTCATGGGGACTGGTGCTGCTTGGGCCCACGGACAGCCGAGCGGACTCTGACACCTGCGACGTGGCCCCGAGCCTCGCGGAGCCCAGCAGCCCCACCGCTCTGCAGAAGGGGACTGCAAGGGAGATGTCGCAGGGTTACGAGTCTGGACGGGAAAGGGCCATTTGGATTTGGGGAGTGTGCCGGCCACGTAAGCACACTCGGCTTTCAGCAAATCTGACATCGGTTTGTGGACCACACGTAGGCGACAAACGCCGAGGGTGACAGACGGCAGACAGTGACAATGGACGCAGGGCACCAGCTCGCCCGCCACCTCGCCCGCGACGTGCCTGCCCCAGGCCCCCTGCGCCCACTGGCAGGGGCCGTTCACGCGGGCTCGAGACCCCGTCTGGCCTCGCGGGGCCTCTCCTCACCCTCATTCACCCACCCGTCAGCGTCTGGTGCAGTGATTCTGCAGCCCAGGGCTGAGAGTTAGGGCAGAGGTGACCGGCACAGAGAGTATTTGGCGGAACGTAGAAACCGACGTCTCAAGGAGGTGAGCTTTCACTTTCCACCCCGAGAGTCAGATCCTGTGACAGCAGGGCTGAGGGGCATCCAGGCTGGGACAGGCGTTTGCTCCGTGCAAAGTGTAACCGCTGCTGTGCCACCCAGGCCCCGTGACACACTGGATGTGACCCAGGCTCCGTGACACACTGGGCAGAGGCTTCGATCCCGGCAAACCCGCCCACCTAAAGAACGTGGGAGGGCCCCCCTGTGAAGACGGCACAATGGCCCTCCGTCTCCCGTGCCTCCAGCAGAGGGCAGCGGGCGGGGGTCCCCACGTGGGAGCTTCGCGAGGCCCCAGTCGTGGAGGACGTCTGGGAGGCTGGCCCAGCGTCTGTGGAAGGCGGCCCCGGAGACAGCTCAGAAACAAAGGCCCCTCTGTCAGCCGTGCAGAGCGGCCCCTCATCACAAACATTGCCGGTGATAAGTCCCTCTTGCCCAGGCCCAAACCTAGGGGCTGACGCACCCACAGGCCACGGGAGACTTTATTTTATGCACCCACTGCCTGTGGCTGCACGAGCCACGCTCTTCACGGAGGAAACATTGCTGGAGGCGGCTCGAAGCCTCGGGCGGTGGCGGGGGGCGAGGACCCAGGGCGGGAACCAGCGTCCGCCGCCCCTCTGTGGGGTCTCCGGGCTGCTGCCCCAGAGGACAAGGGAGACCCGGAAGGGGTGTGGGGCGTGGGCCGCAGGGGTGCGGCGCCTGTCATTTCAAACAGCTCGCTGCGCTTCTGAACCCGCGAAGCTGCCCGCACGCAGCCGCCAGGCGGGGCGGGCATCAGCACGCGCTGGCCCAAGCGCGGGGGACATGCTCGACCGTGGGCAGGACCAGACACACCGCCGCACATGCGTCACACTTCGCAAAGTTTCAGCGACCTCAGAATCGAGCCAACACAAGGAGGCCACGCTGCCCACCTTCCGCGCGGCTGCCTTCCGTGGCGTTGACCACGAAGAGGTCCCAGGAGTAGGACAGGCCCGCTGTGTCGCCGCAGTCCGCGCACGCGGCCCGAAGGGACAGCTCGTCGTTCCAGTTGACGGGCAGGGCTCGGAAGCGCACCCAGGCGACGTGGACGAACCTGCGGGCGAGCGGCCGGCTGTAGGACGCGGCGCGCGGCCCTTCGGCGCGTCCACGCGCGCTGGGCATGCTCAGATCGCCCCTCTGGCCTTCGTCAAGCGGCAGACAGCGGTCACCGACGACACGAGCGAGCCCCGATGGGTGGCCGAGCCTGTGCCGCCGCCCTAGGGCCTGCCTGCTCCCCGCCCGGCCCCCACGGACTCGCCCGGCCACGACCCCTCCCGAGTGTCCTTGCCGGCCACACTCAAAGCGCAGGGGGACTGTGGGTCCCGGGGCCGCGGGGCTCGGGAACTGCTGCGTGCTGCCCGGTGCTCCGCTCCGTCGCCGGGGCCTGGGCCACTGAGCCGGGGTGGCGCGGGCGTTTCCCGTGACAGCCCCTCTCCCCACTCGCGTCTCATGTGGCCGCCCACCGGCGTCTCCCAGCACGGGGGACCAGGAGGCCATGGCACGCGGTGCCACAGGGGCCTCGCCTGGCCCCAGCCTGTCCCGGGCCGTGTGCGTGAGTCTGCATGCGTGGGGCGGGGCGTGGGGCTGAGGAGGACACGGCAAGGAGCGGCTGGTCTGGCCCTGACCTCCCAGGGACACAGTCACACGGGCCGGGATAGTCCCCGCCGGGGCCAGCGCCGTTCACCCAACTTCAGGCCCCGCGAAGGAATATTTGACAACAAATTCCGTAATTCTCCTGTGAGACTTACACAGCGCATTGTATTTTTAGAATAAAAGGGTCTTAAGATTTTACGTACCGTTATTTAAATCACGCCCCAATATCTCTAGCCCTATCCTGGCGCGTCTTCGCTTTTAACATGTACAAATATAAACAAAACGGAAGTGGCCTGGGCTCCTTCTGGCCTCCGCCCCCAGCCCTGGAGCAGATGCGTCTCAGAGCAAGTGCTATGGCGGACGGGCGCTTCCTACTCGGAGCCCCCCATTGGGAGCCCCCCACTCGGTGGCCCCACTAGGAGCTGCCCACTGGGAGCCCTCCCTCGGAGCCCCCTCCACTCGGAGCCCCCCTCAGAGGCCCCGCCGTCAGCGCGCAGGGATCCCGCGCCCGAGCCTCATCTCCCGTGCACAGTGGGTTTCTTGCAGGCCCCAGCAGCAGCGGGGCGCGGGGCGCCCAGGGCAAACGCCTGCGCCTGCGCGGTGGGGACCTCAGGACAGGCAGTACCTGAGCGCTGAGTCCAGGCGGGTGGACAGGAACACCTGCGCCTCTGAAGAGTTGCGGCCTTCGCTGGACACCACCAGCGTCACGAGAAACTGGTCGTAGCTGCGGCTGAGAGAATCTGCCGCAAAGGAGAGGGTGGGCGCGCCCACGTGCAGGCTGCGTGGAGAGGGCCCCTTGAAGCAGGGGCGCCCGGGGCTGCTGGCTGGGGTACACTTCCAGTGATACCTGCGGGCGAGCCGTTGGGGGTCTGAATGCCCTGCCCTGGTCAGGCAGGTGACCTTGGCGTCATCACGGGCTTCCTGGGGGCCTGCGAGGGAGCACGTGCCCGTGTCCGTGGGGACGCCTGCTCGCCCTGGCAGAGCACAGAGTGTCCAGTCGGGACACTGGGGCAGGCCACCCAGGGAGGGCGTGGGAGGAGAGGGCCAAGGCCTGAGCCAGGGGCCTCCAACGTCCAGGGACGCAGCCACGCAGAGGCCTGTGACACGGAACCCAGCCTCCCACACACCAAACATCTTACCCCGCAAGTGTTCAAATACAAAGTAACACGTTTGCTACGGATCGAATGTCCGAATGTCCATGTCCCCAAACCCACGTGTGGACCCCAACTCCCAACGCGATGCGTGGGAGGCCTTTGGGAGGTGGCTCCCTTGTGGGGGCGAGGTCCTGCGGTGGGGTCGGGGCTCCTGGACGAGAGGCCACAGACAGCGCCTGCCCCTTCCGCCACGGAGGACACGGCGAGAAGACGCGCCGCCGTCACCACGCAGCATCTGCGGCGCCCGACCCTGGACGTGCAGCCCCCAGAACGCGAGTGACTGTCCGTTGTGTCGAACCTCGCCCGACCCCGCCCCCGTCTGGGCGGTCTGTTACAGCGGCCCCGAAGACTGGACACTATTGAAACCTCATATTGGAAAACGTACCACACTTTAAACACCAACACGTAAACTGACCTGTCTCGTTTCCGTCCCTTTTCTAAGTTCTCCTGTATTTCGATCCTAAGTGAAACATGAATTCGGCTAATAAAAGTTGAGGTGCGTAAAACTTCATTACCGCTGAATTCTAAAGCCACCCCTCCTTCAGTTTGGAGGGGGCGCATAGTCCCTTGGGGCTCACCTGAGGGTGGCCCTAGGCCTGTCCGGGTCGTAGGACAGGGACCCGCGGAGCACGACGGTGGCCGAGGGTCTCCTGGCGACGAGCAGGTGCGTGCCCTCGGAGATGACGCTGACGGGGGCCCTGGCTCGCACCTCCACGCTCA
>NW_006435787.1:979280-981414 GCF_000325575.1 Pteropus alecto
GGACGCTCGTCTCAGCACCGGAGGGAAACTGGGGAGTCCCCCCACCCCGCCCCCGTGCGTCAGCAGCGCCAACTGCAGGCTTCGGGTGCAGCACAGGCAGACTCGCTTTCCGCCCCCAAGCAGCCGCCTCCGTGACCACAAACGTCCCCCCGGGTGGCGACTGCAGGGCGGGTATCAGGCTTCCCCTGGTGGCGCGAGCACAGCGTCGGGGGCCCTGGGCCCCTGGACACAGCAGCGCCTCGGATGCCGGCGCACACAGCCCCACGCCCGCTCCGCCCGCAGACTTTCCCTGCTGTTGGGTTTTGTTGACTTGCCCGTGTTTAAGTCCCTTTTCCAGCCCCCAAACGTACTGTGGACTTAAAGAAACGCAAACGCGGTTGCGTGTCGGCGGTTCCAGGCACCGAGCGCTTGCTCGGGGCGGGCGGGAAGTGGGAGGCCGCTTGTGCCCGGGGCATCGTCGGCCCCCTGCCCACCTTGGCCAGCGCCGTGTAGTTCCCGGGCTCCAGAAAGTAGCCGGGGATGGCGAGGGTCTGCCGGTGCGTGCTGACGGCGGGGGGCAGGGCCACCCCCAGCCCCGCGGAGTTCCTGAGGCTCCAGGTGTAGGAAAGGCCTCGGGAGATGTCGCAGAGAATGGCGGCTTCAAAGGCCACGCCCAGCGTCACAGGCTCAGACCTCCACACCTGCGCGATGAGAGAAAGGTGTCTCATGGAAACTTCCATCTTGCCTCATTCCAGAGTAAATGATTAAAAGCTTACACGTGACCTAACACTCCGATTGTGTTTACGTCATCCCTGGATGGGCTTCTCAGAGTTGGAATTGAGGGCTCAAAACAAATGCCACGTCGACTTTACAAAGAAAAGTAAGAAGTCCACATGAAAAGCAATGAGGAAAAAACAAATATGTATAAACCCATGAGAAAAAAACCCTTCTAAGCATAAAATGGGAAAATATCAAAGGGAAAGGTGAATAGATTTGATTACATAAAAATTTTAAACGTCTGAATGTCAAAATATAATTTTTGAAAGCAATCAACAGAGAAGGAAAACCATTTGCAAAACGTGACAGTTAATACCATTTAAAATCAATGGGAATTGCCTTATTGTATGGTTTCCACTATAAAATCATATATTCAAAGTTTAAATTGAAACAAAAAGAACCCCCGATTTCTGATGGTTGGAGACACTGGAACAAAGGGTTGTAACCATAGTTCAAACAAGGGGCACAGGAGGAACGCGTGTGAAGTGACCTCGTGCGCGGTGTTTTGAGGACATACAGTCTGCGGACGACGAGAACTCGACAAATCTGCGAGCTCGCTGGGAAGTTTTATTTCTGGTGATCACGTTGCTATTGTTGCTTCGAAAGTAGTTGACATGTTTATTAGGAAAGATGCTAATAAATACTTCTAGAGCTGAAGCAGCTGTCCGCTGGGGCGACCGCCACTATCCCAGCCCACGGAGTCCCACAGCCCAAAGCGGGCCAGTTGGAGCATTTGGGGACAATGCCTGTGACGGATGGAGTAACATTAAAGCAGTCGGCAGGTCCGACCTCGCGGTGGTCAGCGGGCCTGGGCGGCGACGCTGCCCCAGCCTCTGGCTCGCAGCAAGCGGCCGGCAGGAGGCCCCTGGAGGCCGTTTCGGGAACAGCTCCCGTGAGCACGGGCGGGGAGAACCGTGCAGCAGCTGGGACCCAGGGCTTCAGAACGCACTGCTTTTGGTAGACATGGAATTTTGCCTTTGGCTTTCGTTAAGTGACGTTAGTCATGACTTACTTCCTTTGAAATTATTTTTTACTCTTGGACTCTGAATAAGATTCTAGAATTTGTCACAGAACGACCCAGATTTATGAGTTGCAACACATTTTGTCTGAGAGGCCAGTTTCTAACCCATGAATAATGACAAACGCAAAATGAGGACACGCCCGGGGGGACCAGAACTTGTTCTGAGGTGCTAGCATGTGTGAGTCGGCACCGGGGGACACGCACCACGGCTTCTCGACGTCCCAGAAGGGTCTCAGGTCCTGGGCCCAGTCCCTGTGGGAATTATCCCCCTGGAAATGCTGCAGACATGTTGAAGGGGGGTGAGGGCAAAAGGGGGTACGGGAGGAAGGGGGTGCAGGCAGGAAGGGGTCCGGGCAG
>NW_006435787.1:981630-986287 GCF_000325575.1 Pteropus alecto
AAGGGGGTGTGGGAGGAAAGGGGGTGCAGGCAGAAGGGGGTGCAGGTAGAAGGGGGTGCAGGCAGGAAGGGGTGCGGGCAGAAGGCGGTGCGGGCCGCCACTGCCCGTTCCGTGCTGCGCTCCAGGGGCGGGAATGGCCGACATTCTGCGGCGAGGGTGTAAGGTGACGGGTGACTTGAGCTACGGTTCGATGCTACGCCGCCATGAAACGCACGGTCACACTTATCATAAGAGAGTCACAGCGTAACCCAGAGATGCCGATTCTGTGATAACACACACGCACACGCACACGTGCACATACAACTCGCAGACATGGACACGCACACACACACACGCATACTCGTGCACATACCACACACAAAGAGCCTTAGAAAGGTACCAGAAATAAATATTTCCTGAGCACCTAGGGCTAGGAAAAACAGAATTGCTTTTCTGTTATTCCTTTGAGGCCTCAGATTTAGAGCAATTTTCCTTTTCAGGGCAAAAGTGCTCCAGTGACCCATGGCTGTCTCCTGCTGATTAAATTTCAGGTGATTCCTGTTTTTCTTTATATTTTTAGAAAATGTGTAAAAGCGAGAAAAGTTAAAGAAAAATGGAATCATCGATATTGTTTTGCTTGTTTTGAAGGTGAAAAAACTTGAATGCATCAGAAAACACTAACAGCCCAGGTCGCACTGCTGGCGAGCCGGCCGAAGCACAGGCAGGGCTGGTCCCCCTCGGCCACCGTCACGGGGGTCGGGCCCGTGCGCAGCCGCACTGAGCAGAGTGTGGAGGTAGCGCCTCCGCCTCCGCCCGGGCCTTGCTGTTCTGCGTGCGGCCTTTCGATCCGGCCTTCGACTTCCTGTCCATCTCCGGGACGCAGGGAAGCCCCTCCCTGGGTGCTGGCGTCCCCTGGCCACGTGGGTGCTCACTGGGAGCCAGAAGAGATCCCTTCCCTGGAGCCCATGCAGCTGGCCCTGTGCGCAGGGCTCCTGGGACCACGGGCTTGTGCCTCTCAACTCCACTGCCACGTTTGGGGCAGCGGTGCCCCACCCAGCGAGACTCTCGGGGGTCCAGCAACTAACCCCCTGGGCTAGAAGGCCACAGAGAGCTTCCAGCAAATGCAGGCCCCCCGGGTATTAGTTCCCGTGTGTCAGCAGAGCGCTTTGACTCTGCGAAGGAAAACCAGAAGCCTCAACATAACAGACCAAATGAAAAGCAGCCCAATTCCCCCAGCGAATGGCTAAGCATGTCTCCTAACCCTGATGTCACACATATTCAGACCTTCTTCTCTCCTGGAGATGCCAAGCTGTTTGCTCAAGCAGCTTCGGGAAGCTTCCCAAAGCGGACTGAGCCGGGCGCCGGGAGAGAGGCGACGGGGTGGATTCAGGGCCACCAATGGCCCCCGCTCCCTGGGCCTCGGTCCTGGACCTCAGGCCTCCGGCCCCTCCCCGCTCCCATGCTGGCCGTGGGGAGCTCCCAGCGCGGCTTCCCCCTGGCCGGCAGCCCCCAGGCCCACCTGCACCTTCCTGGGCCCCAGGCTGGTCACCGGTGGCGGCTGGCAGGGCGTGCGCACTACAAAGAGCTGCTTCTGCAGGGAGGCACTGCTGACGTGGTTGAAGGCCAGGACCTGCACCGTGAGCTCCCCTTCCCTGGGGGGTGACAGGGCACAGACACAAGAGGCCGACTGGCACACTCGGTGCGCTCACAGCCTGCATGTCTGCGTAGGCGCGGCCCCGACGGCCATGGCTGCGAAGGCAGGAGGCTCGTCATGCAGCCATTCGCTGCCCGTGAGCAGACCCACTGCCCGCTGGTCGGGACAGGCACCCAGCTCGCAGACTGGTGTCGCCCGCTGTTTGGGAGACAAACATCCATGTGGGGACATGCTCATCCTTTTCGGGGAGGTGGCATCCATGGCCTGGCCGCTCTCTCTACCGCAGGGGCCTCCTTGGGTCCCCATGGAAGGGGCGTCCTGGACCTGTGCCTGGGCGTCTGAGCACGACCCTCCCGCCTGCCCCCGCCCCAGGTGGGATGGGTTCTGCTGACCCAGGAGGGGCCGGCTCCGGGAGGCGAGGCCGGCCCGGGGAGGGGCGGAGGGCTCCCAGGCCGTTCCTGGCAAGCGGGTCCTGGTTCACTAAGAAAATGAGTGACCGTTTTGCAAATGATGCAAATGGACAGTCATGCAAGACTCCTGGACGGGACACGGCTGTCCTCATTGAGCGTGCGAGGACGTGTCACCTGCCATCCCAGCTAGTAAGGCATCCTGCTGACCAGAGCGCCTCACCTAGAGTAGATGTGACTGGCAGAGCTGTTCCCCAGGCCCGTGGTGCCGTCCCCAAAGTCCCACAGGAAGGCCACGTCGGTGCCGAAGTTGATTCTGCACTGAAAGGCCACAGTGGTGTTCACCAGCGCCGAGGAGGTGGACACGAGCCGGCTGGGGACGACCCTCGCCTGCGCCCAGATGTAGCGGGGCTCCGAGGCCACGCTGCCCTTCGCGCCGGAAGCCTGGACCACCACGCAGTACCTGCGGGGGGGGGCAGGGCGGGGTCAGGAGGGACAGAAGGTGACCAGAGCCAGGTCAGAGGCGGGACGAGCTGCACCGCTGTAAGGGAAGGCAGGGGCTGGCACTTAATTTGTAGGAATTAGCACAGCACCCAGTGATTTCTGTCTCACTGGGGACGAAGGGGGTGACACCTGGTGACCGCCCCCCTTCGTTACATAATGCACCTCTCAAAGCGGTGGGGTGAGCACTGTCACCCGTCCTTGGAAGAGGAATTTGCCTCGGCCACCATGGCGGCGGCATGGCTCCTTGACCTGGGGCCGTCCGGTCTCAGGGCCCCACCCGCCAGCCCGTCCCCACGGGAGGGAGGCCCGCTTCCTTCGCACCACGCTCGTGCGGAATGCGCAGACGCGCCAGGCCACGCTAAGTGCGAGGGCGACACTTAGTGCTCGTGGTGGCCGCACGCTCCCTGCAGAGGGCTCGGGCTGCGGCTCCGTGCCGCCCACCGTGCCGCCCGCGTACGCACCGCCCAGGGGCAGCGAGCCGTCTCCGGATGCTTCTGGAAGTCGTCCTCACCGGGGCGTCTTCTCCGAAATACCACGCGAACTCCAGCGGACCAGTTTCCTTGGTAACAGCCATGAACGTGACGTCGGTGTCGGTGGCAAACACGGTTCCGTTCGTGTAGACAGAGACAGCTGTGACAAAGGACAAGGACATGGCGAGTCCCGGGAAGCTGGCGCTCACCTTCCCGCGGTCACGGAGAGTGGGGAGCGGGGCCTGCGCATCTGAACGCGGGCGGACCACCAGCGGCGGGAGCCGGGAGGCAATGTGGGCCCGAGCTCAAGTGCCATGGCCTCCTCCCCCGGAATTTTACGGGGGAGCTGGCAGGCGACTCTGCATGACGCCCCCTTCCCATGCCTTCAAGCCTGCGGTTTCTAGGAAAGTCCCAGAATGGACTGCAGGGGACACGGAGCTCGTTCGAGGGCAGTGGGGGTGCGGCCGAGCCGGACACAGAGCCCGTGCTGTCTGCAGCCTCTGCAGCCGCAGCCGGCTGCGGGGAGGGCTCGCTGGATCCCGGACTGGAATCGAAACGTACGGTGCATCGGATGCCAAACCGTCCGGCTGGCCGGGGCCTGGCTGTCACCCACGTGCATCTGAGAGGTGAAGGCCACGTCATTGGAGGCAGGGGACGGAGAACAATGCGTGACGACAGGGCCTGAGAACGAAGAGGGGAGAGGTGAAGGGAATCGGCCCCCAGGGAATCGGCCCCCACCCGCGTCGATGCCCTCGGCCGGCTGCCTCCCTGCGAATTCCAAAAAATTCAAAATCCGAAGAGCGTGTTCGGAATCAGACAGACCTGGGAAACACGAACTTTGTCACAAAAGTTCTCTCTTTACAAGGTCCTTTGCTTTCTCTCTGAGAGTGCCACGCCCGGCGAGCACACTCTGCCCCTGACACTGACCGTTGGTCCTCAGTCGGCCTCGTGTTCACAGGGTCCGCGGCTCAGACTTGGCTTCCGAGCCTCTGAGACACGAGGCGAAGCGGCTTATACACACGGGCGCACACACCCCGACACGCGTGCACACATGCGCACACACGCACCACCACACACCAGACGCCTCTTCTGGTTCCGGAAGCGGGCTGGGGTGTCTGAGGGGCCGGGCGGCCCACTTTCGGGAGAGGGGCGTCAGGAAAGGGGGCGGGTCCTTCCGAAACAGGGTCTGTCCTGTCGTTTTCCTCCTCACGAGGAGGAAGTGCTCACGCACGACGGGCAAAGCGGGTGGCCGTCTGTCCCCGTCCCCTGTCAGACTGCCCGGAGAACGGGCACCCGGGCCGGGTGCTGACGCCGCCTCGGTCGGCCGTGTCGGGGCAGCACAGACGGCCCACCGTGGGGAGCGCCAGGCCCTGTGGCTCTGGCCACTGTGTGGAGCCGGCGGCTGCAAGGGTCCCAGTGCCTCTGGCCGAGCGGGTGGCCATTTAGTTGCGGGCAGCGTGGTGTCCTGACTCTCCTCACACTCTGTGACTCCCAGACGCTTCCTTACGAGGCTGCTGGGAACGCACAGTGGACCTGGGGACGGGCTCTCAGGACTCCGTGCGGACGAGTATGCAGGACATACCGCCACTGTGGCCCGGGGCCCGTCGCCCACCTCGAGCGCTTTGGGACTGTGCTGGGCTGGC
>NW_006435787.1:987056-988547 GCF_000325575.1 Pteropus alecto
TTGTGAAAAGCGTGACACTGGGTGCGTGTGGAGTGGAGACGCGGCTGGCGCTGCAGCTGGACGCCTCGTGGGCCCTGCCGTCGCCCATGCCCCACGCCCAGCGGGTCCGGCTGCGGCTCACTGATCTGCCGCCTTGAAATTCGAAATAATTTGTTTGAGCAAGAATGCCCCGTGCTCACTTCTCCCTGGGCCCTGGGCCGCGTGCCACACTGGGCAGAGGGACGGTCACCTGGCCACGACAGACAGAGGCCGCCATAGCGGGGCGGAAAAGCACGCAACCACCGAGCGGGCTGTATCAGACGGCTGTCACGGCGGATCACAGAGACGGCCACGCATCCCGCCCCGTCCTCACACCGTCCGAGACGGCCGCACTGTGACACGGCAGGCCCTCCCGCCTGCACCCCGAGACACGGCGGGCCCTCCCGTCTGCACCCCGAGTTGGCACCAGACCCAGCCGAGGGGCTGGCATTGCCGGCACACCGGGGCTGGGGTTGCCGGCTGCTGTCCGGAGCCTGCAGCACTCCGCGTGGAGCAGCCGCTCACCACCGAGTGATGAGACATGGCCGATGCCCCCACCAGCCCTGCCAACAGCCAGGCCCCTCCAGGAGCAGGACCCTAACTGACCAGGCCCCCCGAGACCAGCCCAGAAGGGAGAACGCTCAGCAGAACTCGGGGCTGACCGGGGCTGGGGTTGCCGGCTGCTGTCCGGAGCCTGCAGCACTCCGCGTGGAGCAGCCGCTCATCGCCGAGTGATGAGACATGGCCGATGCCCCCACCAGCCCTGCCAACAGCCAGGCCCCTCCAGGAGCAGGACCCTAACTGACCAGGCCCCCCGAGACCAGCCCGGAAGGGAGAACGCTCAGCACAACTCGGGGCTGCTGGCGTGTGTCGGGGCTTCTCACCCAGCTCCAGTAAACGAGGCCGGCCCCTCCCCCTTCCCGCTCCCCCACACAGCCTGTCTGGCTGTGCACCCGACCCCCCCAGAGCCCCTTCAGAAGCCATGTGACCCCAGAACCCCGGACTTGGAAGCGCCTGGTTGTCACGGGACTTCTGAAGTGACCCAGGGACGGAGCTGGTCTCACCTGCCCACACCGCCCCACGCACCTGACCCTGACCCCTGACCCCTGTGGAGCCGGGCCCCACGTCCTGTCGCTGACCTGCTCCCACGTACCCCCGTCTCCTCCAGGCCAGCTCGCCGCCTGGCGCTCAAGGACCCGGGCAGAGGGAACGGCCGCCTCCGGCCACTGTGCTGCCTCTCAGGACCCCTCACGGCCGCCTCCTTGTCGTAAAACCTCAGCATGGGCCCCTCAGGGGGCTCGGTGAATGGTCACCAGTCCCTCCGGTTTTGCAGACCGAAAACTGAAGCCCACGGGTTCTAGCAAACGGGTCCGAGCCACCGCCGTCCTGCCCTGGACATTAGCGTTAGCCACGCGCCTCAGGGCGCCCCGCCGCCCCGGGTCTGCCGAGGGGTGAGGGACGGGCCCGGCAGGG
>NW_006435787.1:989418-993435 GCF_000325575.1 Pteropus alecto
CCTTCTAGATGTCCCCGAGCCTGTGGGAAGGGTCCCCGGCCAACACAGGTGGCAAACTAAGTCCCCTTGAAGCCTGTGGTTCCCTCCGACCTGAGAAATACTTCACCCTCCTGTCAAATACGGAGCCCTCCTGTGAGCCGCCTGCCGGCCGAGCTGGCACCCACACGGCGGGGCAGAGACCTCCCATCGAAGGACGCGCTGCTCCCCGCCTGTTCCTCCCCACAGGGGCCGGACAGACTCATTGCACAGCCCGGCACCAAGTCCGCGGCCGCCACGGGGCTAGCCCGAGACACCGGCAAAGAGGAGCAAAGAGGTGACGCGCCTGAGCAAACTGTCCCTCTGCCGTCCCACACGCTAGCCACGGCCACAGCCACAGGGCTACTGGATTCAATGAACAGCAGTGAGAGTCAGGCTTAGTTCGTGCATCACGCTGGCCACATTTCGAGGGCTGTGTCCGCGAGCCACCGCCGTCCTGCCCTGGACATTAGCGTTAGCCACGCGCCTCAGGGCGCCCCGCCGCCCCGGGGCTGCCGAGGGGTGAGGGACGGGCCCGGCAGGGGAGGAGGGAGGCGGGAGGCGCGCACGTCCAGGTCTCCGGGCGGCCCCCGTGTCCCCAGCGGTCTCTTAGGTCTTCCGTTGCCAGCATGTCGTCCCCGGGTCCCTGACACTGGAGGCATGGCTGTGCCCGTCCCGTACTGCTGGCCACGGCCACGGGGGCTGGCGGCGGCTCCCTCCACGTCCCCCAGAAGACAGCGGGGGGATGCACCCCGGCTCTAGGTCGTCGGCAATGTGCACCCACCCTGCCACCGCGCACGGAGCATCGAGCACCACGAGCGTGCTGCGGGTGCTGGCGACCTCGAGGCAGCCGTGCGGACACGCGCAGACGTCCACGTACCTTCTCCTGAGCTGCTGGCAGGACGCGGCGGCACCACGGCCAGCAGGGCCAGGGCTGGGGTCAGCACTGTCCACCCCGGGGCCATGCGGCCTCCCGCTCAGCTCAGCACCGCACCGGCCGCAGCAGCTGGGGCAGAGGAGTGTGGGGGAGGACCCGCAAACTGCCCTAATGACTGGGTGGCCCTTCCGATCCCAGGGGGCCAAGAGCCTCTTGGTTAATACCTGGGGACAATCAGCCAACAGGGAGCGTCCCCAAGACGCTCCTGCCCCAGGGGCTGGGCCACTTCTGCAGCCCCAATGAGTGTCTCCAGGGTGCAAATGTGACTCCTCCTCGAGGCTCAGGAGCTGCTCCAGGAAAGTGACTCCTCCTGGAGGCTCAGGAGCTGCTCCAGGAAAGGGAACGTGGCCACCAGCCTTGGTGACGCATGGCAAACAGCTGGGGGCTCTCGGCTCGGAGGAGGGCCTTCGCGCCACACTGAAGCCACTTCCTCAGCGGGGGGAACAGCTGGGCTACACCTGGACTGGAAGCAGCCACCTCGTCTCGGACAACTCAGTTGTTGAATTAACAGATGGCACCATGTCCTCTAAAGTCCCTTCTCCCCGTGGGCTTCAAAATAAAATGGAGCGTCCACAGTTCAGCGCTCAAACCCCTCGACAGGCTGGCCGCAAACGGCTTTGGGCCTCTGGCCCCTGGGAGGTGGGGGGACAGCGGCCGCCTCCCCCGCTCTCTGCAGTCACAGCAGCACGACATCTGTCAGCACTAAAGGGTTTGGTGATCACACTGCGTTTTCTCTCCCCAAACACATCGTGAGCAGGAAATGACCGGACCCATTTCTGCAGTTATTCCGTTGCAATGTGACAGCAAACATTCTATGGCGGAATTTGTTAGGCCCCAAAATACACGTTTTTAGATTCGAATCGTGTCTGGCCGTCTGCATCATGTCGGCCCGGCTCGCCCCACTGGCCAGCCCGGCTTCGCGCTCCGTCCTCTGATCTGGAGTACTTTCTCCCCCAAAGCCACACTGAGTAAAATTGTCTGATACAGATAACTGGTTCCATGAAGTGTGAACAAGCCGCCTGCGCTACCGGCTGGCTGGATCACGTGATGTTAGTCAAACCCCATCTGCTGTGCGGGTGGGTTCAGGGCCACCCACGGTCCCCACGTTCAGCCCCCCAGGCTCTCCTGCAGAGCTGAGCTGCGGCCACCACTGCCTCTCCAGGTTATTCCAGATGTGTCCTCTATGAAGGAAGGTCCACCAATTTCCTTCAGGGACAGATGAGTCACCAAACACTAAGAAATCACTCTGGGCGTCAGTTTTGATTTGACAGGACCGCATGCTCTGGAAGTTGGCGAAGCCTGGATCGGGGCGGCCTGTGAAGCCCGGACTCGCCCGTCTGGTTTGAACCTGACGACACGCCCCTGCCCCTCACCAGGCACGGTCACACACGCTGGCGAGGCCTCGCTCGCGCTGGGCCCAGGGAAAGAATGTCCACGGCACCATGCCATCTGCTGACCCGGCCTGTGTCGTGAACCTGTTACAGCTTCAACTTGACAAATAAAACATGCAAATGCGGACGCAGTGTGAAAACTGAGTGTAAAGTCTGATGTTCAGGAAACTGTGACCGTCATTGGTCACACACTGCTCTGTCCCCAACGAAGAGCTGATCGACTTTAGAAAACAATTGTTTACTAAGATTGAAATAAACTAACCAAGTTTAAATGTTGTGATTTCCCCCATCTCCCCCACGCACGTGCACGCACACGCGGGTTCTCCAGGCTGGGCTTGGGCGGCACACGCGTCTGACTGGCTCTGTGACGTCACCGTAAGCCACGCACGTTTTGCTACGTCAGCCCGTGACGCCCCAGATAGTGGGACACTGTCACACCCCAGATCACGTGACCAGCCCTCGCGCACGTTTGCCCGAACAGCACTATCACGCCTCTGCATGTGATCTCTGCGTAAATTCCCACAGGATCACACACTGGGTCAAGGGCACACACCGGTTTCCAGGCTCCCGGAGTACAGCCGATGCTGGCCCGGACCCGGCACACTGGGGCCAGCTCCCACCCCCACCGCCAGTGTCCAAGGGGCCAGGGTGTGGCCCTGATCAGCTCAGCGATGACTCTGCCCTCCTGGCTTGAGGGCGGCACAAGGAAGCTTTGAAAACCCAAAGGTGCTCAGCTTCCTCCTGAACCTCGCGAGAATCTGCATAAAAGGAAGGAGCTGCGTCCTTTTAAACTCTGCTCTGCCCCCAGCGGCGTCCAACAGGGACAGGTGCCACAGCACCTTCGCCACCTGCGCCAGGCAGCCCGGGGCAGGGCCAGCGTTCCACGCCTGCACGACGCGTGGTGACTCCTGCTTGGAGCCCAGGAAGGCAGGGCCAGCAGGCCTGAGCAGCCATGACACCCACACGTGGCCTCGTCCCCGAGCACAGACGCGGACCAGTCTTGCTTGTTCCTCTGCTAAATGCACAGGTACTCTTTCCAGGCGACAGGTCCAAGGCTCTGTGCAAGGAAGGGACAATCTGGGACCCACACTAGCCTCGGGGCGGCACTGGGTGGAAGAGCAGCCCGGACAGCTCCACGCATGTCGAACAAGGCTCCCCATGCTGCGGCCAGACACCCCGCGCTGCCCTGAGCGAGCAAGGCAGCAGCAAGGGCCGTCCTTGCCTTACTGCAGGGGCCCCAACCCGCAGGCCACGGACACGGGTCCCTGGCCTGTCAGGAACCGGGCAATGCAGCGGAGGGTAAGTGGCAGGCGAGTGAGCGAAGCGTCATCTGTGTCTGCAGCCGCCCCCAGTGCCAGCATCGCCGCCTCAGCTCCGCCTCGGACCACTGGGCACTGGATTCTCATAGGAGCACCGGTCCCCGGTGCCACAAAGGTTGGGGACGGCTGCCTTACTGGGCTCCCAGGGCCAGAGCCAGGACAGGTGAGCACAGGGAAACATAAGTGCCCTAGACGTGGCCGGCAGAGCCGCCCGCGACAGTCTGTTGAGCGAGAGACGCTGGCCTGGGAGGCGCCGTGCCCAGACGTACCCGCACGGATCGACTCCAACACGAACTCTGAACGCGGAAGGATTTTCGTGACTTCAATAAGAAAGCCCTATTTAAAGGTCTGGAAA
>NW_006435787.1:996133-1005137 GCF_000325575.1 Pteropus alecto
CAATCTGGGACCCACACTAGCCTCGGGGCGGCACTGGGTGGAAGAGCAGCCCGGACAGCTCCACGCATGTCGAACAAGGCTCCCCATGCTGCGGCCAGACACCCCGCGCTGCCCTGAGCGAGCAAGGCCAGCAGCAAGGCCGTCCTTGCCTTACTGCAGGGGCCCCAACCCGCAGGCCACGGACACGGGTCCCTGGCCTGTCAGGAACCGGGCAATGCAGCGGAGGGTAAGTGGCAGGCGAGTGAGCGAAGCGTCATCTGTGTCTGCAGCCGCCCCCAGTGCCAGCATCGCCGCCTCAGCTCCGCCTCGGACCACTGGGCACTGGATTCTCATAGGAGCACCGGTCCCCGGTGCCACAAAGGTTGGGGACGGCTGCCTTACTGGGCTCCCAGGGCCAGAGCCAGGACAGGTGAGCACAGGGAAACATAAGTGCCCTAGACGTGGCCGGCAGAGCCGCCCGCGACAGTCTGTTGAGCGAGAGACGCTGGCCTGGGAGGCGCCGTGCCCAGACGTACCCGCACGGATCGACTCCAACACGAACTCTGAACGCGGAAGGATTTTCGTGACTTCAATAAGAAAGCCCTATTTAAAGGTCTGGAAATATAAATTCTCTTTTCAATGTTTTTAAAGTAAAACAAGCATGAGAAAAAAAGTATGAAATAATACGTTTATTCAACTGTGTTTCATAAAGTTAACTTCTAGTTAAAATATTATAGAGAAAAAAGTAAGAAAGATGGACAGAATCTGTGCGGAGGACAGACGCTGGCGGAACGCATCGCCGACTGCCTGGCCAGTCACGGCGGAGGCCCCGGGCTCCCGAGCCCAGCGGGCGTGGCTAGGACAGGGCGGGGATGAAGTACTGCAGGGACACGTCCTCATGGAGCACGTCGAGATGCAGCACCTTGTCGCTCACGATACCTGGGTTGGGGGGGGACGGTCAGGGCCTCCACACACGTCTCCACCCCGAACCCGGCCGCCTCTCGCCCTGGCCCACCTGGTCGTCCGGCCCCTGGGGACATGCACGCCCTTTGCCTCCACCCACACAGCGGGCCCCGAGTGCTGGCCTCGGCACCTTTGAGCCCGGGAAAACCCAGACGCCTGACGGCCACACAGCAGACCATGTGCGACGCATGAGACCACAGGTGACCGAAGCATCTGAAGTGCGAAGAACAAGGCGAACGCGCACTCACTGCAGACGGCCTTGGTGGGGTTCGCCTGCTGCCCAGCGAGGAACTGCAGGAACTTCCTGATGTCCACGTGCACCTCGGCCATCTGCTCTGGGTTTCTGTCGCGAGACGCGTCCGCAGAGGCTGAAAGGACAGGAACATCTTCGCATGTCACAGGGCATCAGACAGCACAGTGACTGCTTCGGCAAATGACTTACGTCAGCCCTGACGCTGGCCTCCTGGAGAAACATCGCAAGGTGCACACGCGATCATTCGTTACGCAAGACGTCATTCAGTCCTGACTCTGAAACGCGCCAGCCTCCAGGGAGCCTGTCTACGGGGCCCTGAAACGGGGCTCGACGTCCCCTCTACGCCAAAGACGAAGGCCCCCCCCCCTCCCAGCACGCCGCAAATGCGTGAGGGCTGACGCGTGCGGTGACGAGCCGCCGCTCCTTCCAGGACAGAAAGAAAACGAACCCGTCGTGGGCCCCACCACCTCGCAGGGACGGCCGCTGATCACGTGGGAACAGTTCGTGTCTGTTCATCTAATTTTACGAGCGTCAAAGGGGCCAAAGCAGGAGAAAAAGAGACGTGTCTGCGTCCGACTGCATCCAGGTGGGGACAAAGCATTAGCAGTAGAGACAGGGTGTAGGGGCTGGGGGGCGCTGGGCAGTGCTTCCATGGGGACCCAGCGTTCCGGACCCTGTCCTGTCCCGTCGTCCCCCCGCCAGCAGGCACACCCTGTGCCCGGGAGGCTCACGTCCCCACCCTACCGTCCACCACACCCGCCCTCGGCTCTCTGGCCTCTCCTGGAGCTCGAACCACAGGGACTGATTTCAACTTCCTCCCATTTAGAGGCCTCAGCCAGGCGCGTCATCTGAAACAACTACGTTATCAGAAGCAAAACATAACCCACCACAAAACTTACCGAATGGAGGGTTTCCAAGGTCTTTAAAATGGGTCGTGACGCACACGAGTTCGGACTCTATTTTCAAGTTCAAGTCTCCATTTAGGTTTGCTTCAATAATCTGCAAATTGAGTATTTCACACAGTCTTAAAAAAGAAAAGGAAAATAAATAATAAAACCCCCAAACAAAAAAACGCCACGGACATCAACGTCCACCAAACCAGGTGACAAGGGAGCCCCACGCACCCCCACCCAGGACCCTTCTGGTGACACGAAGACCCACACAGCATCAGCGACAGAAAGAAGGGGCCGAGAAGCAGGAGCTCAGAAACCCCACGGGAGGAGACCCGAGTGCAGAATCCAGTCAGGAGAGCTGGACGCAGGTGGGGCTGGGGGCCGCCGGGGGACAGGGCCTGGCTCCCCCAGAACCGGCCCCCAGGTCACGCAAGGGAGGATGAGGGAGAGACGCCAGGACGTCCTGGGGAGGCGCATGCCCAGCAGTCTGTGCTCAGGACGCTGTGATGCTACCAACTCCCCGCCCCGCACCCCCCCGACCCCCACCAATGAAAACACCTCCTGCGAGACTGGTCGAACCCAAACCAAGATATTCTGAAAAAAGAGAAAAATTAGTGGCCAAAGCACATGTGGAGACATGAACGTGTGCACGGGGCACACGCCAGGGCTTATGGGCCCCAGAGGAGCCGCACAGGTGGGGGCACCGAGGCCCCGGGAGCAGCGCAGGAGCCCAGCGCGGGGCGCAGACACGCGCGGAGCAGGCCGCCTGCAGGGAGCGAGCTGCCGGGGCTCAGGCGGTGACTTGCCGCATGAGGGGGGACACCAGAAACGGAAAGCAAGAAGGAAGATGCGTACAGTGGGCAGAGGACACAGTAAGACAACGAGGCAGACAAACAAAACACAAGTCCCCAAACAGACGGAGAGGAAGGGACCCGGAGGGAAGTGACGGCGAGACCCAAGTCCTCGCGGAGCCCAGGGACACCGAGGCGGGGACCGTGAGCACTGACGCTGCGGAGGCCTGCCAGTTCGGACCGGCTGGGACCGCGCAGGCCGCGGGGGCACGCGGGGGCCGTCCACGCCTCCGCCACTAGCACGTCCAAGCCGCCCGCAGCGGGGCAGAGCCAGAATCGAACCAGCCCAGACAGCAGCGCCCCGCTGAAGACCACGGCACGAGGGCGGGACGCTGAGCCAAGGGGTCCACGCCCGGCCACCCTGACCCACGGACCCGCGACGCGAAGGCGATGCTCGTCCCGTGACCCCTCCCCCCACCCCGAGTGCTCCCTGGAGGACAGTGGGAAAGGTGTGTGAGCGTCACCTGTCCCCGGACAGCCTAAACCACACGGCAGGGCTGAGGGACGGCGCGTCCTGTCGTTGGGCTCTGAGGAGGCCGATGCCTCGCAAACACGCACAACGGGACCGAGGAGGACGAGCGGGAGGACGAGCAATGGCCAAACCTGCGGCAAGGACGACTCGTACGGCCATCGAGCCGCAGAGCCTCACGGGCCACCCAGGGGTCGGCAGGGCAGGTTCCGAATTCAGAAAGGTCAGGGGTGCTGTTGGGGCTCCAGGCCCCCCGCGGGCTGCGGTGTCACCGCTGCAGGCTTCCCAGCACCGCTGGGCTCATGACCTGCCCAGCGCCACCCAGATCCACGCTGCTGGCCCACGGCTCCCGGCCTTTCCCGCCCGCCACCTCCCCCGTGTCAGCTCCTACTGCACAAGTCCTGCGCCCATGACTTCAAGGGTCCCGGAGGGGCCCGTCCTTTCCAGCTGTGCCGTCCACCGCCGAAGGACCAACTCTAGAGAGGAGGCTCCGAGAAGGACGTGCCACGGCATGGCTGCGGTCCCGCACCTGGCCACACGCACCCCGCTTCTCCCGTGTTGGCACCTGCCCGTTCCCGCCACCTGGCAGGTCTCTGGAGAGCCCGTGTGGTGGTGTGCCAGCCAGCACTCTGCCCAGCAGATAGCACGAGACGGCCACCGGCCCCTGGGGAGGTACAGGCAGCCACCTCCTCTGGAGGGGCCGTCCCAAAGGGACAGCGCCAGAGACGGCCCGGGGGTGAGTGGACGCCTGATCTGCTCACTCCGCCGTCTGCACAGAGTGAACACACGTGAGTGTCCCTCTTTGTTCCTTAAGAATGTGGACGCTGAATCTGAACATTTCTCATTCTAGAACCAAACCCCAACGTTTACCTCGCGTGAGCTCTTATCTCTTGGGCTTCTGACGTTAACAAAAATCGGCCCTCCAGACGGCCTCGACGCACGATCCAGCGGGTGACCCCTGGACGGGACACGCTGGTGCCGGCCCTGTCCTCTCACTGCCCAGGAGCGCAGCGCTGTAGCTCTCAGGGGGCTGGGGGCTGGGGCCTGGGCTCCCGCGCACAAAGCAGCCCTGTGAGCGCTCCGGACCCTGCCTCGGGCTCTGCCGCACAGCAGCACGCCCTCGACGCCGGCCGCAAGCGCTTGCCGCTCTGACAAACGACGGTTTCCCGTGAGCACTGAGTGGGGAGCAGCCGGCAAAGGCCGGGTCAGTTCGGGCTCAGGCGCACGCGTGCTCTCCCGACGCCGGGAACCGCCACCCCGCACGTGGCAGATGGGACCTCTGCGGCCGCACGCAGTGCCCGGCGCCCGGGCGCCACTTTGCGCCCACGCCGACCCTCCCGCAGGGCTCCGGGCACGGTCACTCCCCTCAGCGACTTCCCGGAACAGTCAGCGTCCGCTCAGGCAGCCGTGGCAGACGCGCTACGCACCCAGTTACCTTCATCTGCAAACACTAAGCTCCGTGACAGCGGTGTCACCATCCCCACTCCAGGCGGCACCGCTGCCAGGGCACAGGGCCGAGCAGTGTGTCTGAGGACTCGCCTCTGCCACCCCTAACCCCGGACTCCCTGGTTTTACCCACTCGGCAGATGCGTGCACGTCCCCACACTGATGTCTAAGGGGTAACACCACACAGCTCCTCCCACAAAGCACTGCTACGCGACGTGGCCCCAACACAGGCAGCGTCAGCGCCCCGGGCGCCCGGCACACCCTCAGTCAACCCCAGCCCAACCCTCTGAACTGGATCCGCACTTTGACGTAACGAGGCTTCAGGGGAGTCCGTGCACGTCAGAGTTCCAGAAGCGACGCCCTGACACGTGGAGCAGAGCCCTGGCAGGCGGGCTCGTCTGTCCTCTCCCACCCGAGTCACAGCCTGTCCCTGTGGCCACATCTCCCGTGAAGGAAGGAAGGACTGGACGCGGCCTCGGCGGGGGCGGCCTGAGCGTCTCTGATGGAACAGGCGTTTTTCACGTGCTGGGTCCCACTCATCTCCCTTCACTGACAGTCTGTCTCCAGACAGAATCCTGGCCACCCAGCAGGTGGCATCACACGCGGCTACCCTCACTGTCCCCACGCCTAACAGCTCTCCATCTGTGGGCCACAAGGCAGTAGCCACGCAACAAAATTTTTGTTTGTTTTTTAAACACTCCAGAGAATAACACCTCTGGTGATTTTCTCCATCTACTTTGCTGACTCACGTCCCTTGGACAGAAAGAACAACAACCATGTCCCTAGGTTAATTGCCGTGCCTCTTCTCTCCTGGGCCTCCGAAGCTGTCTGGAGGCCCCCAGGGTGTGTCCCCAGAGGAACTTGCGGCCTGACAACTGGATCAACATGCGGCCGTCGTGGGCATGCCAATGCCAGCACAGCTCCCGATGCCTCTTAGGAAAGTGGCTGTCAGTTAAAATCTACAAGAGTAAGTCATGAAGGAAACAGCGTGCTCAGGGAGCACCGCTGTAGAGATAAAAAGGCCCAGAATCGTTTTCTCGGCTCAGAAAACCTTTGCAATGCCAAGGTCTCTTGAAGCTGAATTCCGTCCCAAGTCCAGCAGTAGGGACAGCACCTACTAACCGCCCAGGTGGCGGTCCCCCAGTGGGAGGCTCGACACAAAGCTGGCTGAGACAGAGCTCTCCAAGAAGCCGGCAGGTCAGCAGGGCCTGAGACAGTAGCAGGTGGCTGAACATGGGGCACCGACCCAAGTCAGCGGGAGCTCTGGGAGTCCCCGCCGACGGTGAGGCTCAGTGCTCCCGGGGAGGAGGGAGGAAGGGCCGAGACAGAACCTGGGAAGAACTGGTGTGTGGGGAAGGACAGCGGGTGAGGGTGTGGCTGTGTGACAGAGGACGCGGCCTGGCGGGGGGCGATGCTTCATCGGGCAGAACCTGGGAAGAACTGGTGTGTGGGGAAGGACAGCGGGTGAGGGTGTGGCTGTGTGACAGAGGACGCAGCCTGGCAGTGGGGCGATGCTTCATCGGGCAGACGGTGGTTTTTAGAAGATTCGGGGACATAATGGGGAGTGAAGGAAGAATTCAGAGAGCCCCAGGTGTGAGTGAGGACCGTCCACACAGGTCGCCCTCGCCGTCACGTGCTGTCATGTTCCACAACACTGCGGTGGACCGCCACATGAGCAAACAGAAAAGTGAACGTGCCCGTCTACTTGGCATGAGAACTGCTCAGGGTAAGACGGGGCAGGTGACAATCTCATCTTACGTTATTTAGGATCCAGTTTCCTTTTCTGACGCCAAGGTCTCTAAGTTTCTAGACTGTCAATTTATACTGCAGATTGTAGATAATGTAGGTAGACCTTATTCCGTCCGGGCTCACCAGGACACTTAAGTAAATAGGACACTCAGCTCACTGCCAATATCAGTGACTTGTAAAAAACATACACATAAACAAGTGAACTAAGCAACCTTCTGTCCAAAACATAAGGGACGGAAGCCAGAACTGTTACTGCTCGCACGCCGGAAATATGACACGAAGGCAAACACACAGCACTCCCAGTGAAGGCAGATCTGGGGAGCACCGGGACAGGTTCCTGAGGGCGCCTGGCCAACACCAGGCCGGCGAGGGGGCGTCGCGTGTGCTGAGCGTGGCCAGGGCGCCCTCGCCTGGGGCGGCCCAACGCAAGTAAGTCGGAGCGCCTTCCTCGAGGAGTGGCCACTTACCAGGTGGTTGCTGATGTTTTTCATTTTCTCCACCACGCTCTTCACGGTCTTCAAGACGGGCAAATAAATACTCACCTACAAAACCAAGAGAAGACGCGAAGTATCGTGAGTTACGCAGTCACGTGCCGACAGGTGTGCTCACGGCCTAGGCGTGGAGTGTGTGTGAGCCTGAAAACGCTGGAGTTGTGTCAAACTGTCTGAATACGGGTCTTTCTAAATCATTAAAAGAAGGACCACGGCCCCGTGGGCACTTCCGGTTCCAGGACCGCAGCCCTCCAGCTAGAGGCCCCGTGCGCACCCAAGAGGACTGAGGTCCGGCACTAGCCAGAGGCCGTCCCTGAGGGACGCACTCCGAGGCTCAGGCCTCACCACCCCGCAAAAGCACCACCAAGAAGTCCCCGCACTATGCTCAGGCCGGGTCTCAACATGCTGGACACGGCGCTGCCCTCCCCAGGCGGTGCAGGTGTCTCCCCGTAAAATCCCTCCCACGATCACGTCAACAGTGTGGGCAAACGGCGAAGGCCGCGGGGCACCATCCTCCCAGTCGCCCCGGGATTCCCGTCAGCAGGACTGTACGCACGCCCTGGACGTCACTCCTCACGGGACGAGGAAGCATCGAGTTGTGAAACTGACAGTGGTGCCCAAGGCTGTCGCCCCGCTAGAAATGGGGGCTCCCCAGAGTGCCGCCTTGGGGCACACACTGGGCCAGACAGTCTCTCCCTCCTGCAGCACCTGGCTTTGCTGCTACTACATGCAGCGCTGCTCGAAGACCTTTATGTAAACAGAAGGCAAATATTCCATTTTTTCTCCCGAACTACCCTTTAAAAACGAGCGTTACTGTTAAACAGCATTCACTGCGAGATTACAGCGAAAACGGGGGAACTCGAATCACACTGCTTATTTCTCGACGAGCAAGAGGGCTCCGGGCATCACTCACATCAGAGTCCGGGACCACCGGCTCCTGTAAATCCTTCCACAGCTTCCGAGGGATGACCTTTATAGGGATGTCGTGGGTCACCACGCGGCTGCTGCTCGACACAGACAGCTGCCAAGAGAAAAATTAAAACGTACTTTTACAACGTCAATATTAAAATAATAAGAACCAGAAGAACCGAAGGACAAAAAGTGCAAAAGCTAAAACGTCAATTCTTAGTGGAATGTTCTCAGCTCACTCATCCAGAGCCATTCAGCAGACACTCAGGCTCCCGGCTGCCAGCGGCCGGGAATCGTGCTGAACAAAACAACGCTCTCAGGTCTGAGGACCCGACTCCAATGGAAAACAACGGTTCATGTGCCACGACCTTCGCTTTAATAAAACTGGCTTTCTGCACGTTAAAAGGTCCAGGCTTATGGCCACTTCTGTTCCCCTGAGGAGTCTGGGGACCGCTGCCCCCCCACTCACCAGCTCTATGGAGACTGTGAGGCAGGGAAAGTGCTTATTGGTCAGCTTGATTTTCAAGGCTCTGGCATTCTGGGCAGTTTTCAAGGCTCGAGATAGATTTTCCGATGTCAGCTCTAAATAAATCTCATTGTTTTCTGCTGAGACACCTTCCATTTGAAATTCGCTGAAGAAGTTCTCCTAAGGGAAGGAGCGGGGCGGGCGCGTGAGCGGGCTCCGAGGGCGCTGGGGGCACTGACGCGCGGCCCGCCGGGGCGCCGCTCACCTGCTCCAGCTCACACCACATGCTCACCCCTCCGCTGGCCACCTTGTCGGCGAGGATGAAGTTCAGCTGCCGCGGGCTGATGCGGACTGTGCAGGTTTTGGCCAGCTTGGCCACCATGCTGCTGACTCCTGTGGCGGGGGTCAAGGTCAGGAACCACCGAGACGCGCCCCGAGGCCACCGGGAAGCACCTTGGCAGCGCCGACGTCACCCCAGCCTCCCGACAGCCCGGCAGGCGCCGCACGCAGCGGGCGGGAGGAGGGAAGAAGGACC
>NW_006435787.1:1005602-1016138 GCF_000325575.1 Pteropus alecto
TGAGCGGGCCGCAGTGAAACCCCCCGCGTGCGAAGGGTTGAGTGACATCGTCGCGCGGACGGTCCCCTCGCTGCTGCTGCGGGCGGCCCGGCGCCTCCGCCCCGGGGCCCCGCGCTGCGTTCCGGCCCTTAAGTGGTTTTCAGTTAAAATGTTTAAATTGTGGTAAAAGCGGGGTGTTTAAAGGACGCCCCGTTAAGTGCAGATTCAGCAGCTCTGTCTCGGGATGCGCTTCGCCGGGTCCTGCTAGAATTCCCGTAGGTGACGTACCGGGGTCAGAAGGTATCAGAAAACGAGGGAAATAGACCAAATACTGTCCCCAACTTGGTTTTTCAAAGGCAAGGTCATCCATGGTAAGACTGCAGTTTTTAATGTGCTTTGCAGATGAGAACCTGCAACCTTTTTACCTGACATGTAGACTCCAGATGTGAAAAAAGTAACTCAGATTATTTTAAAAGTGCAAACTATAAAACTTAGAAACAGCTCTGTCTATTGTAAGACTATATAGCATGAAGCTAAATTCCAGTCCGCATGGTTACATACAAGTGTTGGCCAAAGTAATAGTCACGTTAAAATTGTTTCGTTAACAACGTACACTTTATTACTTTATAAATTAATTGTAAAACGGTGAGATAAATTATTAAATGAGGTGGTGTTTATGGAGATCATAAATATGATTGAAGAATATATCTAAATAAGCTTCGTAAACAGTTTCATCACTGATCTTTAAATCACTTAATTTCATGCCATAAAAATAAAACTTTTTAAAACTTCCTAAGACTTGTATGATTCTGCTTTGTGTATAGACAGAGGCTTAAATAATATAAGGAATTTTGACCCAACAAATATAAAATTAAGTGTAATGATCTTTTCTTGTAAGACAAAAGGAATCTCACGCCCTCCTGCAGCTTTAAGCTAAATAGATATAGCAAATTAATAACTAAGTCATTCCAGTATCGATCATTAAATATGTTGACACTACTTCCCTCCATTTTTTCAAATAATTCTGAGGCAAGGATCGAGAGAGGTTTCTGGAACCCTGTGTGCCTGAGCTTTCCAGTGCAACGTGTCTTCACACTGCTGGCCGTGTAGTGACTAAGTTGCCTTCTGATTTTAGGCCAGACCTCGGCGGTTAGTAGTTGTCCCAGGATGATCTGTGATGCCATTTTGTTTGTTTCTTGTTCAGGGAAGTGCTGTCATCTTGTCGCCAAGACGGAAGCAAGGTTGGAGCGAAGCGGCAGCCAGGACGTGGAGCTGGGAGAGGGGACCTGACAGCTTCGCAGCTGCAGAGGAGTAAACCCTGCTCGGGAGAGGGCTCTGCGCTGGCTGGTTGGCCCCGGGGCCGTCGGCCAGGCTGGCGGCTGCTCCCTCACCTCTCCCAGTGCCGGGGGGATGATTCGCAGTCCTGTTGTTGGCGGTTCCGTGTTCCCCGTGGGGAAGACCCCGGCCTGCTCAGAGGTTCTGCTTCAAGTGCGACAGGCGATACTTGTCTTTTTCCTTTCGTGAGAAAACTAAAACCAGGGCCGGGCATGGCTTGTGCAGGAGGAAGGGGCGGGTTCTGCTCATGCAGCTTCGAAGACTCTTCTCTAGATGTTTAAGGAAAAATACTTCACGTGTCATAAATATTTTTGAAATCAACATTTGCAGACTCCGTGAGACGTGTCAGGCAGAGCTCTGGGGACTGGGGATCTGAGAAAGGGCCCACCCGCCACCCAGCAGGGTGGAGACCACGGTTCGGGGTGCTGCTGTGTCACTTCCAAAGGACTGTGAAATGTTGCCCGTCCACGGGTGGGGTAGACAGCTGTCCACCCTTTTTATAGCACTGCGGACTGACAGTTTTACTTTGATGACAGCCACTTCGATAATAGATAACTAAGTTTATGTTTTCATATGAACTGGAGAATCAATTTGGCTTAAAACACAACCCTTTCGGTTTCTTATATGATGTTTTAATCTCTTTAAAACTTTCTAAAATCGAAAATATCAAACACACTTAAACGAAGATGGGGTGGACGCGAACCCTCCCGGACCGTCCAGGCTTCAATGACCGTTTCGTGGCCAGACTTTCCCATCGCTCTGCCACCTCTTTCCCCTCTTTCGTCATTTTGAAACATGTCCCAGATACATTGTTTCATCTAAGTATTTAAGTATATGAACAAATTAAAAATTCTTGTAACAAAATTGAAATACTATTATCCCACAGGCACTAAAATATCGTTTTAATAGTAAATCCTTAATATCCCATAATTGTCTCATAAATAGCATAAACTTTCTCTTGTTTTTAACTGAGATTAAATTGAGTTTATAGTTTAGGGACAGCTGATATCTCGAGAGCTAAGTTTCCGTGTCACAGTAAAGTCGCGTCTTTCCGTTTACTGGTCCCTAGTGGTCCGCTGCTGTTTGGAAGTGCTTCAAGTAGATAGTTTAATTTCTTCTTTTATCTGATTTTTTTTTTTTTTTAATCTTTGCTGCGGCTTTGTCAATTATACCCTCTAACTGGCGGTTGTTTGTGTTTATGAATGATGTCGATTTACATGTGATAATTTTGTATCCGTTGGCTTACTGCGGTTTTCCCTTGTTGGTAATGTATTTTTAAATGGCCTTTATCGCATTCCAGGGAATTCATCAGATCCTCTGTCCGTAGTGGGCAGAGCTCCTCACTAGTTTTAGCCTCTGTGCTCGTTCACTTATTTAATGGCGTTGACCGGGGCCTCCAGGGAAGTGTCCAGTAACGGGGAACAGTGGCCGTCCACGCGTGATGTGAAGGAGCCGGTTACGGAAGGCAAAGGCGCCGTCACGAGCAGCCCGTGAGCGGAGCCGCCGGGCACGCGCAGCCTTACGTGTCGGCGCTCGAAAGCCAGGCGGGCTGCCGCGGGAGACGGAAACACTGTCGTACGGTTTATTAGTAAATTCACTCACGTTCACTGGCAAGTGTGACCCACACTCCCGATTCTCCCTGCCCGCGAGCGCCGTGAGCCTAGGGGGTAAGGGCCCGTGAGAGTTGGGGGGGTGGGGCCTGCGCACCGGCCCTTCCCCGGGTGGCTGCCGGGGTGCCGTGCACCCTGAATCTGTACACGCAGGTATACTTCATGTGTCCCCAGTTGCTGAGGATTTTAAGCTTCACACATAATAAGGATTCAGAAACTTCGTGCTGAAAATGAAGGAAAAGTAAAATGATTGCCTTATTGGGAAACCCGTCTCAGAGCATCCCAAAGAATGCTGGTGGGCAGGACATGCAGACCCCCTCCGCCCCCTCCTGACACAGTGCTCCCCGCTCTGATGGGGAGAAAACGAGCCGCTGGAGACCAGCGCCGGGGAGGGGGACACCCACATGCCCTCACTGCCACCGTCTCACCCCGTAGGGCTCCTGGGTGGCCGTCCCAGGGCGGGAGGGAGGCGCCCGGCGGACAGTCCCACACGGAAGCCCACGGGGACGTGCGTGTGTGACACAGGCACTGTTCCGCTTAGACTTCCTCACCACCGGCCAAGCAGTGTCAGAAACACTCGCTTTTGCTTGGCGTGAGATGCCTTCTGCATCTCTTCATTACTTCCTGTGGCCACCGAGAAATCACGAAGGTAGATGTCATGTACCGTGATGATTTTCAGGGCAGTTACTTGTTAACAGGTTTGTTTGTTTTTTTCCTGTTCAGTTAGAGTTTTCCCTGTGTTGTCTGGTATTAAACGTTGATTTTCCCTTCCCCTGAGTTCCTCTCTGCCTCTAACCTTCCCGTGCTGCACTTGACAAGGAAGCTGAGGCAGAGATTAACCTGAGAGTAGCAAGGGGACCAACCTGGAAAGATGAGGGCGAGAAGGTGATGGCAACGAGGACGAATTAGGCGTAGAAACCGCTGTGGGATTTGCCTGTCTTTTGCATTAAATGCACATAGGCACTTGGAGCTAAGACCTGAGGTTCAGATGAGCCTCGCTTCCCACACTCTCAATACTCTCTCGTGATAAGTACCCGCCACGCCACGCCACGCAGCCCCGGCATGCCACGCAGCCCTGCCACGCCACGCAGCCCCGGCACGCCCCACCCCTCCCAGGGATGCAGCCGCTCGCACCGAGCCGGGGCTCGTTACCTGGAGCTCAAAGGTTTGAACGGTGGCTCCTGTGTTGTTATACAAAAACTGACCGAGGAAAATCTCTTCTCCTTCACATTGTTTCGAGATGCCCTGTAAGGAAGGAAGCAGATGTGGAGATTGTCAGCTAAAACTCGTGGGGCGGTGGTCTGTTCCCGCGGCAGCGTCCTCCGGAGCGCTCTGCCTTCCTGCAGGGGCCCCGAGCTGGGCTCGCGCCACTGCTGCCCTGTGTGCGCCCAGAAGGCCTGGAACTCGGGCGTGCGTGAGGCGAGAGGCAGGCCGATCGCAGGGCTGACTAGACAGGAAGACAGGAAGGTGGATAGGTACATGGACAGGGAGGTGGATAAAACAGAGATGATGGATGGATGGGTGGGTGGATGGATGGGTGAGTAAATAAGGAGACAGCACAAACCCAACATTAACTCTGGCCTAATAATCGTATTTGCAGTTGGAATACTTTGAATAAAATATTTTTTAAAAAGGCCCCATGTTGACCTAATGTTTTCCAAAAGGAGACAACTTAATCCAGTTTTCAGACTTATCACACAAATAGCTCTATCCCAAAAGTATATTTTCATTGAAAGAAAGTATTGATATTTGGATGCAATTTCTCTTGTTTTCTTACCTTCTCTACCTTTAAAAATGGAAAGTTTTTGAGAGGAGAATGCACTGGTAGAAATTAAATTATTCTGTGAATCTAAAGTTTATCACCAGGTTCTTTAAATCACAGTAATGCAGCAGGATAAAGAGTTCATTAGATCAATCATTTTACAATGAACAGATCGATATTTAAACTCTTTGTAGCATCATTTTACTAAGATAATCGAGTACGTCGTGATTAAACAACATACCCACGATTACGTGTATGTGAGACGCTGGCCTCGCGCAGTGCCTTCGGCAGGCTCGGGAGGGTGCTGGCTTTGTCTCCACCTCCTTTACCACCCGCCTCGGTTCATAAATTTGCTGACGCAAGAGCGATGAGCAGTCGCTTTGATGACTCAGGGTTCTTGCCTGGAGGGCTCCCCTAATCCCTCTGCAGTGGGTGCCCGCGTGCACCCGTCTGGGTTGAGGTCTGACCTGCCCCAGTTCATCTGAACTCGGCACCGGGGCTCGGCTGGCACCGGCTTGCACCAAGGGGGGGTCGCCCTGTGTGTGCTGAAGCCCAGAACCCTGGCGTTCAGAGCCGTTCGATGAGACACAGGCAGGCCGAGCGCCCCTATTTAACTGAGCCCTCCCCCGGATAGGACGCCAGGGGACTGCGTAAGGCAAAGGCCTACGAGGGGGGTGTGGGAGCAGACGGCAAGACAGGAAGTCTGGAGGTAGCCGCATGGCAGCGGGTGTCATGGCCAGAAGACAGAGTGCCTTGGCCGTGGGAACACACTGCCGAGGCGGGGTGTGGGGTGCCAGGGGCGACAGTGAGCCCTGCCCCGGCTGAGGGCCCCCCTGCCGCCCCCCAGCGCTAGGCAGTGGCCTCGGGAGCTCGCTGCGGGTGTACACCGTGCAGGAGCTTCACCCTCTTCCTCCAGCGCGGGTCGCCAAGCTGAGGCCTCGCTTCACCCTCTGCTGGGTGGCGGCCACACACCTCTTCCTCCAGCGCGGGTCGCCAAGCTGAGGCCTCCTGGCTCACCCTGCCTGGTACCACCCTCTGGAGTCTCCAGCAGAAAGGGCCCCACCAGACCACCGCCCAGGAAGCCAGCTCCCTGTCCACCCGCCCTGCCCTGTGCGCCAAGCCTTCAGCGGCCTTGTGGTGTCACCAGACATGTGAGAAGAACACCTAACGAGAAAGACAGACCCCATCAACAGGGGAGGGCGCAGGAAAACATGAAACGCAGCTATAATTAATGTCCGTTAATCTCTCTAGGGGCTTAAGATATTGTATCCACGGTAGAAGACATTCGACTCTACATAAAGGAATGTTTACAGAAAAAGTCTTAAAAAGAACAACATAGGAGTTGAAAGAAACTCATAATATTTCGGGAGGTAGAACAAAAAAGCAAAGAAGGAAATTAGAAGATTTTAAGGGAACAGGGTCAGCGATCGGCGGCGCCCTCAGGATGTGGGAACAAAGCTCTAGGCAGCAGGGACGTAACTGCCAGCAAGTCGGACGGGAGCGAACGGGCAGAGGATGTTTCAAAGGAGAAAAGAAAAAGGAGCTTTGTGAATCACTGACATGAGCGAGGGAGGACATTCGCGTGGCCGAAGAGGAGGTTCGGGTGAGGCCGGCATTGTCCTCAGGAACGTCAAAAATTTGACCCAAAGCAGCTCGTTGTCGAGCACACCGCATGGCCCAGCTGAGAACAGTGCGGTTCCCGCACCCGCAGGACACTAACAGCGAGGCGGACCGCCTAGCCACGCGCCAACCGTGCGGCGCCTTCGCCACGCGATCTGCACCGCGGCCAGCCGCAGGCCCCCGCGCATGAGAACCCGGTCCGCCCAGGAGCTCGTCCGCCAGCGTTCACGGGCGCTGGCCCCAGAGGGAAAGAACTCAGACGCCCGGCGGCCGGTGCGCGGATGAGTAGATGTGGTGCCTCCACGCCACGGAGGGCCCCGTCCTGACGCGGTCCGACGTGCGGGGCCCCTGAAAACGCAATGCTAACGCCACGGAAGGGTGGCGTCCTGACGGGGTCCGACGTGCAGGGCCCCCGAAAACACGATGCTAAGTGGAAGAAGCCCTTCACGAGAGACTACATACGCGATTCCATTTCTGCGACGTGTCCAGAGCAGGCCAGTCCACAGAGACAACGGAGGTTCTGACCGCCTGGGGCTGGGGCAGGGAGGCGGGGGTGGGAGGGGGCAGCTAAGAGCTGCAGGATTTCTTTAGGGATGGACAAAAATATCCTAAGTAGTAGAAGTGAACTGGTTCAACCCTCTCCCTTGGCAGGTGACAAATCAGAGCCCAGGAGAGAAGCTACCCCCTCACGGTGATGCAGATGGTTCACTGCACAGGTCAGATGGTACCCCAGCTCCTAATCCTAGCCAGCTGCCCCCCGCCCCCTCTCTGAACAAAGGCTCAGACAGCTCACGTGGACGGAGAACTCCTTGGGTGCGCTGGAGACGCTTCCTGAGGGCGACACCTTCTCTGGGATGTGCTCCAGGGTGACGGCGGTTGGTATGATCTTCATGGCGAGCTTGACGAGGGCGTGGCCCCGGGAGCCCGGGAAGGCCCAGCACTTCCCAGGGTGAACATCCGGCTGGAGGAGAGACACAGAGGTAATCTCTCCCCTGGCTACGGAAACCCGCGCCCACCGAGCCGGCCGCAGACTTCGCCCGTGCCTGCGGTCTGCGGGCATCACGTGCGGCTCGCAGCAACCGACAAGCCATCCAGACGCGCGGGGCTGGTCGGTCTCCGGCGCATGACGCTTATGCCAGTCAGGGCTCTTTACCCCACGACCGGGCTTCCCGTCAGCGCTCTAACTAGACTGTATGCTGCTGGAAGGCAGCGGTCGGCGTGGTGGTGGTGACAGTGCTGATGGCGGTGATGGTGATGATGGTGACGGTGATGGTGCTGATGGCGGTGATGGTGATGATGGTAATGGTGACGGTGCTGATGGTGATGGTGATGGTGATGATGGTGACGGTGACGGTGCTGATGGCGGTGATGGTGACGGTGATGATGGTGACGGTGACGGTGCTGATGGCGGTGATGGTGACGGTGATGATGGTGACGGTGACGGTGCTGATGGCGGTGATGGTGATGATGGTGACGGTGATGGTGCTGATGGCGGTGATGGTGATGATGGTAATGGTGACGGTGCTGATGGTGATGGTGATGGTGATGATGGTGACGGTGATGATGGTGATGATGTTGATGATGGTGGTGATGATTATGGTTGTGATGATGGTGCTGATGGTGGTGATGGTGATGATGATGATGATGGTGATGATGTTGATGATGGTGGTGATGCTTATGGGTGGCGACGGTGCTGATGGCGGTGATGGTGACGGTGATGATGGTGACGGTGACGGTGCTGATGGCGGTGATGGTGATGATGGTGACGGTGACGGTGCCGATGACGGTGAGGGTGGTGGTCATGGAAGTGACGTGAATGCGGTGATAGTGGTGACTGTGGTGGTGATGGCAGTAGCTCTGGTGCTGGTGGTGGCAGTGAGGTTGGCAGTGGGGATGGTGATGCTGGTGCCGGTGCTGGTCCTGAGGAAGATGAAGGATCTAGACTGCGCTCTGGCGTGAGGTCTGCAGGTTTGCCCCGAAGGCGTTTCTCCCTGGAAACGGACTTCGGCCGTGTAGACTTCACGGACGAGCTCTCCCATCGGTCGACGTCCGGCGCCTTTGGAACCGAGCCGAGACGTTCGTGGGAATCTCACCGGGAAGTGTCTCCCTTTGCAGCTGGACTTGTGCCGGCCGGGACGGCGTGTGGCACGGTGCAGGTGCGCAGGGGCGCGCACCCTCAGTGAGCGTGTGCGCAGTGACCGGCGTCACGGGAGAGGGGAACGCGAGTGTGGAATGTGAGTGTCCTATTGAAGAAGCGGGTGAGCTAGTTTGCTGACCTTAACACAGTAAGTGAATCCTAGTTTACTGACCATAAAATAAGAAACAATGCAAGTGAGCGATGACTGTGAATATGCAGAGAGAGTTTCAGGCCTCTGCCGAGCTCAGCGTCGCCTCCGTTTTAGACATTAATATTTTCATGGTAAATAACAGAAACAAAATCCTAAAAGATGAACAGGCTAATCTTAATCTCGCTTTTACCTGAAGGATAGCATCTGGGGGCATTTCGTAATTTAGGAACCCAATCCCATGCCAGGATAGTTTTGCTTTGTCATTTTTGTAACTCTCCGAGGTCCCAGCTTCAATGACAGAGGCTCCTAAAATTGTAAAATAGTTTTAAAAATAAAAGTTACACAACTCAAAACACCTCATTTAGAGTTTAATAATGTTGGAAAATGAGTAAGGTAAAATTCATGCTCGGGAATTGGTAGAAAAATCTGACTTCCAGTCTCATGACCCTGGAAACGCTGTCACTCTGAGAAAGCCACGTTAACAGCGAGCTCTCGATGGTGTCGTTCGGATGCTCTACGTTCTGCCTGATTTTTTAGTTATCACTCCCTTTAGTGTGTGAAATATAAAGGGTCGTGGCGCCCGTGACAGGAACCTCCCCTCTGCCCCCCTGACTTCTCTGTGGTCCTGCGGCGTCGCCCACAGCCCTGCCCAGGCGAGCGGGTGGACAGTCCTTCCTCGGACACGTGCTCCCCGCGTGGAGGCGGAGCACAGCCCTCCCTCGTCTCCTCCTCGCCGTCTGCATTTGTTCATTTGTCTCCGCCTTGAACGAGCAGACGGGTAAACGTGTTTTCCCGCTGGGGAGGCTCTGTGGGAGCCCTGGCTCCTTACCCTGTGGCTCACTTCCTTACTCACCTGCCGACTTGAGCGCATAATCGGCCATCTGGACCTGGTCTTCTCTCAGCTTTTTAAGTACGTAATTTACCAAGTTTGACGTTTCCTGGACAGATTTAAAAAACAGTTTTCTGTTAACATCCCTGCCACCTGCTTAGGTCTTGACAGTTCACATCGTTGTCCCTGATCTGCAAAGTCACAGCAGCAGTGAACACCGGCCAGGCCACACGCCCGGCCAGGCCCTGCGCACGGAATCCTGGGGTCACTGCCGTGGCCCCCGGGGGTCAGTGCTGCTCAGGTCACGGAGCTGCTCTGTGCTCCCACAGTCCTCCGAGTCACGGAGCAAGACTGGCCGTTCCAGTCCCTGGGCCCTGAGGCCCCCCGCTCCGAAGCCCCGGTGGCCGCCCTGCGTGCTCGTTCAGACAGGTGGGCGGCCGAGGCTGCACATGTGACCTGCTGGACCCTCCTACATGAGAGTCCCTGCTTGCTAGAAAAGGCTCGAACGTTCTGCAGACACGGGAATGAAGGCCGGTCACGCAGAGCGTGTGACTGTTTGCGCCGGAAGCTCCTCATGCTGGGTTCCTAGGGAGCTTCCGATTCTAGAGAAGCAAGTGTCCTGAGTGGGCACGCGAGCTCTGCCTTTCAGAAGGCAGCCTTAGGACGGCGACGAGGCTGGGCTGGTGGGGGAGGAGGAAGCAGAGCCGAGCTCGGGGCTCCATCCCGCGTCGCCTGGCCTGGGCCGTGCATGAACACGCGCTGTCTGAGTCTGTGCACAGACATTCAGAAGCCGCCATTCCAAACGGGCTTCTGTCTGTCTGTTCACTGGGAAGTCAAACAGAATTCGTCATTCGTCTGGGTGGGAAGTGAGTCATAGCCATACGAAGCCTTCTCTGTGACAGAGCCGTGATGGAGCGAGGTCCGGGGGCCGCGGACAGGTGGTCGCAGCCGCATGAGGGCCAGCCCCCGGCTCCTCCCCTCCGAGCCGTGCTGGAAGGCCACACGGGAGGTGACACTGGCCGCGCCCCGGTCCCCGCGCCCCGCTTACCTGGTCGACGAGCTCTGCGTGGCCCGGGGCTCCGGGGGGCTCCCCGGCGGCGTGCAGGCTGCCGC
>NW_006435787.1:1016532-1018470 GCF_000325575.1 Pteropus alecto
AGACACCCGGCTTCGGGTGCGGCGTGGAGCCCCAGGTCTGAGGGCTCCCCTCAGGAGGGGTGCCGGGCGGGCAGGGGACAGCCGGTGCCAGCTTCGCTTGCCGAGCACGGGTCCTGCTGCCGCTAGTTTGGAGTTACCGGCGGAGACACGCGGAAGACGTCGCGCCGGTGCGCATGTGTGCTGAGAAGCTGTGCGCTACTCATCTAGCGTTGTTTTCCAGTTCATGAAACATCCCATGCTCACGATTCAGAAAACATAAAAATTTTGAGAAATGAACACATTGTAGTGTGTCTGTAACAGGTTTCTATGCAAAAAATAGTGACGAAACAGAGATGGTGTTTGTGACACCGTGTCCCATGGGCTTCCTAAACCGCCGAACCGGTCAGAATGACTGATGGCTGCGTGACCCGTCACACGTGTGCTCTGACGAGCTCAGCCGCCGGCCTATTTATCCGACCCGGGCGCTTTCCCATTTTTTAATCGTAAATGTTCAAAGCACTTCCCACTGTACAATTCCTTAAATAATGTTCTGCAGAAGCGAAAGGATTTTGGTTACACTTTTACAAAACGTCCCAGGGTTCAGATCCCCACGGGTCCCCGCGTCCCAGACCCTCACTCACTTTAAAAGCTCCAGCTGCTCTTTGGGCATCCAAAGTCGAGCCTGAAAACAAACGACAAAGAAGTAGAGCTGTTGTTCTTTCTCGTCGCAGGGGAAGACCTCGCACGTCCTGACAGACGCACGTGCCGGGGACGCACGCCGCCCTCGAGATGCCCGCACCTTCCAGCCTCACGCGTCACCGATGTTTGGAGATGAGGTGGCGTCCACATCTGTGTGGTGACAGACGCGTGACTGTGCTGGAGCTGAGGCTGGGTGTGAGAAGCTGCTTCTCAGGAGTGGGGACGCTCCCTGCCCTGCGAGGACACACGCAGGGGGCCGGGGCGCACAGCGAGCGAGCTGCGGGCCACCTGGCAGTGGGAGGTGGCAGGCGGGGGACGGCGCAGAGGGGGGCGCACGCTCGGGCGTCGGGGGCCAGAGGCGCCCTGCCCGCCCCACACGCAGTGAGGGGCCTCCCTGTCTGTGTGAGGGACTGGGCTGGGTTCCATCAGCCGCAGCACCTGGGCGATGGCACACGAGGACCTGCCCTGACCAGGTGTCTGGCCAGGAGCACCCTGTCTGAGCAGAGGTGCCCCCTGGCTGTCAGAGACGCACGCTGGGCCTCGGGGGAGTAGGGGGTATGCCCACGGGATCATGGGGCAGCTGCCGGCCTCTTCCCCTGTCTGGCCACTCCAGTGTCCTGAGCCCCGTGTGCCACGTGGTTTCCAGGCTGTCCCACAAATGCCCGCAGACCCCGCAGCCCGGACGGCAGACAGGAGGCCGGAGGGCCCACTCCCTCCACAGCTGCGGGCGCGTCTGTCTTGCCTCTTCCAGCTGCTGGTGGCTCCTGTCCCTGGGGTGCGTGGTGGCGTCACTACAGCCGCGGCCGCTGTTGTCACACGGCCTCTTCTCGTCTGGTGTCTCTCAGAGGGACACTCATCGCTGGACTTAGGGCCCGTCTGGGAAATCCAGGACGATTTTACCTCCAGATCCTGTATTCCATCCTCAGCTTTTTTCCAGGTAGAGTCAGGTTCTGGGGGGCAGTCTGTGGACACAGCCCGGATAGAGCGGCGCCCCCAACACCTTCCTCGCCGGAGGGTCACCTTTCAGCCCACCGTGGTGACCGTCGAGATGGTATCCGGGAAGCGATGCTCCGCCTCTGCTGATAAGTCTGCTTTTCTGTGTCGAAGACCCGCCTGCCGGCAGTTTGCTGCCCCACATCGTGCCGCCCAGGACGACCCCTCCCAGGGCTGCGCGCGCTGTGACAGGGGCGTGGGAATGGAGGTGGCTGGGAGATGTCACCCTGCCACCTACCTGCTGAGCGACTGCATTCCTGTCGGCTC
>NW_006435787.1:1018483-1019004 GCF_000325575.1 Pteropus alecto
CGCCCCTGCGCCGCACGGGGCCGTGGGCTCGGGGCCCGTCTTTGCCGGGGCGGCCTCTCGTTCCGGTGTCTGTCTGGGTCCCAGCAGAGGCGGCCGTGCTGTCAGTTCGCTTCCTTTTTCTAGTCTGGCCTTAGAAGAACACGTCGAAAACAGTCCTTCATTCGCTCGCTCTCCCATGAATTTGCAAGTTCCTCCAAAAGGAAAGTTTTCTGGGTTTTTAAAGCACTTTCATTTCGCCTCATTTCCAGAAGGGTTTCGGCTTCCACTGTATAGGAGCAAATACAACAGAAAACGACACCAGGAACCACGTGAGAACAGGCAGGTGGAGACGGATCCAGGACCGGAGGCGAGCGGGCGCCTGTCGCGCGTGAAGGACAGGCTGGCGCCCACGCTGCGGAAGCCGCCGGAAGCCAGTGTGGGCCACGTGCTCGACCCGACGTCACGGCTGCCAGAGTGAGGTCGGCAGGAGGGTGACTCCTGGTGGTCAGGCCCCCCCGGAGTGCAGCTTCCGTACTGGGGGG
>NW_006435787.1:1019188-1024801 GCF_000325575.1 Pteropus alecto
GAGGACGCGGCCGTGCACAGGGCTGCTGCGCACAGAGCCACCGCCCGACGTGTTGTCGCCCAGCGGTTTCGCCGAGAACGGCGGAAGGCTCCCGATGTGCCCGTGGTCCCCGTGGTCCCCGTGCGGGGCCACGCCGACGTCCTCGGCGGCTCCACTCTGCTCCATCCACGCAGCGCACGCCGAGACCGAAGGTTCGCACCCGAGCGCGGCTCCAGCCGGTGCACACGGCGTTCACAAGGCCTCACGTGGCCGGTCCTTTTTTGTCCTTAACAGAATTCCCGCAAGATACCTAATTTCAAACCCGTGACTTCCGGCGACCCCAGAAGATGTATCAGTTGCTGACGGTGCCCCTGGGGGATGCTTAGGCGAGCTGCTCTGTGCAGAGTTCTGGATATAAACCAATCAAGAGTCTAGGGCGGCCGCCGTGCAGTCACGGCCTCGAGCTCCTGATGGTGACGGTGGTTACACGGTCGCCGAGGCCGTGCGACACGTGGCAGCAAAACTGAGTCCTCAGCGTACGTGGCTGGGCCTGGCGGGCGGTGCCAGCGAAGCCTGGCTTTGAGTTTCAGCCCCGGGATTTACGGCCCTGCCGCCCTCGGCACACACACGAGCTCCTTAACCGTTCTACTCGGCTTCCTCATCCGCACGTGGCTTTGTAATACTCTATTCGAGGGGTCATTTTGAGAATAAAAGGAAATATGTATTTGAGGTGCTTCCAGCCCCTTCTGGTGCACAGTTATCACCCCATTCCCCGTGGGGGGTGGAGGAGATGGGAGGCAAGCTGGCTTTGAAGGGCAGTATTAAGTCACTACAATTCCGATTCCGTATAAAAAGGTCGCCTAACTTTGGGACGATCTTTTGTTTATCTGGCTTTTAGGAGTTTATCCTAAGTGAAAAATCAAGGATGGATTTAAAGATTTAGCAACAAGTGAGTTTATGTTTATAATGTTGAAAAATTGCAAACGATTCAGTAAATAATATATTCGGTAAATAATTTTGAATTTATTGAATTGAAATTCAAAATATTTACCGAATATATTATTCACTGGGTTATTAGTCAGTCATAAAACGAAGTTGCAAAATAATATCTAAAGACGAGAGTGCGTTTAAAATCTATTGTTAATCGAATAAAAAACAAGCCAGGAAACAACTTCCGAAGCAAGTAGTTGGGGCTGTATACGGAGACCACCGAGAAATGAGTCACAGTAGGTCTTAGGTGACTTCGAGCAGAGCTCTCACCTGCGTGAAGGACACAGTGAACACTGGTCAGCGGCGAAATGGCCGGGCGAAGCCGCACCGTCGTGGGAAAGACTGGGCTTAGCTAAGACCACGTAATAGAGCTCTGGTCCCTACATTACTTCTGTTAGATGTTCACGTGCAAAACAAAGGTAAGATTGCACATTGGACTCACTTTATAGCACATTAAATTTTAAACGAATGTCATATAAGATGATTTAACGAAACCTCACCTGGTAATTATAAAGCCTTGAACCATATTCTGTAATTACAGCATAAAATCGTCGGGATTTCTGAGGCGGCCCTGTTTCTCTAAGCCACACGTGATTTCTAAATCCTGTTAAAAGACCAACTCTGATTAAAGAGATTACTTAGAAACATTTATACGATATTTTGTGTGTATTAATAGGAATTTCTCTAAGCGTAGAGGATATATATACTTTCAACAAGGCTATCAGACCTTTGGGAGATGATATGGAAAATGGCAGCACAGAGTGCTCAGAAAATTCGTCCTTCGTTGAAACAACTATAAGTTGGCAAAGATTAACACGGTCAACTTTGTTTTTAATTCTGAAATCTAACCCAAAATTTACAGCAACCAGAGGCCTGAAGAAAAGAGCAGATCATTTCCGCTGAGAGAGCAGCGTGGCATTTCTGCCTGGCACCTCCCGCTCGCCAGCATGGTGGCAGTGGCCGTGGGGGTGGCAGTCTGCATTCCTAGTGCAGCTGGCCAGTGCCGGTGGCCGCACGCGGGCCTTGTTCTTAAACTGCTGTGACCGCGTTTTGACCTGCCCAGGGACCCCGAGTCGGTGGCACGGAGCCTGCCCTTTGCTTCATCCCACTCCCCTGGGCTAGAATGGCTTCCTGGGAGGCTGTAGGGTCTGTTGAAAGATACGAAGTCACGAACCGGCCACCAGGCAGTGAGTGAGGCAAGTGGCCGACAGACTCAAAAGCGTGGGAGGGGGAGGCAGAGGAGGAGGTCTCCTGTGAGGATGCGGGCTTGGGGGGGCGGGCAGGGGATGCAGTGTGCCCGCTCAGAAGGGACCTCAGAGTGGCCCTGTGCTTGCACCTCGGTGGCTCCGCAGGCTCTGTGCAAGCGGGAGGTGGCGGTCAAGGCCGAGTGCGGGGCACCCAGCTTAGCCTTGGGAGCGAGTCCCAGCATAGGGCCAGGTGGTCCAGACCCGGCAGCAGTCCGCGCTCCCTCTCCCCCAGCCCCCCCCCAGCAAATCTCTGTCCGGTCACTGGTTGACCACTGAGATGTCAGGACAGGGCCCACCACTGAACAAACGAGTGACTGCATCCCTCGGCGAGCAGTGGCAGCAGCCCCTGGGAAGGGGGAAAGTCTGATTTCCGGACTTACCATAGTATAACAGTGAAAAGCCCAGTTTCCAACACCAAACGACCGAGCACACGAGGAAGCGGGCAGGGGTGACCCGTTAAAGGGGAAAATGACTGAGACCATCCCTGAGGAAGCCCAACGTCGGACTTTCTGGACACAGACTGCGAACCAGCTGCCTCAACACACTCAGACAGTAGAGGGAACCGCGGGTAAAGAACTAGAGAAAACCTAAGGAATGATGTGTGAGTGAAATGAGAACGTCAGTATGGAAATTATGAAAGGGACCACATATCGATTCTGGAGTGAAAAGTACCAAAAAACTATAATGAAAATACAACCGAAATTTTAAAAAAGGAATTTTACTACAGCAGCTCGGGAGCAGATTTGGGCGGGAGAAGGAAGAATCGATGACCTCAAAGGTAGGACAGACGAAAATACAACCGAAATTTAAAAAAGAAATTTCACTAGAGCAGCTTGGGAGCAGATTTGGGCGGCAGAAGGAAGAATCGATGACCTCAAAGGTAGGACAGTTAAAATGATCGAGTCTGGGCAGGAGGAGCAGAAAAACGGACAGAGAACGTGAACACAGCCTGAGCGACCTGCAGGACAGCACCGCTGGACACATCCTGGGAGTCTCAGAAGGCGGCAGGAATATTCGAAAAAATAATGAGCAAAAACTTCCCAGTGTGATGAAAAGCATAAATCTACACATCCAAGAAGCTCAGCAAACTCTAACTAGCATAAACTTAAAGAGACTTCTACCAAGACACCATGTACTCAGTCGGTCAAAAATCAGTATTTTCATTATAGTTTTTTGTTACTTTTCACTCCAGAATTGATATGTGGTTCCTTTTATAATTTGTATACTGACGTTCTCATTTCATTCATACACCATATAATCTTGGAAGCAACAAGAGAAACGCTTCCTGCTCTGCACGAGGAGCCGTCCCATTTCTCCTCGGAAACCACGACGGCCAGAAGGAAATGTGGCGACACATCCAAAATGCTAACAGGAAAAAAATATGAAAAAGCCAAAACCTGCTTCAAGGGTCATTATTGGGTAAGACTTACCCACGAGGAAAAACGTCAGTATAAACACCACACTCATGATGCTCTTCCACGATCGGGTCAACCTGGAGAGTAAAAACAGCGAAAAGAGTCACTGCTTCGCTGTGAACCTTTAATTTGAACGTTAAACGAACCGCTACAAGCAAGTCAAGGAACGCGCTTATTCCAGGTCGAATTTGTGCATTAAGCCCTAATCCATCATCTTCGACACCGACAGGAAACAGTTTTGTTGAGCGTTTGTATGTGCGCGGACGCGGTCTTTTTACATGTGTATAAATACTTAGAAAGAAGAAAACAAAGGTTACCCTTGAAGTCTGGGTATAGATCGTGCCAAAAAGGAAAAGAAAACAGGTCGGAATCCGATTCTGTGAAAATTAGCGAGCTAAAGGACTGTGACAATCACCAGCCGTCTGGTGACGCTCTCCGAAGTGACCACAGCCTTTCTGTCCACTTTATTTGGCAGCGTAACGTACGTGTATGTAGAAGGGGCAGAAACCATCGTCGCACGGCGCGTGGGCCTTCGCGGAACGAGGTGTCCGTGTGACCTCCGCCAGAACGGGCAGCAGCGCACCCACGGCCCGCCAGACCCTGCCCTTCCCGCCCCACGGCCACCTCGGCCCCGAGCCCCGTCCCCACCCAGGAGGCCTGCCTGGGCCCAGGCATCTGGAAACGGAACGGCGTGCCTCAGGTCCCCCGCGCTCTGGGCAGTGAGGCCGGAGACACAACGCCACCACGAAGCTCGTAACAGTGCTGCGGGAACGTCCCGTCCGTGTCTGGAGCCCACACACACGTTCCGAATCTGAGCTCCCCAGACAGCGGCGCGGGGTCGCGGTGCCCCGTGCTGAGCCCACGCGGATGCAGCCACACGCTTGCACAGAGCAGTCACGATGACAACGTTTTCACACCCCGCTCGCTAAAGGAGAAGAAAGAGAAAATGGCAAAAATAGGCCGACCAAGCCAAGACAGAAGACTCGGAGCTTCTGGACAAAGCTGGCAAACAAACGCTTCTACTCAAAACGTCTGGGAAACCAGGTTAAGGTGGATCATTCATCAGTCACAGATGAGAACTTGGTGCAGCAGGAGACACACTGGGCCACAGCCCCGAGCGGGGGCAGCGCCAGTCCCGGGTCCTGCAGGTCACGACCGCAGTGTGGGCTTCCGTCCTCCTCTGCACCAGTCGAGGGGCCCGTGAGGAGTGGCCGCGAAGGTGACCTGAAGCCTGGAACGCGTTTCTGCTTCGACGCGGGCACGTCTTTAAACGTTGCTTCCTTCAGCTCTGTGTGCAGCCGACAGCAAACGGATCACCCACGTTAGTTTTTCCGAGCTGGCCCACCAGATGCCGTACAGGTGGCTCGCAGTGGTCCGTCCAGAGCGGGATTGTCACCTGTGGCCCTGGATGGGATCAGACGCTGCCAGGGGGCGGCCAGACTTAGAGGGGCCCGAGTCTCCCACCAGGCCCTTTAAGTCAGCTGGGGGCTGTCCCGGGCTGTGAGGCGGTGCCGGAAGCAACGAGCAGGTCCCCTCCTGCTGGGGACACCAGGGGCTGTGCTCCTGAATCCCCCTCCCCTGCCCCAAGTAGGGTTGGTCCTGTGGGGCTACTGTGTAGAGCGCATCACGCAGAGGTCATTACTGCCCTCCGCGGGGCTGATGGCGTGAACATGGCCCATCCGCACAGTCCCAGGGGTGGGTGCGCTCGGGGGCTTGTGACTGTCACAGCAAGTGCTCCTCTTGTGTGACACCTTCGTGGTGACGCCTTCGTGGCATTCATCTTCACTGTTACCACTGGGCAGGTTATATTGTCGTGTGCAGGTTTTGCTACCCCAGCAGGCGGCACAGGGGACAGCAGAGGGTTTGGGTCTCCGGCCTGGCGGGCAGGCAGGGCGTCCTGCCGCCTCCCTGCGTGGCCCTGGCTCTGGCGGTGGACCGCAGCTGTGGCTCTGACAATGCCCCCCGCCCCCACACCGAGTGCC
>NW_006435787.1:1024826-1028469 GCF_000325575.1 Pteropus alecto
GGTCTGGGCCCCCGCACCACCGCCAAGCACGCGACCCAGAGCCCAGGGCTCACTGTCGCCGGCCGAACCCTTCAGAGCCCCGGCCCCGGGCGCAGTGACTAATCCGAGCTCCCTGGCACAGGAAGAAGACCCTGCCCCAGAAAGCTGCGTGCTCGGGGCAGCTGCAGAGCAGAGCCCTGGGAATTCTTTTCTCTGAGAAGGGGGCAGTTCTTGCTGGGCGTTTCTCCAAACGCACAGGGCCCCTACGCCGCGGCCGGTGGGACGCAGGGCGCCTACGACACGCCGCGGCCGGTGGGACATGGGACCGTACGGACTCCTGCCGCAGTTACGCACCCGCTGGGGTCCGGGTCCTCGCTCCCCAGCAGCAGAGCGTGGACACCAGCGCTGCTGCTGGCTTCTTCCGGAGCACCCCTGAAAGCGCGGGCGCCTCGAGACGGCTTTGGCCCTCCACTCATGACCCCCAGTGACAGGCTGCCGGCGGGGGACGGAGAAGGCCACTCGTTTTCCTGTCTCGTGGGACACGTGACGCTGCCCCGCGGGCTGGCTTGGGCGGGGTTCCCTGTCTTCTTGCTTCGCGGGAGTTTCTCCTGGGAACTGAGGGGGCGAAGCCTGACGCGCCCCGGTCCTCTGTTGCATCAGCTTCTGCGACGTGTCATAATGGGCCACCTCGCCACCCAACTGCGTGGGCAGAGCCTGGCCGCCCCGGCGTCCCGGCCGTGTGGCGCGCGGGTCCCTGCACTGCTCTGCCGGACCGGGCCAGCCTTTCTCTGGGTTTGCTGCAGGAGTTTTCAACAATAAAATGCCACGAATACGATGGACGACTTCACAATATTCCCCGAACTCACCCCTCTCCTTTCTTTCCCACCGAGAGCCGCCATCTGAGAATGAGCACAGACTCCGCGTGACTTAGACACTTCACCGCCAGCTGTACCCATGCGTAGTGGGCTCTCTGTCTGTCGGCGCTGTGAGCTCAGAAGACACAGCTGTGTCCTCGCGTCGTCTGTGCTGACACGTGCTCACGGCGGCCGCGGGTCGGCGCTCTGCCGCACGGCCCCTCACCCCGTCCCGCTCCGGGCGGGGGGACGCCCAGGCGGCCTGGGAGTCTGGCAGGACCGACGGCGCCCAGCGCCTGCTCCTGCTCGGGCCACGTGGGCACCCACGGGGCCGTGGCCGTGCCGAGCGCGTGGACGAGGGGGTGGGCAGTGGGCGCCAGGGGCGTGGTCCCTTTTCTCGCAGCCCTTTGCCCTCTGCGGAGACCTCCGTCCGGTTTAACTTCCCACCAGGAACCTACACGGCTTTGCTCCTGGTCCCCACCACGGCGTCTTAGCGAACCTATCTTTGCCAATCAAGCAGATTTTTTGAAATGGTGTCTCAGAAGTTTCCTTTTGCATTCTGACGAGTGAGTCCGAGCCCTTTTTTCAATGGCTAAGACCCCCCTTCTCCTGGGTTCTGCTTATTTTCTTATCTATGTGTTTCTATTTTCATTTCTTTTGCTTGAAAATTTTTTTTAAAAAATTATCATTTAAAATTTCTTTATGTTTCGCATACTTATTTAAAAACCCGTTCTACCTCCTGGATTAAAAGCAGCGCATCCTGATGAGCCATCGCCTTCTACGTGGCCCGGTTCCTCCGCGGCCTGGGGCTGTGGGGTGGCGGGCTGGCTTCGAGCGTGGGGTTTCCTGCTTTCACTCCCGGCTCCGCCATGTCTGTTTTTACCCCCTGGCTCCAGCTTCCGAAAGTTTCTTAGAAAGTGCCGACGGGGCATAAAGAAGCCCTGGCTCCCTCCGTCCTGCAGAGGTGATGGTCTTGTTTTCCCCAGGAGCTCGAAGACCCAACCTGCTACTCATCATTGAAACACAGAAATATCTTTGAAAAAGGAAGTATTTGTCTTAAAATTATTTTAGATTATCATCAAAAAACAAAAGAAAACAAAAGTTTAGAACTCCCTCGGGTTCGGGAAATCCGGGTCTACAGAGTGTGGTGCGTAACTGCCGGGCAGCGTGTGTCTCAGGGAATGTTCTGGAAGGGTGATGCACCGGCCTCGCCACTGGTGGCGGTTGGGGTCCCGAAGAGAGTAGGCGGGGCAGAGAGTGAAGGCGTGTCTCCTGCAAGACGTCAATCACCTTCCCTCTGCGGCACGTAAACCAGGAGAGTCCAGCGGGCAAGGTGGGTCGAGCGCTTGGGAAAATGGGAATTTTACTCAATGCATTTTTATCCTCTTCTCGAAATACTCATGAGCAGGAGACAGGTACATAGGGTGTAAGTTATTCCTAATGAGATGCCTACGTATAATGTGTAATGTATCCATAATATATGGGATATACGGTACCCATAGATAGTTGTGTATAAAGTATTTATAAGGTAATATTTTTTCTAAACATCTACACAACAGCATAAAATTATGCACAAGAGATTGTATGGGCGGGGATGTCGGGCTCTTCCAAACGCAGAGCTGTTGTGCATGACAGAAAGACCACGCTGACGAAGTGCAGGAAATGAAGACTTTGAGCCATTCTCCTTCTGAGCGGATCATTCGCGGGCTGCGTTTCCATTGGCCCAGCGCCCCACCTGGTTCTTACGCCATCCGGCATCTGCACACACTTGGAATTTCAATCACACTCCAAAAGTCAAAACTTTCTTCTAAGGAATGACCACTTTTAGTTATAACTCAGATTACAATTGTGATTAGTAAGGGACGCTGTCAACTCGGGTGAGTCCTCAACTCCCCTGCAGACCAGTGCAGAAACGGAGGACTGCACTGTAGTCAGGACGGCTGCGCTTACTATGATCAACGTTTTGAAAACAACCTTCCGCTTATCGCACAACCCCCTAGGCCGACGACGCGGTGACTTATGCAAAAGCGAGCCGCAGCGCTCTTGGTGACAGCCTAGGCAAACCGATGTACAGCGGGCACACGTTGGACGTCGCGCTGTGCAGTCGTGATGGCCTACATGACTGGGGAGACCGCAGAGGGGGGTCAGTTCCGGTCACGAGTTGTCTCCTCGTCACCCTGGCCCATATCTCTACCTTCTGCCAGACGCCTGTCTTTACCCCTGTAAGAGAAGCGGCGCCTTGTTTAAAGTTGCTAAATGGCCACCATTAAAATGTCTTGATTATTTTTTAAATTTTTAGCAAAAAACAGAGCTTCCTGCTGCCTCGATGGTTGGATGGGGCTGCTCTGACGGTGTCTGTGACGCTCGCCTTGTTAGAGTCACACCGGGCCAACTGGCCAGGGCAGCATGAAGCTCTCCAGATGGCAATTGCCACGGCTGTTGGCTTCACGGAAGGGTGGGCGGGCGTGCGGTGCATGGCGCCCCTCCTCGCCCCGCTCGCGTGGACCCCAATCCAGCCAGGCCGAAAGTTCGCACGAAAAAGTCCAGGGCGGGGCGGGCCTCTGGCCACTGTTCCTCGAAACTGGGCCAACGGCTTTTTAAGTGTCTCAACTTTCAAACCAGAACTGCGCGACCGGGTCCAGGTGCGGGAGGCGCGCTCGCGGGGTAACCGGGGGCTGCTGCGCCGTCGGCAGAAGTGCGTTTGCGGGGTTCCCCAGGTTCTCGCTCGTGCTCCACGTGCGTTAAAGAAACGGGTCACCGACGAGCAAACCGCCGCGCTCCTGCGGCCCGCTGGGGGAGCTCGGGGCGCG
>NW_006435787.1:1029143-1033711 GCF_000325575.1 Pteropus alecto
CTCGGCTGCTGGCTGGGGGGCGGGGGGCGGGGTCGGCCTCCTCGGCTGCTGGACAGTTGGCTCTCACGACCCGGGCTGAGCTAACACGTGATGCTCAGAGACAGGGCACAGGTCCAGGGCCCCAGTGCCCAAGCAAGGTTTAAAGGGAAGTGGGGTGCGGGTTTGTCTTGTTTTTCTCTGTTTTCATAGAAAGGAAACCAGGCTGCCCGCTGCCCCGGTGGCTGTGGGGGCAGCGCTGAGGTGTCCCCGTACCAGCCCCCCACCTCATGGTCTCAAGGCCTCCCCCTCTCCCCCCAGTGCTGACCTAGGCGCCTCCTCCTTCAGCGGCAGCGTGTCCTTCTCTGATGGCCTCTCCCGGCCCCTAATTTACACCTGGCCCAGTTAACCACATCCTGCTTACAGTGCCTGGCGCAGGAAGCCAAGCAGGGCTGGTGTTCGCAGCCTCTGCGCTTAGCAGGGCTGAAGCCAGGCCAGGGCGGAGGAGGACAGCCTGCGTGTGGCGGCCTGTCCCCTGTCCCTGCCGGTTCTGACTGCTCCCCGGCTTGGGAAGGACTGGAGAAGAAGGTGGAGAGGGTTCGCTCTAGAGGCTCCACGGCAGAGGCGGGGAGGGGCCGCAGCCCTCTGTCTGCCCAGAGGAGACGGAGCATGGATTTCACATGACCTAGATGCGCTTCTGGCCCCCGCCGACTGGGACCACTAGTGGTGACTCGGTGGCCCAGCCGAGAGCTGTGGCTGGGGTACTGGAAGCCTGGTGGTTTCCCTCCCCTGCACGGGCTCAGCCTACGTGTGACCCACTGTGCCTTAGTGAGTGGTCATTTAACCTCAAAACAGTGCGATGAGGTGTCATGAACCTCGGTTTATAGATGATGAAACAGGCACAGTCTTAGGACGCTGCCAGAGGTCGCACCCCTCACAGGGGGCTCCCTTGCCAGGCTTTGACCACTGTCCTCTGGGGACCTGGCGGCCAGAGGCGTGGACGGTGGGGCTGTCCTCCAGATCCCCTGTGGTACGCGGGCGTGGGACCCTGTGTGCCTGGGGACCAGAGCTGCGGGCCCCGGGTCCTCGCCCGTCCCTCTCGACTGCCTCCTGGTTGATGGAATATGGCAGCTCACAGAAATCCACAGGGCAGTCGGTGATCCAGGGCCATGCAAGTGATCATTGTCTTTGAGCGATAGAAGCTACAGGACAATTCTTGTCCACCTTAACCTCGTGCGTGTGCGCTGGTGACAGCTGGTTCTCGGTGACTTGGGCCTGGGCTCTCTGAGCTCCTTTGCACACGCTTCCAAAGCTTCCAATAATGAGAAAAAAGCAGACACAGTGTTCTCTGTGGATTAATTAGTAATCACAACGCAGGAAAATAAAGCAAGAATCGAACGCCTCCTGTCTGGGAGACAAGACTCCAGCCGAGAGCTGAGGTGATCAGCAGCGCCCAAAGCTCCTAAACTTAATTCTTATGCTGATTTTCCATGAGCTTCGGCACAGTCCTTGCTCCTTTCCCAGTGGGATTTCTCTCACTTTCAAAACTTTAGTGTTGATTCAGCTAATTATTGTCCTTAAGATATTTAAAAGACTTGCCATGTTAAATATTTACTTACATGCAGTGAATGCAGCTTTAGTTCTAAGGAGAAATTGGACGTCTAAGCTTTTAGCTTAGAGGACGATGATTTTTGTTCGTGTGGTCCCTGGCTGCTCGTGTGATTGCTCGATCTGAGGTCGCGTCCCCGTTTAGCTCCATGCCTCCTGTGCTGGGCAGGCTTCTCCAGAGCGACAGAACCTGGCGTGTGTGTACGTGTGTAGAACCTGGCGCGTGTGTACGTGTGTAGAACCTGGTGTGTGTGTACGTGTGTGTATACACACCAGAGAGAGTGAGTTTAGGGAACTGGCTCACACAGTGGGAGACTGGCAGGTCCAAAGTCAGCAGGATGGGCCGCAGACCCAGGGCAGAGCGGCTGCTGCATGCGCCTTGAGCCTGTCGGCATCTGGGGGCAAAACTCCCTCTTCCTCTGGGGACCTCTGTCTCTTTTCTTAAGCCCTTCAACTGATTGGACAAGGCCCACCTGCATTAGGGAGGGTGACCTGCTTCACGCAGAGCCTATTGACTTAAGTGTCCATCTCATCTAGAGACACCTTCACAGCATGTATGTCCTGTGGCAGTGTCCCCCGTCCCAATGGCCCATGCAGGACGAGCGCCCTCCAGGCATGGCTGTGTTCCAGGCAGTGCACTAAACCACCTGACCTCGGCCCCCTCCTCCCCAGACTGGTACTACCACCTTCCTGCAAAGCGGTCCGAGAAGGCCGTGGATGTCCCACCGGCGTCCCAGATCCCAGGCCTCAGCGAGCTTCGGGACCCCCCCAATGGGCACGTGCTGGGGACGCGGAGGTACTGGATCAAAGAGACGGACTCGGAGTACGTGAAGCTGGCCAAGCAGGGCGGCCGGCCCGGTAAGCACGCCAGCGCCTCCGGGGTCTTCCGCGGTGTGGGGGCAGCGGGGGTTGTTTGGAATCATTTCTTCGTCCGAGCGTGAGGTGTGCACAGGCGCTGGGGGGTCAGGCAGGGCGCAGCAGGCGCGCGTGCGGTCTGGAGGGGCGCGCGGCCGCGCGGAGCGGGCAGACGCCATCGTCGGAGCCCGCGGACTGGCCTCGGAGCAGTTTTCTCCCGGGTGACTCCCTGGCCGGGATTCAGCCGTTTCGCTTTCGGAGTGCCACCTCAGGAAGCTGTCCACAGGACAGTCTGTGCCCGTTAGTGGCCTGGCCGGGGCCACCGCTTCCTGAGCAGCTCGCGAAGCGTCCCTTGTGGGCCATTCTCGCTGCCCTCGCCCCGTGCGTTAACGTGTAGGTGACGGGGAGCTTAGGCGAGTTCCAGCAGGTGTTCCGGGGAGCCCCTAACCTCATCCGTGAGTGAGCTGGGAGGGCTCAGATGCCGAGGCTGCGAGGCTGGTGGGGTTCGAGGCGGGGCCGGCTGGGGAGACCCGAGGGGTTTGGCCTGGAGGGATGACGCTCTGCCGTAACGGGGGGTGCTGTGTGCACGGATGCCGGCTCAGGGTGGGGGTGCATGAGGCTGTCCCTCTGCGCTCCAGACAGGGCCCCACTTGAGCATGCGCATAGGTGGGTGATGACCGGGGTGCCCGGGGCCCAGAGCCGACCCCGGGAGGATTCAGTGCCCCTCGTAGGCTGTGACCAGCCAGCTCGTCATGCCGAGGGGCCGGGGGCGGGAACCACTCACGGTGCCTCTTTTTGGTTTTGAGATCTGTTGATGCACTTGGTCCCCGGGGCCGGGTCCGGGACGGGGACCAGGAAAGGCTCCGCAGTCACCTACTCTCTGCCAGACTGGTACATCCACCACAGCAAGCCGCCCACGGCCGACCAGAGGCCGTGAGTATCGGGAGGTGCCCGTCATCATTAATCTCCATGGGAAAAAGCAGCGCGATGGATTTTTAAAGACACAGATGTCTAATGCGGAAACCAGCAGTGTGACGGCCAGCTCTCGGGCTTGGGTTGGGGCGCACTGTCAGAGCACTGGGGTTCGGGGTTCTCTGTGCATCTGCCTCTCTCGAGGCGTCCCACGGGGGCTGCTCTGGGGCTTCGCTTCGAGTCTGATCTCTGTGCCCCAGGCCCCGGTGGCACCTTCCTCCGCAGACAGAGCTTGGTCTTCGCACTGGGGGAGACAGAAGTGCAGGGAGGCCTAAGTTATCACGCTGGCCAGAGTTAGTTCTGGGGAGCCACTGTCCCCCGTGTGTTCGAAATGTCTAAGCAATTCCTCACGAACCGTGGCTCCCAAGCCGCCTCTTGTGGGCCGAGGAGCCGTGTGGTGAAGCCCCCGACCGGCTTTCTCTGTTCGGCTTGGAAAACGGCAGGCGGATACGCGTCCACGCGTCTGTCCCCGGTGTGACGGGAGGCTCTGCCTGTGGTCACAGTGCCGATTGCGGTCAAGATTCACCTTCCGCGGTTCTTTATTTTTTATTTTTTAAGCCTGCAGCACCTGGTCTTCCTGGGTGGTCTCCCAGCCAGGCCCGACCCTGCTTAGCTTCCGAGATCAGCCGGGATCGGGTGTGTTCAGGGTGGCGTGGCCGGTTCTGTAAATGGGCCACTCTGGCTCATGGCACTTGGCCCTGCCCGGCATCCGGGGAGGGCAGGGAATGGGTGTGGCAGAGAGAAGGTGCTGGAGGAGGAGGGAGGGCTGGGGGCAGGCCAGACGGGCGGGGCCCAGAGCACCAGATTCCCCTCCTGTCCCCTGTGACCTTGTGGTCAGTCTTCCCGCCTCCCAGGGGGTCTAGTTTGTCTAGTTTGCGTGGTGGGGGGCGGGGCTGTGGGGTAGGCTGCCCTCCCTGCAGATCTGGGAACATGGGCTGCAGCTGGACACTGTCCAGCCCTTCGTTAGCCTCAGGCCCATGGTCTCTGGGTCTCTGTGGGCTTCTTCCTGCCCGGACGGACCTTAGGAACGGGGGTGGGGGCGGGGGTATGGGGGGTGCTAGGTGAGGTGTCTCGCTCTGCAGTCCCAGAAACAGTGGGTGCAGCTCAGAGCCACCTGCCCCGCCCCCCGTGCTGTCCCAGCAGCGAGGGGCCACCCA
>NW_006435787.1:1034085-1034716 GCF_000325575.1 Pteropus alecto
CTGGCAGTGTCCCCGTCCCCTATCCCCTGGCAGTGTCCCCGTCCCCTCATCCCCTGGCAGTGTCCCCCGTCCCCTCATCCCCTGGCAGTGTCCCCTGTCCCCTCATCCCCTGGCAGTGTGCTGTCCGCAGTCCCTGTCCCCCTCGCTCTCCAAGTGCGGCCCGCTCCGGTTATCCCGGGACGTGGAGCATCCGCTTCCGCCCTGGCCTCCAGCCCTCGCTGCTGCCAGGACACTGTCCCACCAGCTCCGCAGGGCCCGGCTGGGGGAGGAGGGGCCCACGGGGACCCAGGACCTGGCCCCTCCGCTGCCCGCTGCCCTGGTCCAGGCCAGGATGCTGCCTGGTGCCCAGCAAACTGGCCGCAGGTTTAAATACCCACAGTAAACGTCACGTGACAGGAAACAGCCATTTTGTCACTATTAGAGGGCCATGTGACATGGCGCTGAGCGTGGTCTAGCTGCTGTGAGGGGACTTAGCGGACGATGTCATAAAGAAATGCGTGTTTGCAGCTTATCTGCTGGAATGATTTATGATTTAATCTTTATGATTTAATCTGTCCGGTTTACTGACACCGACACCTGTGGCTTTGGGCGTGGCCACAGGACCCTGGGGGCGGGGGGGGCTGGCCCTGGG
>NW_006435787.1:1035508-1046492 GCF_000325575.1 Pteropus alecto
GGGCCGCCCGGCGCGTCCCACTGACTCGGGGTTCTGTGTGCTCCCTCGCACAGGTGAGGCTGCCGGCCATTCACACGAAGCCCCCCAGCAAAGCGGGGACCCCGCTGGGCCCCAGGGACCCGGCAGGAGGGAGACTCTCCTTCCCACCCATGTGAGTGCACGGGCGGCGCCCACGCAGTCCGGGGCCCATCGGGGTTTGGTCTGAGGTCCCCGTGGCAGCGGTGACGGCGAGGTGGCCCCCACAGCCCGGCCTGCTTGCCTCCTGTCTGTGCCCTGCATGGGCACTGTCCCCGCCACGTCTTTGTCCAGCGGCCTCTCGGTGTGGACGCCGGACTCCCCGACAAGCCGCTCTGTGCGCTGTGGGTCCTGCCCGAGAGCCTCGCCCCTGCCCGCGTGCTGCTCGGTCCTGACGTAGTGTCGCGAGGCCCGGCCCTGCCGGCCGAGCTGCGTTCTCTGGCTCTGCTTTGAGCTGGAAAACCTGCAAGGTGCTCGGGCATTTTAATCTCCCAGCCAGAGGGTGAGGTCCCGAGGCCCCACTTCCCTCCCGCTGCTTTCCCAGGACCCTAGGTAGAGCTGGGGTGGATGCCGGCCACTGTCCAGTTCTTCACACAGCTTCTCGTCCAGTGCGGAGAAAAACGAGCCATCAGTTAGTTACCTTGTCTGTGACGGACACCATGAGAGCACCACGCTCAGACGGGGGTTGAGGGGGAAGCCGCGTAGATGTGTGTGTGTGGTCACCACGCTCAGACGGGGGTCGGAGGGAGGCCGCGTAGATGTGTGCGTGTGGTCACCACGCTCAGACGGGGGCAGGGGGGAGGCCGCGTAGATGTGTGCGTGTGGTCAGAGGTGGCAGCGACGCTCATGACTACGGCGGCGTCCACGGGGGACGCCAAGCTCCAGCCGCGTCCACACCGGGCCGGGTTCCGATGAGGCCTGCACAGATGCGGACGCGAGTGACGGGGAAAGCAGAGCGGGGTCCCTGACGTGGGCACAGAGGAAGCCGTTCGGAAAGCTCCTGCTGCAGAGTGACAGGCCGGGCGGCCAATGCCACCCAGGGAAGGGGCGGGGTTTTCTGAGCAGGAACGTCGGGACAAAGGTAGACGGGTTCTTGCCATGTACGAGGAAGACCTGGAAGTGTGCTGAGTCGGGCTTAGAAATGGCGGGAGAGAAACAGAAACAGAGAGAGAGAGACAGAGAGAGAGAGAGAATTTTATTTCTGTAAAAGTTGATACCTGCCTGTCTTTTTTATAATGCAGACTGAAAACTTTCCCTATCATGTACCATGAGTTATCCAGATATATGTTATATATTATAATATCTGTAAAATATCTCTGTATATCTCTATCTATCTATCATCACCTCATCTATCTACCTACCTATCATAGGGTAGAGTGGAGGAGCAGTGAGAGAGACAGAGAGACAGAGAGAGAGAGACAGGGACAGAGAGAGACAGAGACAGAGAGAGACAGATGGCGAGAGAGACAGACAGAGAGAGAGACAGAGAGACAGAGAGAGAGATAGACAGACAGACAGACAGATCTCCATCATGTCCTGAGGGACAGCAAGCCCCTGATTTACTGTCCGCCTGTCTGCCGAGCAGCCTTCGGGAAGTTCATCAACCTTCATACTTAAGTCTGATGTTGATTTTTCTCTTCTTGAGGCCTGGCCTGAAAACGGGTTCACCCACAAACTTTTCCAAGCTTATCAGCAATGGCTACAGGGACGAGTGGTTACAGCAGCGAGGCCACGCAGACGAGGGCGCCCCGCAGGTGTCCGGAGCACCCGCGACGCCCCAGTCCCCGCGGGACCCTGCAGAGCGCGAGGAGGCCCAGCAGCCGCCCAGCCCCGAGGCCCCCCAGGGCCCCCAGGCCCCTGCAGAGGCTCAAGGTGAAGTGCGCCCAGACAGCCACGCACCCCGAGGCCCGCTCGCTGAGCTGGCGCCGCTTTCCCCGTGTCATTGTGGGTCTGTGACGAGCGCTGTAAAAGCCGTGTCACACACCTGTGGGTGCCACGGTGACAGGTGCACACGAAGACAGCGTGTGCTTTGCTTCCCCCTCTATTCAGATGAATAGCGAAAGTCACGGTCCCTGTGGCTTCCCCTCCAATCCCCCCAATGCTGGTGTGCCAAACGACACACGCACCAGGTACTGTCACTTTTAGTCTCCCGGATCCGAAAGACGCCGACCCGCAGCGCTCGAGGTCTGCGCCGGTCCTTGGACAAGAGCGCGCAGTTGAACTCGAAGCCCCCACTACCAGCATTTCCTAAACTCCGCTTTGGACTCTGGAACCTCTGGTTAGAGGTTCAGGACGCTGTTAGCTTCGAGTTTCAGCAGCCGGTCACAGGTGGACTGGGTCTCACTCTGGGCACCGTCCACTCTGAGATGACACGCACGGGGTTTAGTTTCTGTGGCTCCAGGAATTATTACCTTTGCCAGGAGGCAGCTCATGTTACTCTCGAGGCTTCATTCCTTGGCTTAGGCAGGGAGGAGGCACACTCTGCCCTTTCCAGCATCAGGCGTGTTTCCTGAGACACGTCGTAAGCGTGACCCTCGGTGGCCTTTCCACATCCAGCTCCCCACTCCGGGGGCAGCGCCTCCGCCAGTCAGGCCCCATGCTGGCCCGGCCCATTCTGTGGGTGACACACCCTCTTGGAGTCCATCGTCTTGGTGGCCACAAGACAAGTTCACCCCCGGTGAGCCCCACAAAGGCAGTCGTGATGTCGTGTCTTGGGACTTACCGTTTTAAGTGATACAGCCTTTCACTAATTCTTTAATTACTGAAACTACTAATTCTTTTAATACTGGTCTGTTTCATTAAATTGAGCAACTGATGTGCTTGTTCTTTATTTCAGAGTCTTCTCCAGCAAGTGAGTATTTGTAGAGACACCAACTTGCATTGAAATACTAAAATGTCCCCCAGAGAAATCGATGGACAGTTTTCAGACCAGCAGTGGGGCCCTGGGCAGCGGGGGCCCTGGGCAGCGGGGCCCTGGGCAGTGGGCCACCCCTCTCCAATCTGCAAGCGTCCTGACTGCAGAAGCCGGCCGGCCGCGCTGTCAGAGAGTCAGAGTTCTAGACGCACGATTTAGGGGCAGCGGAAGAAGAACCACTTACGTTGTCGCAAGATCATTTTGTCCTTTTATGCACATTACACAAAACAAAGCACAGTCTAGTTGGGAGACGTGCATCGTGTCCCACGATGGGACAGATGCGGGTCTAGGTGACGGAAGACCGACGTGAAAAGCCCGCGGCTGGGAAACCAGAACGCGGAGGCCAGGGGCTCACCGGCGTGGGATGGTTTAGGATTTTTAGCATAATTTTTCTGCGTGGTGTTCCGTAGATAGAATTTGCTTTGCCACCGACGAAACATAGGACCTAGTCAAGGAACTGTCGTTGGACAGCTGTATAAGCCTGTCAACTTCGATCGGGAAATAAGTCAACGCACGTGTTCTCTCCGTGCATCTCAACGAGCAGCCAGACCTGCCTCACCTCAGGGGAACACTCCCCGTTCACGATCAGGGAACCAGGACGTGAGCGGACGATGGCGAGGTCCAGAGCTGCAGACGGCTTCTCCGGAGCGTTCCGGGTGGAAGGGGCGGGCGTGCTCCGGCTCGGCTGTTGTTCATCGAGGGAAAAGGCGAGACGCACAGGCGGTGGCACAGGCGGTGGCACAGGCGGCAGAGGAGCAGCGTGTGCGGCCGCTGTTAGACGGGACGGGAATTCCGGCGCGGGCAGGGCCCGAATTTCTGAAGTGACACCTTGGTGACCAGAGAAGGCAGGTCTGCCCGAGAATCCCGTCCTGCAGACCACGTCTTAACATTTCTTTCCCTCCTCAAGACCCAGGATGATTTGTTTCTCACCGCGGTTTCTGCGGCCGCTCCAGAAGCGCGTGGCCCGCCGGACGCAGGCGGCAGGCGCCTGGCACGGCCCGTTCTCTGACAGCCGGCATTAGTGCAGGTGCACGGGACTCGGCGTCCGCAGACGAGAGCCAGCGGCCCCCTTAGGCTGAGCCACCTCCCAGCCGCCCACACGGCGCGGACGTGGTGCCCACCCCGTGGTCCGGCTGAGCGCCTGGGGGTCACAGAGCCCCTCAACACGTGCGTGCCGACCCGATCCACTGCGGTCTGGCCGGGCGCCAGTGGGGAGGGTCCCCAGCCTACGGTCTGCACCTGCGGGCGGAACCGTGCGCTCAACTTCCCAGTAGACTTCAGGAAAAATCCTTACACGCATGCACAGAAACCTGTGTTTTCTTCCATTTAAAATTAATGGTTAAATGTTTTAATTTATGAAACGCCACCTCGCCTGTCCGCTCAGTCACCAGCTGACGTGTCCGCCTTCCGTTGCAGGTCGCGCAGCCTCTCCGCCCGCCCCGGCGCCCGCCCCGGAGCCCCAGTAGACCCGAGGCAGGCAGGCGGCGCTCAGGGGTGCTCCCGCGGCTGACTGTCACAGCTCCCCCGACACGGCTCCCGGCACCGTCCTGAGCACGGACTCGTGAGAGGGTTTCTCAGCAGATCGGACGTCACCGTCGCACAGGGGGGGTCGGGGGTGGGTTTTGCTGCCTGCGTTTCTGGGACGCGAGGTGGCCCCGCTGTCCTGGCACGGCCTGTGTCTTGGGACCAGCCACTTCCTCCCCGTCAGCTGACGTCACCGGCCGCGTGTCCCTCCCACTGGCATCCCTGCTGAATCTGTCGCTGAGACGAGACCAGGAGAAACTCGCAGACTTTTCCATCGTTTGGCCCTGGAGCCTGTGTAGAAATAATTTTTCTGTTACAAAAAAAATAATTCCAGAATATTGTGATCTAGTTTATATTAAGAAAAAGCTTAGTTTATTATGCCTTAAAGTTTTAAACATTTAGTACTAAAGCATTGGAGCATGTACTTGTTTTAAATTTTTGCTCGTATCATTTTACATAAAGTGAAATCTCTAATATTAAAAACCATTTATTATTTTTATCCTTTAAGTAAAAATACGTATAATTTTAGTGTTTAATTTAGCCTTCACAAAAATTTATTAATAATCGGATTGAATTCTCTTGTTTTATAAATTGTTACTGTTTACATGCAAATAATTAGCACTAAAATGTGATTTTATATTTTGTACATTTAATTCGATAGTAAAATAATAATTTTCTGCTGGAAGATTTTCAGAAAGCTAAATAAGGTCACAGATATTTTCGTGTCTTTCGCAAAGTAAACTTATCATGAGCTTGCTCACCTAAAATTTAGACGTTTTAAGTTCTTCAAATGAGAGACTTCCTTGGGCACATGCATCTGGACGGCTTGGCCAACGGTTAGCATGGGGAATACGCAACGTGGGAGAGAAGGTGAGGGGCGATGCGCTTGAGTAAGGGGACGCGGCATCGTGGCAACGTGGGAGAGGAGGTGAGGGGCCATGCGCCTGAGTAAGGGGGCGCGGCATCGTGGCAAGACGTCTGCCTGTTTTCTTCCTTCCCCTCTTCTGTCCTCCGCCGCAATTCCAACCTCATTCTCAAACGCCCCCATTCGAAGGAAAAACCCTTAGGAGCAGATGTCCGCAGCTTACGACTCCTTAATTCTTTCTTACGTGATTGGCGTAACAGACACCTGTGGATGAGAGAGAGGACAACATTTGGAGCGAGGACCCGCGGTCAGACCTCGGCTCCGTGTCGGGCGGCCAGGGTCCATCAGTGAGAAAGCCATTCCCGCAGTGAACTTTCTGCTTGTAAATGCAACACACACACGTCACGAAAACAAAAAGCTTGCAAATTCCATGCACCACTTCTGACGTAAATGACTTGTTTCCAAAAGATAAAAATATTGCAACGTCATATTAAATAAAAATTGTCAGTTAAAACCCACAGTCCCCACGCTTAGTTAAATATGCATTTTGCGTTACGTGTGCCCACGTGCACGCGCAGCCTCCCAGTGCCCCGACATTTCCGTGGGGACGTCTGGCGACCTCACTCACCACAGCATTAGCTCGTGGAGCTGGGCTCTGAGCCCCTGCCCCGCTGTCGGAAGCGTAGGCCACTCCCCTGCAGGGCTGTTGCGGGCACCGGTCAGTGGTGGGAATGGAAAATGGGATCGGTGGGTGGAAGTGAGGAGGGACCCTCAGGCAGAGGTTCCGGCCGAGCCCGCACTCGGGACCTTCGCTGATGGCCGGCCAGGGTACCGGGGCATCGGTACCGAGGCGTCGTGCGTGGGGAATGTGACCAGGCACCAGGCGCCTTGGTCTCAGCTCGTGCTGCGAATCCAGAATCGACAGACCGGGCAGTTCACAGACTATCGACATTTATCTCTGTCAGGTCTGGGGGCCGTAAGCCCGAGCTCCAGGAGCCAGCAGGGTCGAGCTCCCGCCCGGCTCCCTGTCACCGCCTCACGCAGTGGACGGGCGGAAGGGAGCAAGGTCACGGTGACATCCAGCCCTCGCACCCCTGAAGGCCCCGCCTCCTAACACCATGGACTTGTGGGTAGGGCTTCGACAAATGAGTCTGGGGGCACAGATATTTGGTCCATAACGCTAAGGATGGGAGATATTCACTAAAACGACTCAGCGGGATTTTTGAGATCCGGACCCGCAGGCAGGAGGTGGGGCCCAGCGAGAAGGAAGACTTGGGAGCCTGGCTCAACTGTGGTCCGAGGAGAGACGGTGCCAGGACCCGATTAATCCACAGGTTTTCGGTATTTCCTATCGAAATCCCAGTATGGTCTTTGCAGACGTAGACAAGCTTATTCTAAAATTTACATAGAAAACACAGGCCTAGGACCAGCTAAACCAACCTAATCAAGAAGAAGCAAGTAGGAAAATCACTCAGCCCAGTACAAAAATCCACATGGCCTCCCGGTTATAAAACACTGCAGTGTTGACACATCGGTGACTAGAGGAGAATAGAAAACCCAGAAATGACCTCGCGACCGTGCTCGACTGATCCCGGCAAAGGCACAGTGGACGAGGAACAGCCTCCCGACACGTGATGCTGGACCACTGGACAGAGACAGAACAGAAGCTTTACCCACCCGTCACACCTAAAACCGAATCATGAACTTCGCTGTAGAACGTCAGATTATAAAGCTTTTATTCCTAAAAGCTTTATAATCGACAGCGAAAGTGAGATCTAGCTAGACAAGAGAAAGCCGATAAATCGATCATCAAAACAAAAACCATGTCTGCGAAAGCTCGCGAGATGTGTAAACAGACAAGCTACAGATTGGGGAAAAATATCTGCAAACGACGTAGCCAACAAAGAACTTGCGTCTAGAATACACGAAGATTTTATAGGAATAAAAGCTTTATAATCGACAGCGAAAGTGAGATCTAGCTAGACAAGAGAAAGCCGATAAATCGATCATCAAAACAAAAACCATGTCTGCGAAAGCTCGCGAGATGTGTAAACAGACAAGCTACAGATTGGGGAAAAATATCTGCAAACGACGTAGCCAACAAAGAACTTGCGTCTAGAATACACGAAGATTTTAAATCTCAACAAGAGCAGCAGAAAAAACAAGCAGTCCCGTTGGAAAATCGGGGAAAGACACGAACAAAAATTTCACCAAAGAGAGTAACGGACGTCGATAAGCGCTGCAGAGACTCAGCATCAGCAGCCACCAGGGATGCACAAGCGAACACCACGCCGAGACCCGATCCCGGCCAGCAGAAGGACGGACAAGCAAGGACAAGCAAGGACACCAGCCACTGGTGAGGCTTCGGAGAAAACGCATCTCACACCCGATTCCTGTGGGAACGTAAATATGACGCCCGCCCGGGGAAGCAGTCTGGCAATTTCTCGTAAGATTAAATACGTAATCACCACACAACCCGGCAACGACTCTCCTGGCGTTTTCCCAGACAAATGAACACTTTCGGTCACACAAAACCGCGTATGTTAAGCTTCACGGCAGCTTTATTCTCAACAGCCTCAAACTGGAAACGGCCTGGGCATCTCTCAGCAGGTGGACGGCTGGGCAAAGTGGCTCCTGCACGTTGTGGGACACAGCTGGGCAACAGGAAGGAGCCGGCCCCTGGCAGGTGTGATGTGGACGGAGCTCCCGCGGATCCTATTGGGTGGGAGAAGTCGCTTCCCACGGTGTAGACGCTGCATGTTCCCGTGTGTATAGTGTTTTTAAAATGACACATTTAAAAATGCTGGGCAGGTTGGTGGGTGCCCGGGCTTAGGGGCGGGGGTGGATGTGGGGATGTGGGGAGGGAGGTGGGCGTGGCTGTCAGGGTGACATGGGTCCTCTGGGTTGTGGGCCGTGGGGTATCTTGATCGTGGTGGCACACACGTGACCGTGCCGTACAGAGTCAAACACAGGATGAGGGGAGACCTGGGGGCCCTGGGGAGCGCTGGGGGGCCGTGTTTGTGTCCCGCCCCAGTCTGACGCCCTCTCTGGTTCTGCACGATGTCCCCAGGGGGGAACTGAGTCGGGGCTACGGGTGATCCCTGCATGATCTCTTACGACTCTGTCTAGTCCGTCAGAGCACACCGGGCGGCTCACGAACACAGACACTTATTTCCCTCAGTTTGGGAGGCTGCGCGTCCGTGATCAGGGCGCCGGCAGACTTGGTGTCCGGTGAGAATCCCCTTCCCGGTTCACTGTGTCCTCGCGTGGCAGAAGCGGTGAGGGCCCGTCTGGGGTCTCCTCTAAGGGCACTGAGCTCATGCATGTGTGAGGGCTCCACCCTCCGGACCGAGGCACCTCCCGAAGGCCCGCGTCCTGCTGCCCTCACTTAGGGGGGGGTGATTTAATGTGTGAATTTGGGGGACATTCAGTCCAGTCTCATACAGTTATCTCAGCAAAAGTTCAGTTTTCTCAATAAAAATTCCATTCAATAATTGCAATGGGGCAATGGTCTGGAATTTGGGGGCACTGGGATGGGGCCGGAGGGCAGGGCTGGCTCTCGGGCGGGTGGCCTTTCAGTTGGGACTAAATGAGGAAGAACAGGCCGCTCGGGCCGAGTGACCAGCGCCAAGCACACAGGCCTGAGCAGGAGCTCGGTATGTTCAGAGGACCTTAGGGTTGACGGACAGACGGACGGAGGGGCGCTGGTGGGGGCGGGGCATGGTCACCTGAGGGCACTCAACCCTCGCAGTGCCCCCTCCCCCCCATGTTTCCTGAGCTGGTTCCCTGCTGCCCTCCCCAAAGGGACCGGCCGATCTCAGTTCCCCCTGCACGTGTCTGAGGGTTATCTGTGGCAGCCTCACCTGCTTTTAAAAGCAGCAGCCCTCGCAGGGGTGTCTGGGGTGCTGGCTGGTTCTACACAATGAGTGACAGCTGGAAGGATACGGTAATTTGACGAGAACCCACCAATCACTCCGCACTTTGCGCCCTGCCTGGCCTGCAGGCCCTGCAGAGTCTGCCTCGCTCGCATCCAGTAGCTGGAGGTCAGGTGGACTGCAGCTGCCTGCAGAAGGCCAGCGCGGCGAGCCACAGGGCCAGTGACAGCAGGGGGGTCGCGGTGGGCTGAGCGCCGGGGGTTGGGGGGAGGCTCCCCTCGCTCGTGAGTGGCGGGGAGTTCCCACGCCAGGCGATGCCTTAGAAGGGAGGCCGCCAGGTGGGGGGCGGGTGGAACCAAGTGCCCATGGGCCAGGGGCCGCACGGGGCCGAGTGACGCTGCGCACCCTCCTGTGTCCTCTGCGTTCGGTGTCCCAGAGGCCCTGTGCCTACCTGCTGGGACGTCCCCCTTAGGTGACCACAGCATCTGGCCAGCGACGCTCCTGCAGGTGAAGACCAAGAGCGCAAGGCGTCTCGCGTCCAGCTGGGGCTGGGGCCACTTGTCACTGTTCCAGTGCGTAGTCTGAGTCCCGCTGTGACAAAGGTGCCTGGCCTCCCACAGGTGACGCCGAGCGCCTTTCTCCTCCATTCTGCCTCATTCACGATCAAAACGCTGGCCGTGGCCGTGAACTGCGTGGGTCCCTGACCCACTGGCCAGCCTGCGGCTGTGACAAACGCCGTTCCTGAGGTTTCTCCCGCCCCGGACAGCCCCTGGGACGGAAAGGGAGAGCAGCGGGCACCCGGGACCGGACGAGCCAGAGCAGCGAGGAGAAGCCTCAGTGAAGGTCTCTGAAATAGTCTCAGCTTGGGGAGATTTCTGGTCATCGGAATCACTCTGGGTTCTGGGAGCCTGGAAGGACTGGGTGTCATTCTTCGGTGTGGCCGGCCTGGGCTGAGTGACCCATCCTGGGATGGCCTGGCCTGGCCTGAGGACTGTGTCCGGGGCTTTTCTGCCTGTAGCAGCTGCTGCAGGGGGTGGGGGCCTGTTGGGAGCTCGGCTCAACAGCTGTGGTTTATAAAGGGCCGGGCGCAATTTTGTTTCCAGACAGCCACATTCACAGTTTTGCCTTGACAACTAAGTCTTCAGCCTTCACCTGTCCACTTCACCTGCGGCCTCGCGGAAATGAAGGACAGCGTCAGCGTCGAACACCGGGCCACTGCGGCCCCTTCCCAGTCCCGGGCAGAGCGCTGCCTCCTGCCTGCCCTCTGGGGGGAGCTGCAGGGCCGCGGGGGTCAGCAGCTGTCTGGGTTGGGCCGTTCTGCAGTCACAGCCGGTGACCAAAGGGATGAGTCACTTCCTCTCCCTGCGCCGGCGGCTCCCGGCGTTCCCGCAGCTACTGAGCTCCCGGGGGTCAGGAAGGTCCCAGAAACACGTCCCAAAGGGGAAACCGAGGCCGGAGAGAGCAAGGACCACAGCGGCCACGGCCCGGGCCCATTCCCGACCCCGCCCTGGGAGGCCCCGCAGTCTTTCTCGCGGCCCGTCCACCCGGCGCTCGGGCGGGACACCTGCAGACCGACCTGCGCTCCGGCGCGAGCCAGCGGCGACGGTGACGGTGGGTGGTCGTCTGCCATAGGTGGGAGGGAACTGGGTGAGAGGGGCTGCGAGTGGCTTGGCAGGTCCCCGGGGTGGGCCAGGTGTCGCGCCGCGGGCGTCCGCGGGGAGGAAGGCGGGGCGGGCGCGGTCGCAGACTGGGATCCGAAATTCGCTTCGCTCTTGGTCACGTCCCGGGACC
>NW_006435787.1:1046992-1065856 GCF_000325575.1 Pteropus alecto
GCAGGTCCGGCTCCCGCAGAGGGTCCCGCGCTTCCGCCGCCCGAACTCGGGGGGTGGGGAGGAAGGAGGAAGGAGGTGCGCGGACACTCAGAGCTCCCCCTGTTCGTGGGAGGTGTAGTCGCAGTTTGGAGAGCGGTCATTAGGCTGACGTTCAGAGTTCAGACGGACAACAGGGTCACACTACAAAATACAAGTCGAGAGAGAAACTTTACTGTCACAGGCTGTGACACAAATAGGATTTGCAGGAGAGCGCGTGCTTTCACAGTGCTAGCTGTCCTTGGCCCCGGGCGAGCCGGGAGAGGGGAGACCTGCCGCAGACGCTGCCCGCGAAGTCAGGGCTTGGCCAGGTGACTCAGGGGCCGCCTGGAACTGGCCCGCCTGTCACCTGGCCTCTCCCCCGAGGGCGGGATACAGAGAAGGGCAAGGTGGAGCCGGAGCCTCCTGCAGGGCGGCGGCGGAGCCTCCTGCAGGGCGGAGGCGCCTCCCGTTCGCCCGCCTTTTCCTTTGCCGCTCCTTGCCCCTTCCTTGCCCCCGCCCGCCTCTCTCCAGCGCCTTCTCCCTCCCTCGGCTCCATTACTGGCTGTGAGCTTGGCTTTTAAAAGATGGTGATTTCCTGGACCGAGAAGAATGTCTTCATCTAAGTCTCCTCCCTGCCCACCCCCCAGGGCTGCCTCCTGTGTCCCACCTGTCCCTTTTGAGGGCCATGGGTGTTAGGCCCCAACCCGACCTCTCAGGTGATCTCGCAGATTATTTTCGCAGATTAGGGAGTGGGTGGCCCCGGCCCCCGCCCCGAGGCAGCCCCTTGCTCGCGGGCTTCACCTGGCACAGATCACATCCTTGGGCGGGTACTTTCGGCACTGGTAGCCATTGAAATAGAATTTTAGTTAAAAAGGAGGGATTAGTTTTTCTTTACATTGGCTTTCGTCCAAGTGGGCTTTTTTGTTCTTTACTGGTCACAAAGTTAATAGAACTCATTGTAAAAAAACAAAAAAACAACAACAAAAAAAAACAAAAAAAGAAAACCAAAAAAAAAAAAAAAAACCCCAAACATGTAACAGAAAGTGAAACTTCCAGCTTCTTCTACTCCCCAAAGGTAAACGCTCAGCATTTCGCTCTATCCCCGCCTCTTTCCCGTAAGTGCGCACAGAGACAGCGTTCACTTTTGAAATATGTTCATTCAAAATATTATGTTTATACTCTAAGCTATTTGCACTAAGTAATCTGCCCATCAGATTTTTATTTTAATGGGATATATTAAACAAAAATATCAACTTTAAGAGGGCCGAAAGTCTTTCTGAAGGAACGAGTTTATTACGCCATTGTTACAGAGAGAGAGAGAGAGAGAGAAGGAGGGAGGGAGGGAGAGAGAGAGAGACAGAGAAGGGCAGCCTTGGGGCCTGGCGTCTGGACCATCAGCAGCATCCTCCTGCGGCCCCCCCCCCCCTGGAGTTTTGCAAGTGTTTTTACACTCGCTGGGTTGGGGGGGGCATTGTGAGTGACCGAAAGGGCTCACAGGAGCTCAGGTCAGAGGGGAAGCGGGGCCAGTCTCCGGCTGGGTGGGCAGAGTCCCCTGCTGAGTCCGGAAGCTTGGTGGAGCCGGGAGCAGAAGCTCCAGGGGGCGGCAGTGTCTCTGGCTCTTCTCTCTTGGATAATCTCGGGAACAGCCACCTGGAAGGAAACAGCCACCTGGAAATCCGTCCGAAATTCCAGCAGATTCCAGAGGCCTGAGCAGCCTCTCGTCAGAGCTGCCCCGCAGCTGCTAGCGGGCTAACCGTCCTGCCTCTGTCTCACTCTTGGGCTGCTGAAATTTTAATCTAGAACATCTCAGATTATTCTTCTTGTCAGTTAAAACTAACAAAACAAAACAAAACAAAAAACCAACCCTCCTTCAACAACTCCTCCCCCCAGGAAACAAAACTAATTCAGATTTTCTTGGTTTTATATGGGGGGCATGGGGCGGAGTTCCAGGGAAGCCCTCCTGGTATACAGAGGCGTCCTGGGGAGCTGCGGGGGGGGGGGGCTTCCCTTCAGGCCCAGGACGCAGCCCTCCCATGGCGTGAAGTTCAGCATCGTGGTAAAATGCCGGAGAAACGCTTCCTAAACGGTCGTGGTCCTCAGGTGCCTGGGCCCAGCCTCACCTGCCCAGGAGCTGGCCGGGCTTCAGAAAGTCGCCAGCCCTGCAGGCTCTTGCTCAGGACAGAGCACACACCTCGTGCCACAGCCGATGCCGCTGCCCATGCTGCTCTCAGGTCAGACTCCTGAACGACGGAGTTTGAAATCAGAGCTTCCATGGCGACTGGACGCCGCCCAGCCCTCCCCTTTGTCCCTGATGCCCCGTGGTTTTAATCCTGGCTTCTCTCTGTCACTGGTCCCCGGGGTTTGCGGGGCCCCTAATCCCCTCCTGCTTCCTCCCCGCACTGATGTCATCTCTCACATTTCAAACCTGCTTTGTGATGTGACTCAGGCTTCATTTTCCCCTTGGGGCGAAGGCACCTCGTGCAGAAACCACGGTGCCTCAAACGAGGCATCCAACCTTAGCTCTTTGCCCAGCAAAGGACACTGTGTCCTTCCCTATCGTCCCAGCGAGACACAGGCGTCACTGACGGCCTCTCCTAACTCCGGCTGTGGTCAGCCCGGAGGGCGTCATCTCCCGGGTCCCTCCTGTCCTGGGCGCATCTCCACCCTGTGCCCCTCGAATCCCTCCCCCAGGGAGGAAAAGCTTCTGTTCTCTGAGGTTCAGTTCTTAAGTGAATTAAAGTGACAAAAGCCAGATTAGCAAGGAGAGGCCACAGCGGGAGAAAGAGAAAGGTCCTTCAGGAGGAGAGCGGTACGGAGAGGAGGGTCTGGGACATTTTTCCAAGGGAGGTTAGGGGGGCCCCCTGGAGGACTCTGGCAGTGAGCTCTCCCAGGAGGCCCGGATCTGGGGAGGCCCCGATCTGGGGAGGCCCTGCTCTCAGGCACGAAAATCTTCAGTTCAGAGTAAGTGCTGTGTGCATGGCTTGTTCTGGGCAGATCTCTGCCTCCCTGTCCTTCTCTGCTCCCGGCCTTTCAGGCCCCAGTCAGCTCCAGCGGACGCCCGTGTGTTTTTAGGGTGATGCGACCGTGTAGCCAAGGCTGTGAGCTTCGCCCTCTCTGTCTCCCTGCACGGGGCCGGCCGTGCGGGTTCCCTCCGGGGCTGCTGCCCGTGCACCTCCGGGGCTGCGTGTCGCAATGCCGAGAACATGTTAGTCCTGTCCAGTCTCTGTCACACCCCTTCCTGGCTGCTCCTAGTCCGGAGCCACTGAGAACCCGCCCGCTGCTCACGGCCGAAGCCTCCCTGCTGGCTCTCCTGCAGCTGGCCTACGTCGCTGGTCACTCTGGGCTGGCTCTGTTTGCTGCTCAGTGTTCTGGATCTTTCTCGCGCCTCTCCAGATGGCACGTCCATGGCAGAGGCTTTTACAGTAGCTGATGCTACACCAAACAGATGCACCCCGAGGCTCCGGGTCGGCTACCTCTTGGTGATTTCACAGTTACTTAAGTGCCCGACGCGTGTGACGCGTGGCACTCTGCTGTGTTTCGGATACTTAGGCCTTTTCTACTTGTGTTACTAAAAGGCGAAGGGCTTTGCCCCAGGGAACTAAAAGCGAGCCCCAGAGCCCCTGCAACGGCACCGCCAGCCTCTGGCGGGGTGAGCACGGAGAAGGCAGGCCAGAGGGAGCCTTCTTGGGGGGCGGTCCCGCGGGACTCTTCAGTGACCGGTTGGGCCACTTGGCCTTTCTCGGCTACACAGGAAGCAGGAAGTGGAAGCCGCGGGGTCCGGTCTGAGCGGATGCCGGCCCGGAGGCTGACCGCGCAGCATGGAGCAGGCATCCTCGCTCATGCACGTCGTCTGATGGTCAATCTACGAATGGCCCCTCCTGGTTAACCTGCGCGAGGGCAGCAACGTGCCGGAGCAGTCACGACTCTGAGAAGGGCTAATTGAATCATTCTAACTAAAGGCTAAATTCTAGCACAGCCTCATCCGTTGTGATTTGCTGTTGGTGTCAAGGGGAGGGGGCGAGGACTGGCCATGAGAATGTTTTCTCTGGTTCAGGGGCAGGAAAAGCGGCCAGCCGAGCAGGACACGTTCTCTGCAAGGCCGGGCAGGATGCTTTCTCTGTGACCGGGTTTCTTTCTGGAAAGTGGGATTTGGACTCTCCAGGGAGCACGCTCCTTCAGCAGCTGCTCGGGAAGGTGCCTCTAACCCTCCCTCTTTCCTTCCTGGCCCTTGGGGCTGCACCTCCCCCACCCCTACAGGAAGGAAGAGCAGCCCAGCTCCAGGGGCCAGGCGGCCTGGGGAGGTCACTGGGAGCCCTGCTGCTTCTGCTGGGAACACAGCCTGCCCCCAGACGCTGGCCCTGGAGACTGTGACTCTGCATGGCCCTGTGTCCTGCTGCTGCTCTCAGTGGCAGGAGGGCGTGTCTGCACTCAGAATAGTCAGTCCACTCTCCATGACTGGCAGGGCTGGGGAGGGGGTGGGACTCAACGGAGGGCCTTCTGCCCCCACCCTGACTGCTGTGTGTTTACTGGAAACCAGACCTATGCGGGAGCTGGGCCCTGTGTCCGTCTGACCGGGCGGTCAAGGCCCGGAATCCTGGCCTAAGGTTCTGACCATCAGCTGCACGCCGATGTGCGTGCGGTTTTCCCCACCAGTTCTCGCACACCGGCTGGGTCCCCAGGATCCCACTCCTTGGGTTCGATTCATTTGCTAGAGGGGCTCACAGAAGTCAGGGTGACGGGTTACTCACTAGATCACCAGATTATTATAAAAAGATGCAACTTGGGAACAGCCGGACGGAAGACACACAGGGCAGGGTCTGGGGAAGGGGCTCAGAGCTCGCATGCCCTGCGCAGGGGCCACTGTCCCCACCTCTCCACGTATGCACCACTGGGAAGCTCTCTGAACCCTGTCTTTTCGGTTTTGATGAACTCACTGGCCTTTGGTGATGGAGTCAGCATTTCCTTTTGTTCTGTTCCCTGCCCGGAGCGGGTGGGGCTGAAAATTCTAGCTCATCACTTGGTATAGGCTCAGGAGCTCTGCCAGACCGCGGAAAACCTGGTCCATTCGTAATCCTGGTGTCCCAGCCCTGGAAGGAACCTGCCTACGTGCAGGCTGGCACCTCTCACGACTCATTCGCTTCCCAGCTGCCCTTGGCTGGTCGGAGAGGCTGGCATCCTGCAGAACTGTTTTAGGAACGCCCGGCAGGGGGCAAAGCCAGCGGAGGAGACACAGGCAGGAAATGCAGGAGAGCTTTTGCTCCAGACCCAGCTATTGCAATTTTCTCTGGCTTTCGGAGTTTGCTCAGAATGGTCCGTACTTAACTGTGGCAGTAACAGTTATTGACCTCTTTCTCCCAAACGGGGCCTCTGGGGTTTAGCGTGGTGGGCCCCACGTTTCGATAGGTGGCGGCGAGGTGCCAGGTCGGCCACGCGCCCTGAAGTGGCGGCCTGGCCGCAGGCTCCGGGTTTGCTGCCCGGCGCTGGGCGACACTGGCGCCCTTCACTTCGCGTCTCCAGACGGCGCCCTTCCCCTTGGCCGCAGGCTTCGCTCGCGAGTTTGCTGCCCGGCGCTGGGCGACGCTGGTGTCCTTCACTTCGCGTCTCCAGACGGAGCCCATCCCCCCAGGCCGGGCCGGGGCCGGGCAGGTGCACGGGCTCAGGGGCCGGGGCCCCGTCACCGAGCTGCCCTTCTGCGCCAGACGGCCTGGGGTCAGCCCGTGTGCGACGCCGAGCCCCAGCGACCGCGCTGGTCCGTGGGTCGGTCCCCTCGCGGCTTGGGGTGCAGGCGGGGCAGGTCCTTCTCCTCCGCGCACGGCAGGTCCCAGAGAGCCGGTGCCTTTGCCCTGATCCCTCCTTGCCCGCTGTGCTGTCCTTGAGACCTAAAGGAGGACGGCGACGAGTTTTGACGCGTGGGGCAGCGGGCGTGGCCTGTGGGGTCCTGGTGGGGTTCCGCAGGTTAGCCGCCTCGGGCGTCACGGTGGCCTTGGCTCCCATTTGGGTTCACTATTGTTATGCGAACCCGGCAAGGGGCCAAGGGATCTGGGGCGCGGATGCCCTCAGGGAACCGGGCCGTAAACGCCTCGAGGGCCGGAAATGGAAGCGCCAAGGACGACCGGTCAGGCGGCGAGGACAACCAATCAGGCGGCTAGGACAACCAATCAGGCGGCGAGCAGCCCTCCCACCCACCGCGACAGCCAACCAGGAGCGCTCCGCCCCGCGCCCGGCTCCGCCCCCGAGCCCCAGGCTCCGCCCCACGCCCGCCCGCTTCCGCTGTGGCCCGCCGGGTCGCACTGCTTAGCGCTCAGGTAGGCTGTCACATGCTCAGAATGCCCAGGTCTCCGTGCTTCCCCCCCAGGTGCTGCAGCGGTGGACGGAATGGCCTCCGCGGGGGCCGCAGCGACGGAGCCCGAAAATCACAGGTAAATCGGCAGGGTCGGCTGGTCGGGTTTCCTGTAGTTTCTTTGCGAGGCCTGACACTTGTGGTGACACTGTTGATTGTCATGACAGCGGCAGAGGCTGGGCTCAGCCCTCAGCACGTGTCCCCTCGGGAGCCTGGGCGCCTCTGGGTGCTCTGACCCATGCCGGGTGGGGGCCCCGAACACGCGGCCAGCCCTGAAGCGCGGCGCCCGCTTCTCTCCAGCTCCTTGGTCCCGAATCTGAACGCCGTCTGGTTTCTTTGCGGTTTCTTGTAATTTTAGTTTACGATTCTCACGGCGCCTCTTAGATTTATCCGCACATTGCTGGAGACACAAACATCTTACCTCAATCCTGATTCCTATGTGGACTCTGAATCCTAAGTTTTCTAGCTTCCTCGACTCGCATTTGTCCGCGGCCTGGGCCGGGGTTACCTGGGAGAGCCCATCCTGCTACGTGGCCTCCTGTCCCCGTGACCTCTGACCTTGACAATGCCCGGGCTTGTGCCTGACCGCCTGGGAGCCCTTGCTTGGGACGTTTCTCAGGAACTCTTCTGTGACTGAGAGGCCCCTCTGGAGGCTCTCACGCGGTGGTCACATGTCCAAGTGGCCATTCCACAGGGACACCTGGCCCACCTCCTTCCTTCTCCGTGGGTTCTGAGGTCCGTTTCCACGTTCCAGGCTGCCCGTGGGTGTTACCCGCCCAGACGACTTTTCAATTGAACTAGTACCCCTGATACTTTTGGTCCTTGACAAGCAAAAGTGCCCTGTCCTAATTTCCGAGGCCCTCCCGGAAGGCTGAGCCCCGCCAGGGCGGGTGGAGGGAAATGGTTGAAACGAAGCTGCAGAAGGGACAGTCGGGCACCAAGTGCCATGAATGTGACTCCGCCCTGCGAGTCACCCCTTCCCTCCGCGTAAGAATTATTCACCCTCTCAAAAGTTTTATTGTCAATGACTCACTTGTCACAGGCCACCTGCCGGGAGGCCCGAGTGTGGTGTCAAGGCCTCTAAGTGCAGCCTCCGATTAAAGACACAGGAGTCTGCTGGAACCGAGCTTCCGCGCGAGTGGCGAGCATTACATGGACTATTGTGTACCTGCTATTAATAACATCTGCCACGAAGTCGAAAGCTTTCATCTGGCTGATCTTTGTGTTCCCTACGCCCCGCAGAGGGCCTGGCCGGGGTCTGACTTTAGGCTCCGCTGAGGTTCCCCAAGCTCCCTGCGGCCCCTCTTCCCCCATCTCTCTGGTCCCCACCTGGCCCAAGACACCTGGGCCAGTCTGCATGAGGGTCGCCAGTGCTCTGCCTTTCCCGCTGGTCCAGCCCAGCGGGTTTCTGGTCCTTTGGCGTCGTATGCATTTCTTTTACAAAGTGGGTGCTCTAAGCACAGTTGTTGGATGCAGCGTCAGAGCAAAGCCAAATGCAGTCGCCGAATGTGCGTGTGGACTGGAGAAGCCGTTTTCCAAGCAGTGTGTCTCCGACTCGTTATTTTGAAATCTTTTTAAAAGTAAGACTGAGCGTGTTCTGGTCCGTCCTGACCGTGTCCACTTCATATACTTTAAGGTCACTGCCGGTCTTTACGGCCACACCCGTTTCCTCTGTTCTTCCTGGAGTTGAAGAGGAGAAAGGTTTTCTGTTTTGAAATGTGCGACAAAGTTGTCTTCACATCCTGTTGTGTCAGTTCCGTGCCCATTAGCCCTTCTGTTTGGAGCTCTGCTCACGGCGTCCTGAGGGACAATAGGCAAGAAAGGACACTCCCGGTGTTTGTCACTGAAGGAGCTCGACATGCTCCGGCTGTGTTGCGATGTCAGAATTTCTGCTTGGCCGAGAGATCAGAAAGGATTGTGCTAACCACGCCTATGGCTGCATCTGGCCCCTGGAAAGCGGCCTGCCTGCCCCAGGAGAGTGAAACGCCATGACTGGTCATCCTGGGAGCCAGTCAGGACTGGGGTGGGGGTGGGGGGATGGTTGGGCCAAGGGCCTCGGGCAGCTACTGCCTTCCTGAGTGAGATTTGCTTCTCTGCCCTGGGCGCAGCCGGCGGTCTGTACGTGGTGGTGGCCGAGGGTTATGATAAGCTCCGAGGTGTCTAACACTTGTGCTTGACGGTCACCCAGCACCCTCCCCTTTACAGCGGGACTTTCTGTTTCTTTTATATTTCGTGTTTTTCTTTTCTACATCAGCCTTTTGAAAATGTGAGTTAATTTGGATGCCATTATTTCTAAGGAAATAGGAGGGCAAGTTTGAGAATATGAAGAAGCAATCTCATGTGGAATCGAGAGAAATAGGAGCCTGGGTGTCTACTGTGGATGCCCAAGCCAGACAGAATGGACACAGATGAACCGGTGGCTGAGAGAGCCTGGGTTACATGAGCCGATCAGGTGGGTGGAGCGGGGAGGGCGGCTCACCTGTGCTGCAGGGGCTCGGAGACCACACACGGTCACGGCCTCCAGGCGCTTTTTGTTACTGGGGATGATTAAAATGATTACGTTGATTATATACATGTTATGGAAAGACGTAGACAAAGTATAATGAGCCTCACCTGGAGAGAGCGGGAGCATGGATGGGCTCTCTGAGCGAGGCTCCCGTGCCCGGGCAGCGGAGCAGGAGCCAAGGCGGGAATCGGGACCCTCCGCTGGGGACAGGAGATGCTGCAGAGTCATCGGGCAGAGTCAGCAGGGGAAGGCTGGATTCAGACGGGAGGGGACCAGTCAGGAGGCCGCATCTTACAGAAAGCCCAGGACAACGCGTTTCTGCTCACGCCTGTTTTTCTCACTGGGTTCTGAGCAGCGGAGGCAGGTTCGCCCTTAGGGCGACCTCTTAGCTGTGACACCGTGGCTGGTGCACAGCGGGCGTCCAGTGCGGCATAGCTCACGGCTTAGTTACAGATGGTCAGGTGACTTGTGTCCTGGGAAATAATCAATGTCATGCCCAAGGCAAAAATAAATAAATAGAAATAAAAATAGGCATGAAAGCTCCCCGCAGTATCTGTTTGGAAGGGAAATGGGTCCTTCAGGTTAGATTTGAAATAGCGCACAAACCTCCGAACACTTGTACTCCCTAGGAAGAGGTCCCTGCCTTAGGGACCCCGGTCACAGTGAAGCGTCTCCCCAGGCTCATGTCGCGGTGTCGGTTCTGTGACGTGTACTTGACAGGTCTGGCTCGCACGGCAGTGAGGAGCGCGAGCTGCCCCGGGAAAGGCCCGTGACGGGGTTTGCGGGTCACGGCAGCTGAGACCATCCGTCTCTTGCATCGGCTCTTCTTTCATACAGAGTGAGATCGAAGAGGAAACGTGCTCAGTGGGTTCCGGGCGGGAAGTCAGACCCAGAAGGAAGAGAAAGAAGGTCCTGCTCGCTCTGAGCTCGGGACGCACGCCCATCTCCCTGTGCGCCCTGGCAGCCGGCGGGCCGGGGTCTGGGGGACACGCCTGTCTGTGGGGGTCAGGAAGGCACGGCGTGGAAGGCAGTGTGTTTAGGGCTTGCTCTAGGGGGTTTTGCAGGCGAACATAACAATGTACACCCGCATCTGTTTTCGTAAAGAAACCTTCATTGGAACGGCCACACCATTGCATGTGGTCTGCCGTCTCTTTCATGGGACGGTGACAGAGCTGAGTGCTGGTGACAGACCCGCAGAGCTGCAAACCCAAAAATACTTACCGTCTGGCCCCGTATGAGGGAGAGTTTGCCGACACCTGTCGGAAGCAGGAGCGTGCTAGCGGTGGGGATGTCAAATTTCTCGTCTTCCCGTTGAGAAAATGGGGCTGTTTCCTCATCGCTCCCATCGGGCACTGTACGGGGTGAGGGGGGGATGGGGGGGCGCTGGCTAGTGCGACAAGAAGGAGAAATGCACGGTGCAAAGATGGGAAAGGTTAGCCCTGCGTGGGGGAGTTTGGAGGCAATTTTTTCTTCTCTTTCCATCCATATTTCCTATGGTAAATGTGTTATTTTTTAAAATAAAGTCAAGTTTATGTGCCGAGTGAACTTGAGTTGCGTCGCAGCTGGCCATACTCTTTACGTGGAGTGACTGAGCCTGTCGATCCTGTCCTTTTGCGTCCTCCCTGACTTGTTTCTGATCCGCCCTCCCAGCGGGCCGTGGGCGTGGGGACGGGCCGTGGGCGTGGGGGGCTGTGGGCGTGGGGACGGGCCGTGGGTGTGGGGACGGGTGAAGGGGCAGAGCGCAGAGGAGGGAGGCGGGGGCCTGGGCAGAGGGAGGCGGGGCCTGGGCAGCCGCAGTGTCTGTCCTTCCCACTGCGCGCTGCGTGCACCCCGCTGACGTAGGGCGTGCCCGTCACCGGACCCGGTGTCTGCTAACCTCCTCCCTCCTGGTGCGGAACAGCACCTGCTTCGTGCAGCTTCGCAATCCGCACATAGCAAGGATGAAGGAAGACGTCCTCTACCATTTCAACCTGAGCACCAGCACGCACGATCTCCCCGCCATGTTTGGGGATGTGAAGGTAAGAAGCGGGGCCTTTAGTTCTGGGGCTTTGTCCTCAGATCGGCCTCTCCGTAGGTGGCGCGTGGACTTCTTTACAGAGTGCAGAAGTGACAGGACAAGTGCATGAAGGGTACGTTTATCAGATGTCTGCAAATTGCTACTGATGTTTCGACTATATGAGCCAGTGAAAGAAAAGCATCCTGAGCACCGCCATGTCGGTCCCTGAGTAATTCCTCCCGATTCAGTCTGTCAGGGGAACAACGTAGGTTCTCTAAGGAGATACGAAGCAGGCAAGGATGGGTAAGAGTGTTGGGGACCGACGAAGATGCTGTTGATACTTTTAGTTCGTTGCCTTTAATGCCTTTAATGCCTCCCAGGCCATTTTCCCCACGAAGTCTGAAGCGCCTCCGTTCAGGTTTATCTTTACGTGGGATTTTTAAAATGTCTAATCCCTGTGGGTAAAGATGGACTCACGTGTGAACTCAAAACAGAAACAAACCAGAGACACTAGAACCCACTGGGCCGCCTGAGCTCATCACGGCACAGCGCCGCGCCCATCAGCACTGCGCTCTCCGTGGAGCTGGTGTCAACACTTTCCGTGTGTTTTAAATTAACTCAATTTCCATTCTCCCATTAGTTTAATTTTCTTTTCTTCTGTTTAGATGCCAATAATTCTTTGATCATCAACGTTTTTAAGCTGGTTTATTTACTCGTTTTTCGGTGCTAAACAAAATGAAAAGCAAGTTCTTGCATATGGCACCTCAGTTTTCTGAGAGCCGCCAGCCACCATGGCTGCCGCTGACCAAGCCCCCACCAGCCCCCGGCACTTTCCACTCACTGGACATTCGGCCCTCGGCCAGCTAGGCGACAGGGAGCAGGCAGGACCACATTCTACAGATGGGCTGTGGGCCCAGGCAGCCCAGTGAGGAGTCGGTGCCATCTTGTTCCAAACCTAGCTGCTGTCCACGGGGTGGGTGGGGACTGGCAGGGGGACCTGGGTCACCTCTGGAGGCAGAGCAGGGGCTGCTTCTCCTGTGTCACGTGGCGCCCATTGCTTTGGACCCCCAGGCCTCCTGCGCAGGGTGGTGGTTCCATGAGCCGCGGCCTGGAACTGAGTGTCAGGGTCATCAGAAGGGTAGCCGGGGAGCCTGCGTTTCTAGCGAGTTCTCGGAGGGGCTGATGTTCTGTTGGGGCACCCCCAGGACCCCGGCTCTGTGCTGCCCTTGCACTGACCCGGGCTTGTTCCCTCCGCAGTTCGTGTGTGTTGGGGGCAGCCCTTCCCGGATGCAGGCCTTCATCAAATACGTGTCCTCTGAGCTGGGCCTCGGCCGGCCAGATGAGGACTATCCCAACATCTGCGTGGGGACCGACCGCTATGCCATGTTCAAAGCGGGGCCAGTGCTGTCCGTCAGTGTGAGTACCTGCCCCGGGCCAGTCTTCGGCTCCGTGGATTCCCCAAGACGACCCGGTCCCCTCGACAGCCATTCGACCCGGTCCCCTCGACAGCCATTCGTGTCAGGCTAGGGTTAGGGGAGCCCGCACTTGGGCTGCAGAGAGGAGAGACCACACAGTCACAGGGCACACATGGGGACACTCCCAGCTGTGTGCTCACGGAGACGGTGTCAGGCCGGAGGCCCAGGAGGAGGTCCCTGGACAGGGCGGCGAGGTGAGGCCTGCGCCACCTTGCAGTGAGGTCCCCACATGCGCGCGGCTTAGCAGTGAGGGGCACGCGGATGTCCGCCGTCCCACCAGAGGCGCCTCTGTGTTGGGCGTCCGTCGTAGGCCGCGGTGTAAATGACAAGCTCCATAGTTACGGTGTCCCTGTGCCTACACGAGCACCCCTGTTCAGCGCCACAGAATTCACGGACGCGCTTCCCATGTGCAGGACACCGTGGCACATTCCCAAAGGGGCGCGGTGCCTTAGTAGCAGCGCCCGCTGGGCTGGGGGCACTGGAAGGGGCTGTAGGGAGGGCGGAGGGCAGGGAGACGGAGGACGTGGCGCAGAACCGAGGACGCATCCCGTCCGTCGCGCTGAGCCACCACCAGTCCGTTCAGCCGGAGCGGAGAGCGCAGGAAGAGGAGGCGGGAAACGCAGCGGGCGTGGGCGGCGAGCACCTGCGCGGGCACCTGCGCCGGCCTCTGCGCCGGCGTCCGGGGCCTCAGCTTGCGACAGGCGCGCAGGGGGTCGGACAGCTCAGCGCTGCGTCAGAAACGGTGTCCGAGTCCCCGTTCGAGTCCCGCTGGAGCGCCCTCCCCTCCCCCAGCGAGGCGCCCGCAGACGCCCGCGCGTAACGCCGGTTTCCTGCCCGTTCCAGCACGGCATGGGCATCCCCTCCATCGCCATCATGCTGCACGAGCTCCTCAAGCTGCTGTACCACGCCCGCTGCTCCGGGGTCACCGTCATCCGCATCGGCACCTCTGGAGGGATAGGTGAGGTGCGGCGGGGCCTCGCGTGGGCGAGGACCGGGCCCTGCCGGTCCGGGACGCTCATGGACGGGGCGTCGAAGGAGCTTGTGTTCTTAGTTTTCGGCCCAGCCTGTTCTCCTAACCTGCACCCCAGAAACAGGCCCAGAAGGGCGCCCCGCGAGCCTTCCCGCGTGCTCGCTCCTCCGGGCCTCCCGCCCCGCCCCCGCCTTCTCGGCCTCTGTCCCCGGCTCGCCCCCCTCCCTGTTCCTGCAAAGCCTCGGAGCAGTTCGTGAGCAAACCCTCAGCCCAGCCACAGCGGGCAGAGTGAGAGGGAGCACGGGGTTCGGTGTCCCCAAGCTGCCCGAAGAGGCCCCCGTCCTCAGCATTTGTTCGACAGCCACAGAGATCGCGAAGAATGGGGCGCAGTGGGGAGCGAATGCTGGGCGTCGCGCTTTCAGCGAAGCTGTCAGGCAACTTCGCCTTACGCAGGTCGTGCCCCTGGCGCCCCAAGTCTGCGCCAGCCTTTGCGCTGTGAACCGGGTTCTGCGGGGTTCCCGGCCCGCCCGTGCGCGTGCGCGGGTGCTTCCCGCGGCTCCTGGGTTCAGGGTAATGCTAGACTTTAGGTTATCCGCCGGGGGCTGGGGGTGCTGCGGCCCTCAGATCTTCCGCACACATCACCTCACGTTTCTTTCTCATTATTAGACAGAGTAGTATGAAAATCAGTTTGCAGATGGTAATTGCGTTTAAAGTTGTTCCTGGGAAACAGCCGTGACCACGAGCCGCCTGGTCCTGCAGCCGTCGCTGCGGTGCCATCCACCGGACAGGCACAGCCGCGCGCCCGCGCCCTGTCCGCCCTGAGCTCCGCAGCTCGGCGCTGAGTCCTGGCCTCGCAGGGGGTTTGGAATCGACCAGAGAGAGCTGGGGAGGGAGTAGGCTAGCGTCTGAGTCCCCGAAACTGCCCCGCGAAGGTGGACAGTCAACGAGAGAGCCAGACCCCCGGCCCCTGGACTACAGTGGTGACAGAGCGTGACACGGTGTCCCCGCAGAGCTCCAGGTGGGAGGCTGGCATGGGCACCCTCTGGAGAAGCAGCACAGGGCAGCCACGGGGCGTCCGACCGCCGTGGGAACGGAATCCCAGCACAGCTCCGGGCCGGGGACAGTGCGGGGCCTGTGCGAGGGACACCGGGAGGTGCTCACTCACGCCGAGATCCGTGGGGCCTGACTTCATGAAAGCCGTCAGCCCGAGCTGTCTTCTAGGCCCACTCTCTGGGGAGAACCGCTCAGGGACCAGGGAGAGGGGTCCAGGCAGACATCCAGGAGCAGGGGAGCAGGACCGCGGGGCGTTAGCGACCTTCGCGTTCTTTAACGCCCCGTGGAAACAGCCGGCGTGGGCGCGCTGGAACACACCTCCCGACTTCCTCCTTCCTGAATGTTCAGGGAAACCAATTTCGCACTAAAATAAGCATCAGAAGGGGCTCGTGGTCAAATCACGTGCAAAGCCATATAAGATTAAGAATAGGGGCAGAATAATGTCTCTGCGCACAGGGACACGGCCCAGGATGCTCTGCCCGGAAAACCTTCAGGCTGGACCTGGAAGGTCATCACCCCAGAGGAAGACGGGTGGTCAGTGGCCGGTCGCCGTCCGAGCTGGGATTGGGGCGCATGGGGGTTCATATGCTGTTCTTGTCTACTTTTGTAATTTCTTAAAATCTTAAATAGTGAAAAGGCACGAAACAGGGACCAGGTTCACCCGCGGTGGTGATCGCTGGGGCCACTTAAACAGCGCAGTGACCGGGAGCCACGCGGCACCGGAGGGCGGGTCCCGGCTCCTTCTCCTTTGCTCTCTCCCCTCCCCTCCCATACCTTCCGCGCCGCTTCCGCCTCTCACCTTTGGAGCAGACGCTGGCCTCCGAGCGAGGGCGCCGCCGGTCCCTTTCAGAGCTAGTGGGCTGCAGTATCTCCGGGCTCCCGTGTTTCTGCGCGTGCTTGGCTCCGCCCCCCGCCGCCCCAGGTGGCTGTGACACCCGCCTCTTCCTGCAGGTCTAGAGCCGGGCTCCGTGGTCATCACGCGGCGGGCGGTGGACGCCCGCTTCCGGCCGGAGTTCGAGCAGGTGGTCCTGGGCGAGCGGGTGGTCCGCAGCACGGAGCTGCATGAGCCGCTGGCGCGCGAGCTGCTGCAGTGCTCCGCGGACCTGCGCGAGTTCGGCACGGTGGTGGGCGACACCATGTGCACCTTGGACTTCTACGAAGGTGGGAGTGGCGGCCGGCCCGCGGGGTCCCCGCACCGCCCTTCCCACGTCGGTGTGGGCGCTGCGCTCTGCTTTCCGCCGAGTGCGCGGTTTGGGCTCCAGGGCGCGTGGGCTGCAGGGGTGGAGAGCGCCCTGTGTCCTGGTGGGTGGAACAGCGGGCGGTGACTGGGCGCATGCGGTCAGCACCCACGCCAACGTGGGCATGTCGCCCTTTGTCTTCAGGGCAAGGCCGCCTGGACGGCGCTCTCTGCTCCTACACGGAGAGGGACAAGCAGGAGTACCTGCGGGCGGCCCACGCGGCCGGCGTCCGGAACATCGAGATGGAGTCCTCCGTGTTTGCAGCCATGTGCCGTGCCTGTGGCCTCCGAGGTAGGTGGCACTTGGCCCCACCCCTCTTCCCACACCCGTCCTGCTGGCCCAGCCTGGTCACCCTCTCTGGGTCCCTCCCCTCCCCCCACCCCAGTGTCTGCCTTCCTCAAGGTCCTGTCCCCAAGGCCTGCTCTGGACCAGGTGGCATTGCGCACCCCCGGCTCAGACTTCCTTTGACTGTCACGTGGCCAAATGCAGGATTCTCGGTGGCTCAGGACTCTCGGGCTGCCAGGGGGGCTGGGAAGGATGACCAGAGGCCACCAGGTGGGCTCAGGTGCTGCAGGCAGTAAGGCTGCCACCCGCCCTGCAGTGAATCTGGCTTTCAGAGCTCTGTGGATTTCTAAATTGGGATTAATCCACCCCAAGTTCCTAGCCACCCAGCAAGGTCCTGCTCTGCTTTCCAGGATGCCGGCCTCCCCGTCATCGTCCCTGGCCCTTCAAGGCCGAGCAGGCCCACGGCTGATCCTGGGAAGCAAAAGTCGGGGAGACTACAGCGAGGCCAGGGCAGGGTGGCGTAAGGCGGAGGGGCCTTCCAAGCCCTTCCACGGTCTCCATCTGTCAGCGTGCCTGTTGGTCACCACGGTGGCCCTTCCCCTGAGGGGGTAGCAGAGGTGACGCCTCTGGTCTGTGAACTAAGCCACAGGTGCAGCACTTTGCCCTGACGTGGTCTTTGCTCTTTGCAGCGGCCGTGGTGTGTGTCACCCTCCTTGACCGTCTGGAAGGGGACCAGATCAGCAGCCCCCGCGAGGTGCTGGCTGAGTTCCAGAAGCGGCCGCAGCGGCTGGTGGGCCACTTCATCAAGAAGTGCCTCGCAGTGGCTTGAAGGACCCTGCGTCTGGAAGACGAGTGGCCATCACTGCTGCAAATAAAACCATTGTCCCAAGCCCCTTCTGCGTGACGCGTGCACACGGCACATGAGACTTGGGGACAGGGGCGCGTCTCGGAGGCGGGGAACCCCCCACTCGCTACACGGGGTTCGCTGGCTGGGCTGCTTGGGGGCGTTTTCGGTGTCGTTCTTCTGATTTGGGTTTTCCTTAACAGCGTTTCCCGGAAAAATGAAATATTCCTAGTGAAAAATGTCAGACCTTTACGTTCTAATGGTGGTTAGATTTACTTCACTAAATGAGAAATCCAGTTATAGTGCCAGGAAACCCGTTTCCTGATGCGTTTTGGAGTTGTGTGCATCACGTGTAACGAGAGAGCAGCGAGAACCAGAGAAGCAGACACAGGACTATGAGAAATAAGTGCTCACGCGAACACGTGTGTGCAGTTAAAGTGTATGGTCCACTTGTGTGTGAGCTTGGGGGGGCCGTGTGGGTCAAATGCGCCGGTCACGTGTCAGCAGGCCGCTAGGGAGCCAGCCGCGTGTGCGGGACTGGCTGTGGCCATGCTGGATTTTCGAGTGTGCAGCAGATTGGTGGCTGTGTGTATTGTCCCCGAGTCAGCTGTACATATGCACAGTTCCCAAGTTACAACCAGCCACGTTCTGGAACCTTCCACGTGTGCCCAGTGACACTGCCATAATTACCCTCTGTTCGCCCCGTGGTGGGCGGACGAGCTGGGTCCCAGCTCACTGCGCCCCACGCTGCCCCTCAGGCTGCACTGCCAGCCTCCGGGCACCTCGGCTTCCTCCGGGGCGGGTCACCGAGAGTCCGGCTGGGAGATGAGGGTGGGTGGAGGGGCGAATCCAGGGTGCCCCCTCCTGTCTCGAGGAGTCGGGTGTCCCAGGCCCTCTCAGCCTGGGGCGGGGAGGGGGGCGGTCTTGGGGAGTCTCCGACTTCTGGGTTGGCCAGTTGACTTCTCTGCTGTGGCAGTGTGGCTGATTCTGGTGTTGGACCGTGTTTTAAATGTGAGCCGTGTTTCCCGCTTGTGCACGGAGGTGTGGGTCTCGCAGCTCGGCTCTGCGTGGCTGTGTGACTTTGGGGCACAGGGAAGTGTAAGGGCTCTGGTGTTGGTATGTGTGGTTCACAGACTCTTCCAAAAGCTCCTTCGCTGACATTTTGAGTCGCCCCAGCTGAGGGTGGGTGGGTCACTCAGGAAGTACTGAACCCTGCACCCTCAAATGCTCAAACAGCCCGTCCTCCCTGCCCCTGCTCACTGCTGGAGGCAGTGGTGTGGCAGGTGAACCCCAAAGTTTCCTTTGGCTCCCTCCAGTGGCTACTTGCTGCACCCCGTATCAGAGGCTGCCTAGGAGGGAGCCCCCGTGGAGGCTGGTGGTGGCTGTCCACTTATAACCCCAGCACAAGGTCCTCCCCTCCCCACCCCCGTAAGTGTGGCTACTGAGGTCCCCTGCCACTGCCCAGGAGGACATCTGGTGAGCGAGGGAGGATGCAGACACTGGGCAATTGACAGCATTTAAGCGGAAGAGGGTGTCGCTACCAGCAGAGAAGGGCTGGATCCCTCAGGGACGTCCTAGAACCCGCACGCTGGCAGCTTCCTCTGGGCGAGGCACAGGGAACCAGGCTCCCACAGGTGACAGTTTCCAGCGATGCTCCCGGTGGGCCTGTGCTGCCCTCTGCTGGCCGTGAGCGGGAGGGCATGCCGCTTCTGCCAGTGCCTTCTGGGTGTGTGTGGGGCTCTTCCTGGCATCACAGGGCGTGTGAGGCTGCCTGACGGCCTGTGGGGGCTGGACAGGCCCGTCACAGGGAACAGCTGCTGAACAGTGTCTCGTTCTGATGGGGTGAAGACAATCACACGACAACTGAACTGGGACTGGTTTGGTTACCAAGATGACTCTGGAGCTGACCTTGAAAACGTCCTCAAACAAGAGTTACCTGGATTTCTCCGAAAGGCCCCTCCCTCACCCTACACGGCCACCCCACCGATCGTCTGGTCCGGTCCGTGTCTGCTTCTATTTCTGGTGCTGACGGTGATGTGACCCCTCTGAGCAGGGTCGGACAGCTCTGACACGGTCCACTCCCGGTGCTTCACGAGTCAGAACTGGGGACGTGACTGGGTTGGTTCCGTTTCCGCTACC
>NW_006435787.1:1065933-1069919 GCF_000325575.1 Pteropus alecto
TTGTGCCTGGGGGATGAGGAGGTCCTGATGGGCCAGGTGTCCCAGTCCTTACAGGCGAAGCCACCGGGCGGTCTGCGGTAGTGTGGCCTCCTCCCGCCGACCCTCCCGGCCCCGCTGGTCACCGCTGATGATGGTGCCGCCTGGCCAGAGGCAGGGAGGATGACGGCTTCTTTTTGTCAGTGGCATAGGGACGATGAGATGCTTCAGAGGAGTCACTAGGTGCCTCTCACACCGCGGTCACTAATGGTGAAAGCACTAACCCAGGCCAGGCGTCCTTCGGGAGTTCTTCGCCTGGGCCCTGGGCGGGGAGGAGGGACCGGCGTTTCCGGGTCGGTCCGAGTCCGCGAGCCTCAGGTGCCGGGTTCGGGGTTTAAAGCGGCTCCGTCCGTCTGTTCAGTCGCACGAAGTTCTCTCTACCGTGCGGCCGGGTCATCTCTTTCCTGTTTCACGGGTGAGGACTCTGGTCCCAGACGGGGCCCTGCCCAGGGTCGCAAGGCCACTGTCAGATTAGGTCTGGGTCTTTCCGTTCTGCGTGACCCGTCAGGGGCAGCCCGAGCCGACGCTGACCAGTCGCGGTGTGGGTGGCCGCTTTTCCCAGCAAGTTTTCCTGCCGGTGTTGATGTTCTTGACTAATAAGCTGCTCTCCATCCACCTTTTGTGGGGGCCCATGTGGAAGACGCTCACCCCAAGAAAGATGGGGTTGGCCGAGGGTCGGCTGCGGACCTCGCATTTGCAAGACCCAGGTTACCTGCTTCAAGGTCTAAGTCGCCAGCCCCGCGCCCACCCCTCAGGAAGCACTGGGGACCCGACAGGGTTGTCATGGGCGTCGAAGGGCCAGCCTGGCGGAGCCCACGGCTGCCCTCCCGACTGCTCCCACCTGGGGCATTTTACACCTTAAAGCGAGCGGTAACCCGCAGGGAACACTGCGTGGGAGAGAGCCGATGCAGACACAGCTGAACGTACGCAGAGAGGGACACAGCCTCAGAGGAGACACAGAGGAGGGTGGGGGAGTGGGGGGAAAGGATGGTGGCGGGGACGGTGGCGGGGGACGGTGGCCGGGAGGCAGTGCTGAGGGCCTCCAGGGGCCTCTGCAGGAAACAGCCCCAGACTCCTGGGGCAGAGGGCCCTCAGCATCACGTTCACGGTGATGGAAGTGTAGGACCTTAGCTGAGGCCTCAGGACCTTAATTTAATGGCAATCAGAGCCAAAGCCCGTGGTCTCAGGATTTGTGTCACAATGATTGCTTGTGGCTCTGGATCCTGTTCCCTGGGAGAAACAGCTGTGTGAGTTGGTTGTTGTCCTGGACTCTCCCCAGGGCAGGTACCTGCACAGGTCAAGTTCCAGCTGGAGCTGGAGAAGCAAGGGGAGGGGACACCCCACCAGTCTCTTCTGAGACCGTGCTGCTCATTGGCACCAGGTGACCGCCGTGTGGGAGACTCCTACACGCTTAAACAGGTCTCTGCACCCAGAAGGCCGTCGAACTTTCCGGCTGCGAAGGCGGGTTGAGACCTGAGACCCCCTGTAGGTGACGTAGTGAACGGTCGTCGGAAAAAGCTTGGCGCGAACTTGGAGGAAGGTCATCGGATCTCGTGTAAGAAAAATCCGCTCTGTGCAAAGCCCGTTAAAAGCAATGCAGCCCTAGCTCGGGTCCCCAGAACGCTAGTGTGAGTGGCAGGGCCACACCTGAAGGGTACACAGGCGGTGGCGGTGAGCGGGGCTGGGTTAGGGCGCGGGCCCGGGCACTGGCTGGAGGGGCCCCGTGACAGCTTCCTTCCTTCTGTCCCACTTTCTCTGTGCAGGGCTAGCGTCAGCGTTCACGTCTGCAAAATGAAACCGTCGAACAAAGCCTTCAAGGCTGCATGACGAAGGGGTCCGCGGAGCCACCTCCGAGCCAGGGAAGGACTGGGTTCCGGGGCGTCAGGCTGAGCCCCCGCGGCAGGGCGGGCGGAGGAGGTGACAGGTCGCCATCCAGTGGAGTAGGCACCCCCCAACCCCAGGGCCCCCGGAGGCGGGACTGTGGTTCTTGGGGTCGTCGGCCCCTCGCCGCCCAGACCCCTGAGGACGGGGACCCCTCAGCCCTTACCTCGAATTCTGGGACGGCATTCGGTTCTGCGGCCCTTCGCGTCCAAAGCAGAACCAGGCTCTCCAGCCCGGAGCAGACAGGAGCGACGCTCTATGTTTTCACTCGGAGAAGCCGAAGTCGATTCCAGCAGAGGGGCCGGGAGCAGGACGGAGGCCTCGGGCTGCCCGGGGGCCGGAGGGGGCCCCCCCGCTTACACCCTCGCGCCCGCCGGGCGCCTGGGCGCCTGGGCCGTCAACGTCGGGAACCGATGTTTGAGGGTTTGTTTTGAATTCTGTGAGCTAAGTGGGCACCGGACAGCGTCACAATATGAAACCACGTGTTTCTGCCCATTTATTGTCTTTTGAACAAATACCCTTAGATGGAAGTTGGAAAGTGGTTTCTAATTAGAGTGAGAAGAGGGACTAATTCGGATTCATGAGAAATTATTGAAATGAGCAAAATATAATTTGGGTGCAGAGGAAGTAAGTTATTTAAATTACCCACAAGGTTATTTTCCTCAAGACTTATAAATTACAATTAAATAAGAAACATCGAGGTCAGGAAAGCTCTTTCCTGAGGTCATAAAACTTCTAATTGCTCATTGTGCCTGATTTTCCTAAGGCTTTTAAACAGAGACAAAGAGATAGTTCCATCAAATCTCTGAATAATTCACATTGTAATTCACATTGTAACCGTCAGGCTGCATTACCATAGCCTTTCAGCCGCAGGCCCAGTGCCTGCAGGACAACCTGCCACGGTCAAGAGCACAGCATGCTCACCTGAGGGAGCCTGTCAGGGCTGACAGGTGAGTTACCTGTGGCGGGGGCGGGGGGCCGCTGGTTTCGGCCCGGAGGGCCTTCCCTTGCCAGACGTGCTGCCCACAGCCACCTCTCTGAGGGAGGATCACGCTGGGTGGCCGTCAGGTGGATGGATGGAGGCCGGGGGGAGGGCGGCAGAGACCAGACTCTGGGGACAAGTCCCGTGACCAGTTATGAAGCCAAGTGCTATTTTTATGAACCGATACGAGACCACGTAGCACAAAGGGCCAGGAGGCGTGGAGCTCTGACTCGCAAGGACGGAGGCGTGAGGCGGGCAGCCGCCCCGCACAGGCCGCCACGGGGCTGGTCCGTGTGGAGTGACTGGCCGACCTCTCGGGCAACGGCAGCCGCAGGGCTTAGCCCGGAAAGTTCCACGATCTTCGCACAGGCCCGTGTGCTGCCTCCGCGGGCTCGGCGTCTCCCGGCCCCGGATCCGGGTGCAGAGCAGGCACCTCGGCCCCCCTCGTACCCTCGGAACTTGCTCCCTTGGCCGCCGGAGCCTGTGCTGCGGGCCGGGGGCTTCGCCGGCAGACGTGGACGTCCCCACTGCCCCCCACAGCCCCGAGGCTGCCCGTCCAAGGTCAAAGGGTCAGCAGGGTCTGTTTCCTGGCGGATGAAATCAAGCACGTGTATGCAAGAAACGGGGCGCTACGTAAATAAAAGGGGAAAGCCCCGCGATGGGGGATTTTCCCAACACCGGAGTTTAAAAAACAAAAAGCCAGTCCCGTGATGAGAAGGGTCGTGTCACCTGCAGGGGACGCGGGCAGCTCCTTCAAGGCGGCGAGGCCCCCGCAGAGCCACGAGCTGGGCCCACGTGCCAGGGAGAGGCCCCCACACGGGACACGCACACAGAGCGACACGCGGCAATGGCGCTCTCGTGAAGACAGGCTCACAGGGCGGCCGCGGCAGCTCCTCGGCCCCGTTTCCTGTCGCGAAGGCGGCCGCTGGAGCACGCGTAGCTGTGTCGGTGGCTTTGTGACATGGAGACCTCAGACCAGCCGGCCTCTCTCTGACCACAGCTGGGGGGCGGTGGGGGCGGATCCACAGGAAGCCGGAGCCTCGGCCCCGCACGAGGGGCAACGGCCGCCAGGCGGAGTCCATCGCGC
>NW_006435787.1:1069996-1091487 GCF_000325575.1 Pteropus alecto
GCCCGGAGGCTGCTCCCGAGTTGGCCAGCGCCTCTCGGGCAGCAGGACCGGGCCCGGGCAGCCTGCCCTGCTGGCTGCACCGCTCCCGCTCCCTGACCACGGCCCCAGCCCTTCGGGGGACACGGTAAAGCGGGCGCGTGGGGGGTACAACAGCTCAGCGACCTTGACCTTGAACCCCCGTTGTTTCATCCCCTGAGACCAACACTGCTCCCACCTCCCTTCCGTCCCCTCGCTGTGACGGGACCTCCGAAATGGAGACTGGCGAATCAGTGTGACAGACAGACACAGACGGACGGACAGACGGACAGACGGACGGCCGAGGCTCTGGGACAGAGGGGTCACCCCCGCCCCTGGCAGCATCGGGCACAGGGGTGAGAGCCCGCGTCCCCTGTGTAATAGCCTGCTGAAATGTGAAAGGGTTAAAGGATAATTAAAACCTGAAACTGGACAAAGGAAGTCTATACCTTAGGCCTAGTTTCTGGAACCCCTAACCGCATTCTGTTAATCATGAAACTTGTAACAATGAGCTCATACGCTAACTGCCAATTTTAGCCTGTGTAACCCTGCTGGCCTGCGTGGCATGAAAAATAATCAATTGTATATAAGCTGAAAATTACTGTTTGGCCATCGCCCATGGGAACACTGGCTATTGTCCATGGGAACATAGGCAATCACCCGTAGGAACATAACATTCTAACACAAGCTTTCTGCTTCTGTACTTCCTGCTTGCACAACTGACCAGTGGGTTGACAGGTAGCGAATAGGAGAAAGATGGACCTTTGTGTTTAAGACAGAATGAGGAATGGGATTTGGGGCTTAAAAACCTTGTATCTTGGCATTTCGAGGCTGCTCCTTTGCAAGGACAGCCGCCGGCTAATAAACTGTCTCCTGGTTAAGAGCACTCAAGTTGGGTCTGGTTATTCTGGACACAACACCCTGTAGGAAGTAACCGTGCGCCCTGGGAAAGGCCCGGCCGCCTCCCGTAACCCAATCCCCGCCTGGACGGCGGTGAGAGGGGGCGGTTTCCAGCACACGCCCAGGACGCATGCTCGGGGTCACCTCGCAACCAGCCACCCAGCTTGTTGGGGGTGACGAGCACCCCGGCCTCGCCCAACCCTAGGCTTTCGCCCGGATAAAAGCCGGGCTGCGGGCGGCTTCCGGACCAGCGGGAGGCCATGGGGCCGGCGGCGGGGCAGTTCCGTGCCCTGCTCTGGAAGAACGGGCTCTGCAGACTCAGGACCCCGGTGAGTGTGGCTGCCCGGCCGGCTGCTGCCCGCGGGGGCGGCGGGGACAGGAGGCCTGGCCCAGCCAAGTGTCTGATCCCTCAGGACTGTCGAAAAGTCCAGGCCAGGACATCCGTCCGAAAAGGGCTCATTTAGAAAACTCTAAAAAAGTAGGTGAAATTTGAGCTATAACTGGTGTTTTGGGGCATCTCATAAAATCTAAGCTGTGAATCCTCCGGTCGAAGGGACAGAAACACAATTAATGCATAAATAGTGAGTGCGGGGCCCCCCCAGAGGGAGCCGCCGCGGTCTGTGTCCCCCCAGAGGGAGCCACCGCGGTCTGTGTCCCCCCAGAGGGAGCCGCCGCGGTCTGTGCCCCCGGGGCTGGGGTGACGCCGCGGTCTGTGCCCCCAGGGCTGCGGTGACGCCGCGGTCTGTGTCTCCGGGGCTGCGGTGACGCGTGACTCTGTGTTCTCTTGCATCGAACCATTAGTTCACAGGCTTGGGAACTGTATCAGAGGACATCGCCAGGCCCTGGTGCGTGGTGGGAACGGCTCAAACCGAAGCAGGGGAACTGCTTTGGGGTCGCCCCGTGGGCGTGCGAGCCGGTGGGGTCGGAAGCCGAGGCTGCCGCTGTGGACACACTGCCTTTGTTTCTGAGTCTGCCGGGCGAACAGCACCACGTGGACGCAGCGGGCAGTGGCGCGGGCCTGCGGGACGCCCGCGTGGCCTCCGTCGCCAAGGCCCAGCGCGGCGTGCGGGGCTCTGCGGACCAGGGCGTCGGTGAGAAACAAAGTGGTGACTTTGAATCCCATTTTGCTGAATTCGCATCCAAAATAGTCTCTTTCCTCCCTGCAACAAGGGCAGCGTTAAGGGGGCGTTTTCTTTCCCGCGAGAGGGTCGGGAGGGGTCAGGTCGGCTGTGGCTGGAAGTCTGATCGCGCCCGGCGTCAGGTCAGGAGCCGAAGCTTCTGGCCCGACCGGCCGGTGCCTCAGGGTCTGAGTTTCACGACCGGCGTGGGCTCCACCGACATCGCGTTTGCTCTGGGCGCTGAGCCCGTTGGCCCCTGAGCGAACGTTATGGGGGAGCCGGTTTCCCGGGCCCCCTTCCCGCTTTTCTTCATGACTCGCTGAAACCCCAGACGCCTCCGTCTCCCCTTCGCTGGCAACGCTTGTGTGGTTCCAACGTGTTCGCGGTCGTTAACGCTCCTGGTCGAGCATGCGCGTCAGACACACAGCGTTTGTCGTTTACTCGGTGGCCGCTTGTTTACATGGTGACCCCTGCCCGTCCCTCTTTGCCCGATGTTCTCTCTGGCATCTGTCACTGCTCCCGCAGGGGCACGTGCTCGCGTCAGGCTGACAGGCCCGCGGAGTGGACGCTCTTTCTGATTTGTTTGCCATCGTCCCCCGCAGCAGCCAGAGCAGCGCCCGGCACCCACAGGTGTCCGACAGCAGGGGTGGCTGAGTGCGAGGGGAGATGGGGGCCGCCTTGTCGCATCTCTGCTCCGTGCTCTGTGCTGGGAGGGCCAGGCCGACGTGCCCGCCCTCGGGGAGCTGGGGCTGGGGACAGGGAGAGGCCACGGAGCGCACGCGGGCGGGCGGCAAGTCGGCTTCTGAGGACACCCCTGCAGGCGTCCACGCACCTGGTGATGCTGGCACAAGGTCGCTCATCACAGCAAGAGAGGAGAGACTACGTGAGGGGCTTGGCCCGAGACGGGCAGCCGGCCGGACGGCCACCTCCGGCTCTGCCATCCCCGGCTCCCCGAGTCGGCTGATTTGTGTTTTTGAATTTAGTTTTCATAATGGTTGACATGCAACACTCTGTTAGCTTCAGGCGTCCTGCGTAGTGCTTAGACATTCGGGTACCTTACAAGGTGACCCCCGATCCGTCCCGTCACCACCTGGCACCACCCTGACTGTCATCCCTGTGACCTTACGTCCCGTGACTGTTTTATAACTGACGATTTGTCCTTAATCCCTTTCGCTCGGTTTTTCTCCCTACGAAATGAGATGATTTGTGAGGAAGGAATGAGTGAGCGTGTGTCACCGCCTGGCTGGCGAGCGGGCGCCGCGTTCTTATTTGGACCAAGTACGGAGACGGAGGAAATGGGTGGCCTGTGACATGGCAGGGGGACAGCCCCGTGGAGAGTGAGGAGGGAGAGAGGAGGCTGAGCGGAGCGGGGGGTGAATGCGAGCGTCGCGTCTCCTCCTGTGACGGCCCCCGCCAGCGGCCTGCAGGGCCACCTGCGGCTCACGGCTCCCTCCCGTCCTGCGAGCGTCCTGTGTCCGGTCTGTGTCGGCCTGGCAGCTTCCTGCCCACGGAGACGGGGCCTGGACGCAGGGTCGGGATAAACGATGCGGCCGAGGGATTAAACGGCCTCGAAGAGATGTTTATTTAGTGAGTGACTGGGCACCGTTTGTAAGGTGAGCATCCTACTGAAGGGAACTCGTCTGTTTCTATGTACTTAACAAGCTCATTTGATTATATCTTAGTGTCATAGTTCCTTTATGAAGTGTTTATTGTGGGCATTTCTAACAGAAAAATAAAAAGGAGCGTACGCGATGGATGCCCAGGACACGCGCTGCCCGTCTCCACTCGGCTCTGCGGGCGGTCGAAATGCCGCTCTTCTCAGAAAAACATCAGTTTAAACAGAAAACTATTTCTGTGATGATTTTCATGCCACTTACTGTTTGCATCTCGATTTACGGTTATTGCACAAACAGCACCGTAACCGTGAAGAGAATGTTACGCTCGTCTGAAGTGTCGTCGCCTCACGCGGCGGCTCCTCCCGCTCCCTGGCTGCCCTCGGGCGTGCAGACGCGCCGTTCTGGCCCAATTTAAGTCGTAGCCCTGGGGCTGGGTTTCTGGTCAGGTGCGGACGCCCGCGTGTGGGCGCGTCTGCGAGCCAGGCTTCCGCACGCACGCACGGCGTGCTCGTTTCGTGTTCCACCCGGCTGCAAACCCGCCCACCTCGGGCTCTCGTCGGAGCAGGTGACCACCGCGGGTGCTGATGCGGGGCCTCCCGCCCGGCAGCCTTCGGGCCTCACGCTGGAGGCAGGAGCGGAGCCAGGCCCCAGCCCCCTCCCTTCGCGGAGGTGGCCGTCCTCGGGTGGCGGTCCCTGTCCCCTGCATCTTGTAGCTGAAGGCCTCCTCTCTGTCCCCTCCTGCTCCCGCTGGACGGGGCCGATTCCTTGTACATGGCGTCACCCACCACCGTGCTGGGCTCGCTCAGGTCCTTGCCTGTTAATGAAGCTCGTGCAGGCCTCTGGGTCTGACAGACTTCTCCTGGGGACTCGGCTAGGGGACGGGGTCGGAGCTGGGTCTAATGCAAGGACGTCATTGTCCTGAAGGCCCGTGGTCCCCTCCACAAACCTCCGCCGGCCAACATCTTACTAGGAACGAAATTCTGACTGGCGCCACCACGCCCCAGGCCCCTCGCACACACAAACCTGTCCTTGCTTTAAAAGGCCACACGGAGGGTGAAACGCACACTTCCTCCTAGGCACAGGCACAGATTATGGGGTCTTCACCGGGGCTTCTGGCCTGGCTCCCAGGAGGCCCCCGAGGCTGTCTCAGCTGCACACCGGGGGGCCCGCCACTCAGCACAAGGCCAAGATCCAGCCTCATCCTCCCCGGAGGACCCCAGTGAGCCCCCCGGGCCCAGGCTGCCTCTCACATTTCCTGTCTACACCCCACCTTAGGGCCTGGTCCTTAAAACCCATCTGGGAAGTTAATTTTGTTTTCTTAAGCCTACAGAGAGCAAATTCTCAAGCCAAGCTCCAACTCCGTCAAACCTCGGAGCTTGTGTGCATGCATGTGAATCATCCTTTTATAAAACAAAAACCACACATTTTTTTGAGATTTTGGTCCACCACTGAATCCGCGCGCAGAAAACCTAATTCGATGTTAAAGAAGAATTTCCTTTGGAAGCAATTAACGTGTTGGCCATGATTTCTGTATTTTTCTGAAACTGCAAAAGATGATCGATGTCGAGCCCCAGAAGCCAAGCGGCTCTCATTTCTTTTGGAAATTGCTTAGGTCTTAGAGGCTGAGTTTTGCTGGTTTTGTATAATGGTAAGTTGTCACCTATTTGCTGCCAGATCTGCTCTGCAGGTGTACTAAGGTCGTGAGCTGGAATTGGGAGGTCAAAGGTCAGGAGCCTGCGAGCTCTGATCTGCGGGTTGGAGGGAACCCGACGAGATCGGCCAGGCTGCTCGGGGGCCGGCGGGAAACCGCCTCGTGAAAAGGCGCCGCGGACGCGGGCATCTCCGTGCGCTTCTCCTGACCGCCGTCCATTTCGAATTCAGAACCACGGGAGATTTCTCTCCCCTCGTGCTTTTCAGAGGGTTCAGCGGTCGGCTTGTAAATAGAAAACATTTTTCTAGGTTTAATTAGAGTTTGACTTTTATTTCGATATCTTCAGAGAAACTTCCCAGTTATAAGATGTAGAGTTTTACTTTTTTAATGATGTTGTTTCCATTTGAAATTGAAGATGCATATTGCCATTGATTTTATGAATGGACCGATAAATAGTCATAATTTCACAGTTACAGCTGATTATTGTCATTTAGTCTGGAAGGTCCTTTAAATCATGGAGGTCTTTATGTATAGAAGAAACACACAGATGCTATAAATAAAAAGATTGATAAACGGATTGTATAAAAGATTTAGACAGTAAAACAGCAAATAAAAAATTGGAAAAAACATTTGCAATATCTGAAGCAGCAAAAGCCCGAGTTCTCTAAAAACAAAACAATAAAACAGGAAACGATGATTTACAAAACAGTAAAAAAAATCAATAGAAAAATGGGCACGAGGGAGAATAAGGGGTTTATAGACAAGGAATTGTACGTACTTAACTTATGAAAAATGCTTGATCTTAATAACTAAAGAAATTATTTTTTGCATATCAGTTTGGCAAAACTTTGACAGAAATTTAAAAGTTCATTCATCTCAGATGCTATTGAGAATAATTAGAATAAATAACGACTGGTTGAGCTTTTGTCGAGGGCATTTTTGTTATATTTCTCCAAATTAAAAATCTAAATTAGAAATCATATTCACTCTGACTCAGGAATCTCATTTAGTAATGACACCTCAGAGGTGTGCTTGGGAAAGTCAGCCAAGCAGGAAACTCATGATAGCTTTGGCCCCAACCGAAAACCTTGCAAATCTCCATAATTGGGTGATCGACTTAATAAATGAAATTCTATGCTAGATTATTATGTGGTCTTTGAAACAACGAGGCAGAACAGTAAGTGCCACTATGAAAAACTGATTTTAAAAACATTAGTTATGTGTGTGCATGTGGTGTGTGTGGTGTGTGCATGTGTGTGGATGTGTGTGGTGGGTGTGGTGTGTGCATGCGTGTGGTATGTGTGGTGTGTGTATATGTGTAGGTATGTGCGTGTGTGTGCGTGTGTGTGCGTGTGTTTAAATGAATTAAGAAAACTGCTCAGGTCGTGTCTCCTCTGGGCGAGGGATTTTACTCTTGGGAAGGGCTGAGACAGGCAAGACGCGGCCGAGGCAGTTCAGAGCACGGAGGAGCTCAGTGGCTGGAAGTTCATTTCGGTTCACAGCATCGTGACGGGGAGCCTGGCGGGAGGACCGTCCTTCAGCGGTGGGCCGGGCACCCTTGACCCCGTCTGTGCTCACTCGCGCTTCTGTTTGTGCAGCGCTGAGTGCTTTGGCTGTCTCGTGTTTGGCTATAAAGTTTTGCATTTGTAAAATGATTTGAGCAGCAGTCGATAGAGAACATTATCCACCATAAAGACAAGTGAAGAATGATGACAGTAAAAATTATCTTATGATAATTAAGGACTTCCTATTAATTAGTTTTTCACTGGCTATGCCTTGCAGATGGTGCTTCTTTCCCAAGTAATTGTACGCCATGTGTCAGTGGAAGTTCATTTTCTTTTGGCTTTGAAAATTCAGGATCATGCAAATGATTGCAATTTTTATGGGTAGCTCTTTTTTAGTCTGTGTCAAGAGATTTGACTGCAATAATCTGAGTTTTAGGAGTTTGTTCCAATCTCAAGAAAATAGTTCAATAGAAAAATGATATATACATAAAAATATCCACTGATAGGACAATGCGAATTACAGCCTATCCATTTGGTAAAAATGTCATGCGACCAGGAAGATGAGAGTTATGAACCTCATGTGGCAATGCTGGGAAATATTTATAAAGTGAAGGGAAGCACGGGCCACCACCAACCCTGGGAGAAGAGACAGGTTGGGAATGTTAAAGTAATTAGAAAAATAAACATAATTTGTCAGAGCGTGAGAAATATGGACGAAGTTACTTACTGGTTAATTTCTCGAGTGTCACACAGTACACAATAAACAAAAATGTAGAGAAAAGGGAAGGAACAGAAGTCAGGTCTGGTGGGAGGAGGCCAAGGGGTGACACAGTCATAGATCCGAATATGGTGACGTGTGACCTGGGGCCTTCCCTGTGCGCCCGCCTCACATGATTGTTCTCAGAGGCCCGTAGGACGGATGGCAATGGCCTCCATTAAAGGAGGGTTGGCGGGACAATGTACCACCCTGCAAGGGACGGAGACGTCCTAACGCTTTGCAGTTTATTCAGGCACTAATCTTTTTGACAACTTCCCCAGGTCCTTTCCCTTGCTGAATTCTTCTGGCCATGTATCCTGTTCATGATTCTGACAGTGCTTCGTTTTCAAGAACCTCCAAGACACAGAGACGATTGTAAGTTTCACGTTGCCTACAAAGCTCTGGAGAAAAATGCAGCACCGTCTGCTCTTTGCAGACTCCGAACTCTGAGCGGAGCGCGTGGATCAGGGTCCACTGCAACACGCAGTGGCTATACTTCTGGGGTATGCGCCGATCAGCACCAATTTGCACTTCTTCTCTTAAGAATGATATGCACACATTTGCTCCATGGAGCAGATGGCTGTATTCTTCTACCTGAGCCGCCTAAACGTGGGCACATGTAGATCACCACTTTAAATACAGACGGTAGAGGAAGAGGTAAAAGGTTCGGAGACATATTTCAGTTTCCAGCATGCTGCTGCTGGTGGTGGTGGTGGTGGTGATGGTGATGGTGATGGTGATGGTCGTGATGGTGATGATGGTCGTGATGATGGTGGTGGGGATGGTGATGATGATGATGGTGATGGTGATGATGATTGTGATGATGAAGGTCATGATGGTGATGATGGTGATGGTGGTGGTGGTGGTGGTGGTGATGGTGATGATGGTGGTTGTGATGGTGATGATGGTGGTGATGATGATGGTGGTGGTCGTGATGGTGGTGGTGATGGTGGTGGTGATGATGGTCGTGATGATGGTGGTGGGCATGGTGATGATGGTGATGATGATGGTGGTGGTGGTGGTGATGGTGATGATGGTGGTCGTGATGGTGATGGTGATGGTGATGATGATTGTGATGATGAAGGTCATGATGGTGATGATGGTGATGGTGGTGGTGGTGGTGGTGGTGATGGTGATGATGGTGGTCGTGATGGTGATGGTGATGGTGATGATGATTGTGATGATGATGGTCGTGATGGTGGTGATGATGATGGTCGTGATGATGGTGGTGGGGATGGTGATGATGATGATGGTGATGGTGATGATGATTGTGATGATGATGGTCGTGATGGTGATGATGGTGGTGATGATGGTGATGAGGGTGGTGTTGAGAGGGGCGTGGTAATTCTGAATCATGCAGCTGTGGGCCGACAACCATTCTGCCTTGAGATCTGAGAGCTGACCTTGGGGGAAAGGTGTTAGATGTATGTAAAGGGCTTCTTTCCTTTTTTTTCCGTCTGAGTGTTCAGATCCCTTTTAAGTTAATAGCAGGATTAATGCGCTAGCACGAAATTGCACGTCGCAGCTCTAAGCCGGCTGCCTTCCGTTTCCAGGACCAGTTACGTAGACCCCTTCCCTCCTTGTGCTTCCGTCCAGGTTATTTGCAACCACGGGATCTGCCCAGCCGGGGGGTTTTCCCCTTCGTCCAAAGCCTCCTGTGCAACACGGGGTCGAGGTGCGGGAACAGCAGCCATGCGGGGTCGACGGAGCACCGTTTCCGGTAAGAAACACGTGCGTTCTTTTCCGAATTTGCGGGACGCTGGTGCGAAGTAGGCGTGATGCGCTTAGTCGAGCCGCAGTGACTTGGGACAGGGCAGAGATCATGAGAAGTACAGAATCTAGAGTTACGAGGAAATCAGTCTTATTAAAATCAGACTCACACGGTAACATCTGTTGACTGACGGCTGCTTTCCAGTCGGAGGTGTTCCCACTGCCGTTTTCAGAAGCGCAAAGTGCTGGCCGACTAGAAGACGCCATTTGACCTAACGGTTTGTCTTCTGTAGGTTAAAACTCTGACTTCAAAATTACTTGCTCAGCCAGCTGTTCAGTTTGGTGCCAAATGCCCCCCAAACAAGTGTGTGCGTGAGCCGCCCACTGGGGTTTTCCTGCTGTGCTATTTTTGGCCAGAACCCTGTCGTTTGCTGAGATCACACGAGAACAGTGGTCATTTACCTCTTCCTACATCCAGCCACTTCGGTGGAGTAGGTGACAGGTAGGCGTCTGGCTCTGACGCTCCGTGGTAAGCCAAACCGTGGTCGCCTGCGAGGAGGGGCCGGAGGTATTTCATGCGAGAAGAGTCAAAACGAGGGGGAGTTAACTTAGGGGATCCCGAGGGCTCTGGAAACCTCTGAGCAAAGTTAGGGATGTGGGGACGTGTCTGACGCATCACGACGTGCGAAACGACCAGGTACGAATGATCTGGGTTTTGTACTTCCTGCCACGAAATAATCTAAGACATTTAAATGTAAATCAGGTTAAAACACATGATCTTCATCTTTCGATTTTAAGTTACAAGAAGGAAATGAAAAGTTCCAGCTAATCTTGGACACATCTGGTTTAATATTTATAAGTGGTGCTTGCATATTTTCTGAGATAGGTCATACTGCGAAAGTATTCAAAAATAACTTGGAAATAGCCTAAAATCACAGCCCTGAAATAGTGATCTGTTGTGTGTGTGGTGGCGGCGGGGGGGGGGAGGAGGAAGAAGGCGCACAGAACCGTGTTTCTGGGAAGAACGGAGGGGTCGGAGGCTTGTCAGCGTTTCCATGCCAGGTGTTATATAACCCTTCTTTGCTCAGAATGTGAGACTTCAGAGCTGATCAAGTGGAAAAAAGCTGGGCTTTGTCCTCGGACGATGCCGGGCCTGTCCCTTTTAAGCTCTGTGCATCTGTGCACCCTATTTAACCTCTCTGAGTCTCTTTTTCTCACTTACCTGCTTCGAGCGCGGCGAATATTAAAGGCCAAGGGCACCAAACCAGCCGCGGGGCGCGGGCACTGCCCCGGGGGAGGCGGCCACAGCGGATTCTATTGCTCTGCTGCAACGATGCTCTTTTCCCCGTGGGGAAATAACTCTCCCTTTCTCCCCGTGTGCCTCCGCGGCAACACCCGCATTTAAATGTGCCGAGCGCGGGGATTCTAACGCGCCCCGCAGCACGTTTGAGGATGGCCTCCGACTGATAACCCGGCCAGAGCCGCCTCCTGTGTAGCAGCGCCCGAGGCCGAGGAACGAGAAATGCAAGATGGGAGAGGAAGAAAATTCTCGAGTGAGGAAAGGGGTCCTTACGGGCGGGGAGACACGCGGCCCAGGTCACCTCCGGCTCCCGACGCATGGTTTCTCACGCATGTTCACGTCGGTTCAAGCGGAAATCCAGCTGACGCTCAAAGCCACGAATAAAAGTTCCCTCTGGTCGCTTTGTGGGAGCTGGCTCAGTTTACACACATCTGAAAGCGAGTTTCCATTTCGAGTCTCCTGAAACAGCACCGTGACTTCGGCTCGAATTCCCACGCCCTTCGAAGCTCCCCAGGGAAAGCTGGCTCTGGGCAGAAGGCCCGAGTGTCATCCGACCGGGGTTATGAGCATGTGAATCGCTTCCCCGTTCCTGGCTTTGTCGCAGAGCGTCCCCTTGGCCCTTAGGAGGGGGCTTGGGAGCTGCCCGGGAAGGAGCGGTGACCGCAGATGAAGCGTGAGGAGTCGTGCGATGGGAACGCGCTGCCTGGACCCGCCCTCCGCCCCTCTCTGCGGCGAATCCGTGCGAGGCCGATGGCTCCCCGCGGATGGCTCCCCGCGCCACCCCCGCCCCACCCCAGGACATTTCCCACTTTCAGCTCCGGGCTTTGCGTCCCATCCGTGGCTGAGTAGCTTTTCACCCTCAGCCCTTCCAGAATGTTCTCTTCATGGCTCTGCCCACTCATTTCCCACTATCCTCACCTCCTTATCACCGACTCGCTTATTTAGTTTTTCATTCTCAGGAGCGCTCAGGCCCGAGGGCCTTCTTGGCGCCCCCACCTCCTGGCCGCTGATGGCCACCTGCTTCGTCACCTCACCTGCTCAGAGCCGGCTGCCGCCTCAGCTCCTGGCTTCTCGGTTTGCTTTCTATTCTTTAGACGCGTGTCTCCCAGACCTTAGTCTCTGTCGAAGGAACGCAGAGTCAGGCGGCTTTGCTAGAAATAGCTGATAAAAATTTACTCAAGGGCCTTAGGGTTTGCAAACCGGGCACGTGACCAAATAATACCCGGAGGACAGGGACCCTGGGGCTCTCGCGGCCAAAGCTCTGGAGAGAATCCAGGCTGTGCTCTCGGTCCGACGTGGCCGGTGGTCGGCACCCTGGCGTCAGGTGGTCTGGGTACATGAGCATCCCTTCCTTGGTTCTTCAGGTTACCTGGGATGTGAGGTTCCCCCAGGCACTGACACAGGGCCGGAGAGCTCAGAATCCCGGTTCCCAGGCAGTTAGGACGATAGTGATCGTCCGCTCTCGCCCGACCTGCTGGGCTTCAGTGATCTGGCCGCTCGACTGTGCCGACTTCGGCACGTCATTCTAGTTTCCCAGCCCAGCGCCCGCTTCCCTGCAGGCAGCAGAACCCATCTCCCTTCTCCATCCCACGCAGCTGAGACGTGGATCCTTCTTTCTTAAAAGGCTCTTCTGACACCGACGAGTACTGACATTAGGCACAGATGAAGGAGTCACAGGGGTGAGTGACACACAACAGGGTGCCGCATGCTCCCGTTTGCCAGCGTCCGCTCTGCGGGGCCGGTCCCGCCCCGCGCCCCCCACTGCCCGGTCTGAGCAGCTCCTCTCTGCACTGTGGGTCCATGTGCCCCCCGTTCTTCCTTTGTAGATTTCTCTCCCGGTAAGACTTGGTTCATACTCGCACCAGTTTGTCTAAGGGATTCTTCCCAACTTTAGGTCATAAAGATAATTTTCTGTATTATCTTCTAAAACTATTATAGTTTTTCCTTCCAATGTGAATCTTGACTTTGTTATGTCAGTCAGTGCTACCGGCTTTTGAATATATCCCTTAGAATTTTTTACGTTCGTGATTATGTCATCTGGAAATAGAGTTTTATTTCTTTCCTACCTGGAAGATTACATTTCTTTTATTTAGAGTTTAAGGTGTTCTTCTGTATCTTACCCCAGCCCCGTGAGAGGGGCGCTCGATCACTAGTTTGAGGGCCCAGAAAGAGTTCATTCGCCTGCCAAGTGGCCTTTCCTTGACCCGCTCATTGCAATCTTTGTTGTGCCTTTCATCCTGGCAACTTGATCAAAAACCAGAGAAAGACCTGGACTCAGGGAGAAGGAAATCATGCTCCACCCGAATCTCATTACGGAGCTGGGATTTCCCCAAGGCTCTCGAATTCACCCCCCACCCCGCCAACCACATCGGTATTTTAATCCGGGATTTTCTCTGTGTTTCTTTGGCCATAAACACTTTCACGTTAGCAACAGCTCGTAGTCAGGTCTTAAGGACAAATTAAGGTACCTCTGAAATAAGAATGCGAAAAACAATATAAAAACAGTTCGTTATTCTAGGGGCCTCGCCCGGGGACTCGCCTGGAGTGAGGCGCGCGGGCTCCGTGCTCTGAGCACCCTGGGGTCCCAGGAGAGACCCTGCATCGCGGTCCCCAGCTGCCAGGGGCCCCGACAAAATGGTTATTTTTATTTAAGGCGAGGCCATGACGGAGGTGATAAGTGATCTTTTGTGCTTTTGGAATTCTGTCCTCCTCAAGGCGAAGGCCCCCCTTCCAAAGGTGGGGTTTGGTGGACTGTGCCGTGAGGCCACGGAGCCGGGCTCGGCGCCCTGGGCCTGGACCTGGCTCTGCTGTGTCCACCTCGCTGCTGTCAGCAGGTCGCCTTGAGTCTCAGGGCCTCGCTGCTCCACTAAGTGGAGGCGACAGGAAACGCACTGGGCTTGTTTTGTTCATCAGTGATGTTGGTTGAACCTGCTCTGACTTGGTTTAGGTGGTGAAAATTAAGCAGCATTTGTGGGTGGGAGGGTGTGAGCTCTGTCATTTCACGGTAGATTTACCTGCTGACAACTTACTTCGTTTTCACAATGTTCTCTAATTTCTAAAATAAAAGAATGGGGATTTCAAAAATCTAATAGGTTCTATAACTTCCTGGTCAGGAAAAATTTCCCCTCACTTTACTTTTTGTCCTCTTGGAAATGCCGAGTGTAATTGGACACCTAGTAATTTTAACAAGCTCCCAGCAGCCTGTGAAATGATTTCCTATTTTATTTTGATTTTGAGATTAGATGTAGACAGGGTGGACGGTGCCGATTTCAAAGCTTATGAGACTATTTCCTCTTGTTTACTAGTAAAAAAATCTTTCCTCACATCCATGATGTAAAGTCGAGAAAAATATAGTGATTGTGTCATCATTTCCATTTAGGGTCACAGAGCGTGCGTTGAGGCTGGTCCTCGGGTCAGAGGCTGTATCAGAGCCCCAGAGGCGTGGGTCGGGGCAGACTCCTGGGCAGCCTCCAGGCGGCGGAAGGAGGGGCCGGTGGTGTGCCCAGGTGTGCCCGGGGTCTGCGTTTTAATGAGCAAACTCAGCGGTCCGTTGCATGCTCACATCCGATGGCTGCGCAGGAAGCAATTTTCAGGAGCCCCATTTTTAAAGATGACAGGAAACCCTTTCGAAAACACGTGCTGTTATGCCTCACCCTATTTTCTTATAATGGGACCCATTTACATTGCGTCTGGTAATTTTCTCGTGGAGACACTGCTCCGATGGACGTAATCGTTCACACAGTTTATGTCCATTACGATCGTCTAGCAGTGAGATGACTCGAGGCTAAAATCCAACGAAAGGCCAGTGGAAACCGGAGAAGCTGCGTCCCGCGAATGCGGCGGGGACGCCACGTTTAAGCAAACAGGACAGCGGAGGTCCCAGAGAAAACGGACGAAGGCCGCGCGCGTCCGGCCTGGGGCGGCCGCTCCTGCGTGGGACCCGTGCGGACCCCCGGCCTCTCCCCACGTGCCCGGCGGGCGGGTGAGCTCGGGCTCGGCGCCGCCGGCCACTTGGCCCGAAGCCTGTCCTCGTGGTGCCCACGGCGCGTTTGGTCCAGTCAGGGCTGCGGGACGCACAGACCCCGCAGTGGCTGTCTCGAGCCCTCTGCTGTCGCCAGGAGCTGCCCAGCCCTGGGACGAGCCACGACCAGTGGTCGGCGAGGCCGGACGTACAGAGAATGACAGACGCGGTGAACGCAGCCGAGTCCGGCTCATGGATGTCCCCTCGGTCCGCGTCCAGAGTGGGCGCGACCCTGTCCCCTTCCGTCCCTCTGCAGAGCTTTCCCCTGGCCGCCTCTTTCCACCCTTGTCCTAACGCTGCCCCCACCCCGAGCAGAGGGCTCTTTGAGAATCACATCAGACCGGGTCGTCCCTGGTGGAACTGGTCCCAGCCGCCCACCGCTCCTGTGCCCACGACTGACCGGGCTCCGTGTCGCGTGGCCACTCCACACGCCGCGTCTCTCTCCCTCTCTCGCTCTCTCCTCAGCGTCCCCCCGCCCCTGCCCATGCCCCCGTTGACCAGCCTGCGCCCCACCTCTTCCAGCCGGGCGACACCACCGCCCCTGAGGCCGACCACGACTGCCGCCTCTGCGACAGGCTCTTCCGCTCACTCCCTGTCTTACCGAGTCTCACGATCCTCCTCCTGGCATTTGCTTTAACCCGCGTGCTCGCCGCCCGTCTCCTCCGTGCACGTGGCGGTGCGGCCTGCTCGGGCCACTGGTGTCATTGTCCCCAGGGCCTGGCACAGGGCGCGCTGCGTGACGTGTGGAAAATCAATGAAAACAAATGATTCGTAAACACGTAAAATGCCTAAACTTCACAGATCATAGAGAGACTGAGAACAACTTTCTAATTTTAAGTTAGCAAAGTTTTTAAAAATGATAGTGTTCATTCTGGATGATGGGCAAGTGCCATGGGTGGTCGGGGCGTGGAAAGGGTCCGCGTGGTCCGCGTCTGGGGGACAATGACCGCTGTTGGTATCGAGAGTCTCGGCAGCACCGAGTCGCTCACTCCTGCGAAGAGTCACGTTTGGGGCGCTCACTCCAGATGTTTGAAGTTCATCTAGGTTCCAGGCCGCGGCTGGCCGTCCCGAGATCAGCGACCTGGACTTTCTACAAGAAATGCAGGAGCTGGCCGAGGACATTTACGGAGTGATGGGCAAGGCGACGAGCTTACAGAAACTTTGGGCAGAAGGATCCCAGAGCCCTGGCAAGTGAATCGCGCACCCTATGGGGCCCCGCCCGGCTCAGGCTGAGGCCGGCCTGGCGCTGTGGGGAGCCGTGCGCGCCAAGCTCCGTTTACCGTTTACCCCTCACCGCTCCGGCCTCCGACCCCGTGGACGCGGACGCGCCTCCTCCTGTGCTGACTGAACTAATATGTCTGAAATTTTCTTTGTTGTAGATTCTTCTTATGGTGCCGGTTTTTTAACAGTAAGTATCTTAACAAAAATTTGAAACATAGTCTTCAGAGACATAATGTTTAACTTGGAAACACTGGTTCTAAACTTAATGATTTCATTGTTAGCAACACCACACAGAAACCATATTTGAGAGCCAGAATCACTCAGGAGCAGGCTTGAAGGACGAGCTTTGTTTTCTCCATCAGGGCTCTGGGTCTAGGGGCAGACACACAGATGGACAGACAGACGCACGGACACACGGACACACACATGGACACACACACGGACACACACAGACGCACAGAAACACAGGGATACACACGCAGAAACAGACACAGAGACACACAGACACATGCGGACACACATACCACACACACGACCACACACATGGACACACGCAGATGCACAGAAACATAGATGCACACACAGAAACAGACACAGACGCACACTGGGACACACACGGACACAGACATACACAGACACACATACGGACACACACACCACACACATGTACACACACAGACACACAGACACACAGAAACACACGGATACACACACAGAAACAGACACAGACGCACACTGGGACACACACGGACACAGACATACACAGACACACATACCGACACACACACCGCACACATGTACACACACAGATGCACAGACACACGTGGTCTGTAGTTTCTCATTCCAAAACTGTGTTGGCAAAATATCGTTTTAGCCGTAAGTTTTTATTTACCTTTCTTCAGACGAAAATTCTGGGGTGTGCCGTCAAAAACAGCCCCTTGGGTGGAGGGGGCGGGGGAGCTGAGGATTTCTGTGCGAGGAGGTGTTTACTCACTGACACCGTGTCGGTCACGGTCATGTTCAGTGGTCTGTAGTTTCTTATTCCAAGACTGTGTTGGCAAAATATCGTTTTAGCCGTAAGTTTTTATTTACCTTTCTTCAGATGAAAATTCTGGGGTGTGCCGTCAAAAACAGCCCCTTGGGTGGAGGGGGCGGGGGAGCTGAGGATTTCTGTGCGAGGAGGTGTTTACTCACTGACACCGTGTCGGTCACGGTCATGTTCAGCTGCAGTAACGGACGCCCCAGCGTAACGATGGACATTCCACTTTCGTTCGTGCTCGAACAATCCTTCATTTACTTCCGAGATCTTTCTCTGTCTTAGAAACCGGTGCGGCGTGTCGCAGAGACGGGCTCCCACCTCTCTTTCCTTGTCCATGCTTTCACGGCTTAAAGAAAATCAGCCCAACAGAATAGCTTACGTGTCTTCTGTTGACGACAGCCACGTAGCAGGCATGGTCTCTGCCGCCAGGGGGACGATGTTCTACACCTTCGTCCCCGCCTCGCAATCATTTAACCGATTCATGAAACTGAAAAGGGAATCTTGGTATCTTTTTCCGTCAGCGGGATCTCAACAAGGCGGAGGAGGTGGTATCGAAGCTGGAACGCCTTCAGCAGCAGCCTCACGTCTGGGCCCTTCTGCGTTCGCTGCCCAGGCTGGCCGCGGGCGGAGTCCCTGCCGATGACAGCGTCCGCAGTGCAGGTCACCTTCTCCGGGCAGTCTCAAAGTAAGTTCCACAGGGAGGTATAGCTGAGCCTAGCCGTGCGGGTTTTCCTCGTCCTTAATGAGAAAATACAAATCTCTGAATAATTGATACAAAACAAAAATGCAGGGTGCAGTGTCTGGGACCCTTGGTCTCTGCCTGTCCCTGTGCGGCGCTGCCCGTGAGTGCAGTGGTGCCGCTCAGAGCCCACGCTCCGCGATTTCAACAATTAACGTTATGCCGTTAACGTTTCGCGTGCTCCCGTACTCATCAGGTGGTCATTTTTACTGGCCGCGTAATATTTCATTCTGGTACCCTACCGTGCACCACGATTTACTTGGCAATTTATAATTGGCCTTTTGATTATTTCTAAGTTTTTCACTGCTGGAGATGCGGCACGAATGTAGTAATTTAAGCTAATTCCTTCATCAATGGCGGTGCAGCTGCCTGAGATATCGCCCAGAACCAATAAGCTCGGTTCTCTCAGTGGGGTGGTTCAGTGTCTTGGACCGGCTCCTGCCATGGATTGACCCCATGTTACCTGAGCGTCACCTGTGAGGGCCTCGTCCCGTAGTGGGTTTTCCGTGTTGTAATAACCCGGTCTTTTTCTTTCCAGTTGAATTTTTTTGTGTAAACCTATTGTGTGAATATGGCATTTTATGAGTAAATGTTTATGTTCTTTTAAGATTCTTAATTGTGCTTATTACATCTGTTATTAGTGTGTTGCGTGGGCCTCTTCCCCAGCCTCCAAGGCAGCTCTCACCACTGGGGTGTGCACCCCGAAGCTCAGGGTGGTTCAGCCCCTGGCAGGACTGGCGTCCACATGCACGCACACGGGGCCCCTCAGGGACAGCCAGAGCTGGGGCAGCAGGGGTGGGTGGTCTGAGCTGGGGCCGGCTGTGTGCTTGCTGGTGCCCAGCTCCGAGGCCCGAGAATTCTCAGTCTGAATGTGACTTTCAAGTCGTTACGAAGGCGCATTCGTCCGTGTGGGAAGCTGGACCGTATTCTGACAGTGGTGGTTTGATGTGTAACTTAAATATTCGAGCGCGGGGGGTGTGCTCCCCTCGGTATTCCTGGCCCAGGCTGTGAATGTCAGCGGGGGCAGTGACAGCTGAGGGCTCCCGGAGAGGGGCAGCATTTGACATGAGGAGACATTGGTGGTGGTTGTTGAATCGTATCAGCTCCAGCATTAAGTTCTATATTTTATATGGTGACACGATGTCAAGAAAATCCGCATTTGTTTAGATAAATCTTTGCATGTGGAACCAGCGTTCGGTGACATTTCTTGTACTCTGGGGATATCTTCGGGCTACGAAGGTGCCACAGACGTCCCTCAACGAGAAGGTCAAGAAAAGCAACCGCTTGAAGCACGACTGACGTGTTGTTGGTCTCGCGTTGCTGAAACTTAGACCTATTCCCACTTCGGTTAAGTGGGTTTTCTACCTTACAAGTTTAAGTATAATTATTGATGAAATATGATATTAAAAACCACACTAACACTGCGTGCACGTGGACGCCCCCAGGCCCCTTGCTCTGTGAAACAGTCTGAAGGCCGCTGACTGAACGTGACAGCTCAGCCCCGTGGGTCCAGGCAGCGTGGGGGGCGGGGTAGGGGCACGCACCATGCCCTGCAGCAGTCGACTGGCTGTCCGAACTTGAAGCGGACAGGCTGAGGCTCGCTTGCTCTTCTGAGATGACAGCCCCTTTGTGCCGTGGCTGCCTGGCTGAGCATAGGAAGGCTCCTTGGTGCAGCCAGCTGAAACCCGAGTTCTGCGTCGAAGGCAGAGAAGCCGAAGCATCAGGTGTTTCGTGACAGGGACTGACTCTTCCGTTTAGTCCCTCGTCCAGGGAGTTGGGGTCGCACTGAAAGCCACCACGAGTGCTGATGTGTAAATGGCCCAGCCGCATCCCGCACCGGGCTGGGCCCGGTCGGTGGCGTGTAGCTAAACCTGGAACCGTTTACGTCCCGTGCTGCCGGCCAGCTCACGTCGCTGTGATTTGTTCTGGTTCCAGGCTCTTAACGTCGCTGGAAGATTTAGGCTGGCTGCCACGCGACCCCACCTTTGCCAGGGTTTCCGAAATCGTGCTGAATGTGACCATCTCGACGTTGACATTCCTGCAGGAACGTGGAGTAGCAGCCACCGGTATGCGTGCCCAAAAGCCACCGCGGCGTTCCGAGTGTTTCACTAGTTAAATTTATCAACAACCAACAGGGCTAAAAAGCTGGTCAAGAAAATGATGTAATTAAAATATAAATGCGCAAGAGAATCTTGTTACTAAAAGACAGGCGTAGACTGAGAGTTTGGAAATCTTAACGGAATTTGACTTTCTACCGTTGAAATTCTTCAGGCGTTCCAATAAGAACGTGATTTTGAATGAGAAAACAGCTGATCGTAAAACTCTCTGACTGGTGTCCTGTGAGGCTGACCTGTCACCGGCGCTGTGGCTTAATCTTCCCCCTGCCCCGAGTGCCTGTCAGGAGGAACGATGGGAAAAACGGGGTGTGAGAGGTGAGGGGGGCGGAGCTCACGTTTGTCACGGCCACGGGCTGAGTGGGCGGCCGTCCCCTGGGACAGGAGCAGGACACTCAGCTCTGTTCCCGACTCAGGGTCATGGCCTCGTTTTCTCATCGATATCTATCTACCTATCTATCTATCTATGTATCATCTATCTATCTATCTATCAATCATCTATCTATCATCTATCTATCTATCTATCTATCTATCTATCTATCTATCATCTATCCATCTATCTATCTTCTATCATTTATCATCTATCTATCGAGTTAACTAATATTCCAGGCCTAATGACAGAAAGTAAAGAGGTCAAGAAAGAAATAAAGTATAAAGGCAACAACCCTCGAGACATTTCCTGGGGCAAATATTTGTAATTTTTTTACTTACAATTGCAGTGTCACTCACTCCTGAGACTCATTCCCAGGCATAGATGCAAAAGTCCAAGAGGAATTTGGATGAAAATAAACGCTTCTACGATGTGCGTGATTTCCTGTGAGAGCCACATGGTAAAACCAAGAGAAACTCTCTATCACTCTATCATCTATCTATCATCTATCTATCTATCTATCTATCTATCTATCTATCTATCTATCATCTATCATCTATTTTACAAATATAATCACACGTGTATGTGTGAGCTGTGCCGCGTGACAATCTGCTGCACACGCACATCTGGAATAACTCCCGTGACCCCCACAGGCAGGTTGGCTAACACGCCGCACACGGTCACCTTTCTGGGACCACGCCTGAGATCTCAGCAATTTTAGGCGCACAGCGCCGCGTATTAATTGTTGTCACCAGGCCGTGCGTCCGGCATGTCCTCGCCTTATAACTGGAAGTTTCGACCTTTTGACCGGCATCTCGGCCCCTCGTAACTAACGGCTGTTCCACTCCGTTTCCGGGTGTTAGTTTTTGACCTGTCAACTGGACCTGGACTTTTGACTTTTAATTCTCTCTTTCCATTCTGAAAAGTGGAAGGCAGCTGGGTCCTGGAACTCACTGGGAAATGACAGAGTTCAGGATACGTGGATGAGCAGCTTTAGTCAGTAACACGGCTGGGCCACGAGCCCGAAGCCACTGATGGGGCCTGTCCCCTGCCGTCCGCACACCGTGACGGGCTCCTGAGGCGAAGCGGTCAGAGACGAGAAATGAAGGCAGTTTTTGTGGCCTTGAGGAGTCCCTTTCGCAATGCTCGTCCTTAGCTGTGACTCACTGGCAAGTGGCTAGAAAAATCCCTTATTTTAATTACATTCTTAAGGGCAATCATATTTCCAGTCGTAAGGTAAATGGATTGTTGCAATCTGGAGGCTGAGCAAACACCTGAGCTTCCTGACGATAACGAGTTATTAAAACTGGGGTCACCGGAAGATTCCAGGAGGGAGGCAGCCTGTCCGCCTCCACCTCTGGGCTTCGTTCTGAGCAGAAGAGACTCAGGTCCCGCTGCCGAGCGGGAGGAGCCGG
>NW_006435787.1:1091502-1093612 GCF_000325575.1 Pteropus alecto
CCCCCCCCCCCCCCGGCCCCCCCCGCCGCGGGTCTGTGGGATCCGCGCCACGCTGAGCCCCCGGCGGCGGCGAGCACCGGTGTGGGACCGGGGTCGGTGGGGTGCCGTGTTAGGGTGCTCCGTGACAGGAAGTCTGGAAGGATCACAGAAAACTTCTCGCGTGGCCATGTCGCCCCGCGGGCCGGGGCAGAGGGAACGCGCGGCCTCCGCAGCACCTGCGTTGGCTTCTGTTTGTTTCTCCTGCTCGATGGTCCTGTCTCCCTGAGAAGAGAGGCAGACGTCGCATTCTGAATTCCCTTTGACCTGTGCACTGTTGAAACAAGGTCGCTGTCACTTGTTGGTTGTCTTGCAGAATTGGGGTACGACCTGTCGCTGCACAGCGTGGTGTGGGACCCTCGAAAGGCCTGGGCTGACCTGAAATCCCGATTCGGGTTCGATGACCTACGAGCAGAACGAGGCCTGAGCCATTCAGCTGAGCTGCAGGAGGTGCGGCTGGCCTGCCTCTCACGCCCCGGGGCGGGGCGGGGGTGGCGGAAGGGAGGGTTCTCCATTAACACCTGGCTCCCTGGGTGGGGGGCGGGGGCGGGGTGGCGAGCGGCCCCGTCCAGCTTTCCCATCAGAGTCCCTGTCCTTTCTTCTTGTCCATCCCAGCCTCGCGGGCAGTTTGCATGGAAAGGGCTCTTTTGCCCTTGGTGGTAGCCGCTGGCGGAGGTGGCTCAGGTGGGGGTGACAGTCTGGCGCCAGGCGCAGCCGGTGGGGTCCAGGTGGAGCGAGGGGCGCCTGCCACTGGGGAGCAGGGGGCGCGGTCCTGGAGGCCAGCTGGGCTCCCCACATGGGAGCATCTTTGGGGGACCATTACCCTGCCTCCGCCTCATGCCAGCCCCTCCTGGCCGGCACCAGCCCAGCTTCTCAGCTGCTCCCCCGAGTGCCGTCCGACTCCAGGACCGGCCACTGTCCCGGCCACCCAGGAGCAGGACTGCATAGTCTCGAATCTGGACCCAAAGGAAACCTACGACGGGGCCGAGTGACCCGTGACCACGGCCCGCAGTGGGACTTCTGAAGGACGACGCCGCGGTTGCCGTGAAGCTGTGATGGGGAACGTGGTTCGCGATGACGTTACCGAGCAGCGTCAGGGAAACTGCGCGCGGAAGTTTTACAGAAACACGGGAGGTTTGGTTCCGAAATGCGAAACAGTTTCGGACTCAGAACCCAGTTTGAATCCTCCCAACTTCGTCCACCTTCAGTCATTAGAAAAGAAATGCTTCTGGCAGAGCAACTCCGTTGGCCCAATTGGTAAGGCGAACAGCGCTGGCCCACGCTGGCTCTGGCCGGCGTGTGGAGACGGACGAGACCGACGTTATCCCGTGTCCACGGCCCGGAGACGGGCGGCCCCTGCCCTTCCCCGGGGGCCTCCGTCAGGGCAGCTTCGCACGGACAGGACACGCTGCGCTTCATCAGCCTGCCGCCTCCAGCCGAGGCGACGTCAGCGGCTCCTCTGCCGGGACCCTGGAATTATTCTTAGAAGATGAACATTCTGGGGAAAAACGCTCGACTTCTAAACGTTTTCCACGTCATTGCCAGATTCCCACGCTCAGTTCGTTGGAGCGGATGGTGCGTTCTGCCCTGTCCCAGACCTCGGAGGATGAAGCTGACAGAGACGGTCACCCTGGAGACCGTCACCCCAGGTGGTCAGCGGCCAGAACCTATCTGGTCCATGCTGTCAGCCGGCTGCCCGTCTACAGACAGGTGCTGTCCACATCGAAACGCGTCTGGCCTGTCGCGCGCTGGTTTTACGTGTCAAACCCATCGACTTTGCCCCACGCTTTCCGCTGGCTGGTTTTGGTTTTATCATTTGATTTCGCTGTGGTCAGAACCCTTAGCGTGAACTCCGCCCCCTTAACAAATTTTCAAATTAACTTTATTCGGGGTTCCATCCATGACTACCATCGCATAGCTTCCAGGTGAACACGTGACGGCTCACCTGGGCCCCACCGTGCGCTCGGCACCTGGCCTGGGCCCCTCGCCCCCTGCGCTGACCCCCGCCCTCCGCCCTCCGCCCTCCTGCTCGTCCTGCTCGTCTGTCTGCTGTGCAGACCTCACAGCCCTCCTG
>NW_006435787.1:1094032-1101666 GCF_000325575.1 Pteropus alecto
GTCTGGCGCAGGGCACCAGGCGATCGCACGCCGATGGCCTCGGGCGCCGTGGGGGCCGGCCCAGCGCTCGGCCTGGCGCTCTCCGGGAGGCGGGGTGGGGGCGGCCTCCTTCCACGTCCTGCATCAGTGTCCACGGCACGATTTCCTCAAAGGACACGCGTCGTTTTAACTTCTCCGGCACGTGTCACTCACTGACGAAGGTCGAATCTCCAACAGTGGATAAAACGTTAACGCGAAGGCAGACACGATTGTCCACTTGGTGGCACAACGCTTATCCAACAAGAAAAATGATCAAGATGGCGTGAAACAGGGTGTCAGCCCCGGTCCCATGCGGGCGGCCGCACCACCAGGCAGTTAGGGCTTGATCGGCACACGCCACGCTCCCCGCTCACTCCTTGCCTTTCCTGGCTTGGGGAGAATGGTCTGTTTTGGTGTCATTTTGCTGATGAACCACGATACTGCCTTTAGGGTCATCAGTCCCAAGTTCGTGACATAAAATGGTATTTAGTAACTAAATATTAATTACGATATAATTTTAAGGTATGCGAACATGTTTATGCTATCTCAAACTTGTCCACTGAGTTTCTAGGGTGTATTTCACTTGTTTAGGAATGTGCGTTAGTGCTTTCTCTTCTGGGGATGGCACCAGGGGTAGGAGAGAAAGAAATAGGGCCCAATTAAACAGTTGAGTCCAAGAGAAAGAAATAAAAGGCATCGAAATTAGAAATGAAGGTGTCAAATTGTCACTTTTTGCAGATTGTTTATAGAAAACCCTAAAGACTCCACAGGAAACTTAGAAACAATAACTAAATGCAGTAAAGCTGCAGGATACAAAATCGATTGTGTTCCTGCACACCGATGACGAATTTCAGAAAAAGAAATGAAAACAAAAGATCCTTTTGCAATTGCGACAAAAAGAATAAAATATCTAGAACTAAACCTAACAAAGAACGTGAAGGACCTAAACACTGAAACCTGCAAGACGTGATTAAAAGGAATTGAAAAAAACGCAAAAAATGGAAAGGCTCGCGTTCTTGGATTTGAAGAAGCAACGACTCAAATGGCTTTATTACTCAGAGCAACACACAGGTTTAATGAAATCCCCGTCAAACTCCCAATGGCATTCTAGAAAGAAATGGAACAAACAAGTCGTCAGTTTTATATGGACGCGCCAAAGACCCTAAGTCGCCAAAGCATCTTGAGGGGAGAGAGCGAGGCCGGAATCGTTGCCCGACCTCAAAGTACACTACAGAGCGACAGTAATCAAAACGGCGTGGTCCTGGCAGAAAAACAGGTACACGGACCAGAGGGACAGAATCGAGAGCCCAGAAATAGACACGCAGACAGATGGGAAGATGGTTTTCAGCCAAGGAGCCGAAAACACACAACGAGAAAAGAACGGCTCTTCGATACATGGTGCTGGGAAAACTGGGAAGTCACCTTCGAAAGAAGGAAACTAGACCGCTGTTCGTTACTACACACCAGAATGGACTCAAAACGGATCCGAGACCTAAATATAAGACCCGAAACGATAAACCGCAGAGGAGAAACCACAGGTACCGGACTCACGGACCCTGGGTTTAGAGAGGATTTCATGTACTTGACCCCAAAGGCAAGGGAAGTAAAAGCAAAAATAAACAAATGCTGAATCAAACTAAGATGCTTCTGCTCAGCCAAAGAACCATCAACAAGACAAAGAGGCAGCCATCTGAAGGGGGGAAGATGTTTGCGAACAACGTGGGGGAAGATGTTTGCGAACAACGCCTCCGATAAGGGGCTAATGTCAAAAACATACAAGGACTCGTATAACTCAACAAACGCAAACAATCCCATTACAAAGTGGGCAGAGGACCTGGACAGACACTTCTTTCAAGAAGACATACGAATGGCCAACGGACACACGAAAAGATGCTCGATTCCACGAGCAGTTAGGGACATGCAGATCACGGCCACGGTGAGACACCGTCCCACCCCTGTTAGCACAGCTGTCACCAACAAGACAAGTCACAACAAGTGTTGGAGAGGTCGCGGGCAGAAAGGGACCTCACACCCTGCTGGTGGGGATGGGAGTCGGTGCAGCCACTGTGGAAAACGGTATGGCGGCTCCTCAAAAAACTCAGAACAGAAGTACCATGTGACTCAACGATTCCCCTTACAGGTATGAACCCCCCAAATTTGTTCGTAAAGCTATACGCACCCCAGTGTTTATTGCAGCATTATTCACAGTGGCAAGACATGGACACAACCGAGTGCCCTTAGGTAGACGACTGGACAGAGAGGCGTGGTACGTACACACGGAGGACGAGTGCGCAGCCACAAACACAGGGCGCAACACTGCCATTCGTGACACCAGGGGTGGGTCTTGAGATTATCACGTCAAGTCAGACGGAAGAAGCTGAGAACCACATGATGTCCCTCGTACGTGGGGTCTAAAACGGAAAGCAAAGCAAACGAGAGCGACAGGCAAAGCCTCGGACACAGACGACCGTTCACTGTGGCCGGAGGGGAGGGACGGGGGGTGGCAGCCGAGGGTCGAGGGGGCAAATACAGGTGATGGAGGAGATTTGACCTTGGGTGGTGAACACACAATGCAATATGCACGTAACGTATTATCGAACTGTGCACTTGAAACCTATGTAAGTTCATGAACCAAGGTCAGCCCAGTAAATTTAATAAAAAACTAAAAAGTGGCATCCATCCATTGTTGCAGTTTGCAACGCTGGATTTCTGAGTAGAAATTCAATCGCTGCGTCATTGCCAACGGACACCGCGGTCTGCCAACGGCGTGAGAATGGGCGTCTGACCGGTGCTGTTGTTTGCGTAGGTGGCCCGGCGGTGGCAGGACGGCGGGCTCCAGGAGGCCCTGGCGGAGGCCGGCCGCCGGCTGCAGGCGCGCACGAGCCAGCTGCAGGACGGGAGTCCGTCGCGGGACGTGGCCGAAGTGCTGCTCGCCGGGCTTTTCCTCCTGAATGGCAGCTTGGCGGCAGATGGCGCCACGGGCAGCCCCACGTCCCCCGACAGGTGAGCCGCGTTCCCCCGTGTGAGTGCCGGGTGACCCAGACGACACTGACGTGTGAAGCGCACACGATAAGGGGGACGCGGGCTCCGTGGAACCGCGGTGACAGCAGCCAGCGTCCCGCCAGCGCGGGGGATGGCAAGGCCTGTGTCGGGGGCTGTCACGGGGCCGTCTGCAGCCGTCGGGCTGGTTCTCGGCTTGAAGGCCACGTCATGTGGGAATGGCATCTGGATTTCCGGTTTTAAGTCTTTGACATTTGTTTAAAGACAAACAGAAACAGGCTAGAGGTCCTTGCACGAAAGGAGCTACCTGATTTTGTATTTATTGAAGTTTTTTGTGGCCTGGAAACTCTTCCGTGTTTCGGAAGTGGGGCCAGGTGGAGGCTGCATTTCATTTTGGGGACGAGTGGGGACGCGTGGGTCGCCCCCTGCTGCAGGCGGCCGGGAGCCAGGCCGCGCTCCCGCGGTCCGGGCCGTCCTCGGGGGCGGCAGGTCCCGAATCTGTCTCCGAGGGTTCGTTTCACACCGGTCACAGACACTCTTATCTCCTGGGGGGCACGAAGGGAGAACTGTGCTGCCGGAAGTGTCCGGGGCCACGTTGTGTTTCTATGACGTACGTGACAAATGGTAGGTCTAAACGTTTCCAACCCTTCGCCTTCTCCGGGCCCGGCCGGGAGCAGGCACTCGCTCTGAAGACCCAGCGTCCCGGCTCTTACCGTGGGGCTCACGGGAGCTGGTGGGGCCCACGCGGTGCCTGTCCGGACACCGAGGGTCTCAGGGGCCGCCTGCCGTGTCCTGGTCACCACCAGGCGCCCCCTCCACCTCCGGAAACTCTTACAATATGTTACACGCCGGGAAACCGGGGGCCCCCACAGTGTTTTCACACCTCGTGGGGAACGTTGTCCTGGCCCCACGTCTTTTACATGCTGCTGGGAACACGCCTTCCTGTTTTGGGGAAAGAGAGAGCGTTTGCTCCGTGTTCGGTGCCCGGAGGGGTTGGGGGTGGGCGGAGAGCCGGGCTCCGGTCTGTGACCGCCAGCCCGTTGCTTGCCCTGCGGGGGGCCCTCGTTTTCCGGGAGGCGCCGCGAACTGCTCCCCGCCGATGCGTCGGCTCCTTTCGCCCCCAGGTCTCTGCCTTTTACGTGTGTCCTTCCGTGTGTCCTTGTGTCTCACACGTTGTGTCTTCCTGTAGACGGTTTTCCCTTATTTTTCATATCAGGCTGGGAGGATTCATAAGCAAACAGATGCGTATTATGACAACGACTCTGAAGGTTCTAATTTCTAACATAAGCGAGATGCCAGGCGTTTGTGCGTATTTGTCTTTACATAAATTTGTAATGATCCGTCTCCCAAAAACCACGTAAACGTTTTATTTTTCTCTGGATTCTTTTTGACCGAAGGCTGTTTCATACACTTGAGGATGCTCACTCGTCCCCGGCACAGACGCGCCACTGGAAAGCCCTTGCCAGCCTGATCCGGGGGACCTGCGAGGTGGCCCGGCGCGTGAATGTGCCAGACGGCCCCCGGGGCGGCCCGCCGGGTGAGCCGCGGCCTGTGGGTGAGTCGGTCGGCAGCCCCGATGGCGGGAGGGGCTGTTTTCCCCTCGGCCGGGGCCGGGTGGCTCCCTACGAGACGACACTGGGGTGGCTTCACGGGCGGCCTGCCAGGTGATGCCCGCGTTCCGCTCTGACGCCGCTGACCAGGAGGCCTGGTTTGTGCGGCCGGTCGCCCGGCACGGTCCCCGGTGGTGACGGCTTCCCCTCTCGGCCTGCCCGGCCTGGCCCGGATGCACATGCGCTGGTGGCAAGTCCAGATGTGCCGTGTGTCAGGCGCCTCGCTCTGCTTGGTGTGGGGTCCACACTGCACACTGGGGAGGGCACCCCATGTTGAGGCAGCTCCCCTCTTTTCCGCCACTCTCAAGACCCCAAGTCCCCCCAGATAAGAATTTTATAAATTCACAAGTGCACGACCCACGGGCAGTGAGGCCGTCCTTTCTGAGCAGGTGCCGGCAGGGCGACCGTGCGTTCCCGCCTCCCCCGCTCCACGGCCGGCTGTGTGTGTCGGTCCCCTGGGTGGCTCTGCCGCCCCCGGTCGTCCGCGTGTTGCACACACCCTGCCACCGCGGGTTTGCCGGCCTCTCCTTGGACCTGCATCCTGGCCTCGGGGTTGGGGGTGGGAGTTTTCTGTTCCTTTTCTGTGGCCATGTCCCCCTCATCTTTGTTCCCTCCTTCCTCCTCCAACTGTGGCTTTTCGGGGCCGCCAGAGAACCCGCTCTGTGGCTCTCGGTGTCAGCCGCCGTGGCCACGAGCCAGGGCTCCGCCTTTGCCGTGCGGGTCACACTGTGAGGCCCGCGCTTCACCCAGCGCGGCCGGCCACTTCCCCACGGCGCCGCGTGTCCTCCCGGGCCGGGTTCCCCCCCTCACGCTCGCGCCTTCTGCTTCCCTACGTCACCCTCCTTTTAGCCACTGTCCCCGCCCACTTCCGCCCCTTCCCAGAAACGCAGGTTCCGAAGAGCGAGGTTCAGTATCGGGGAGGAGCCTGCGTTCGGGGGCCTCACTGATCGCGACGATCACACACACGCGTGTTACACGAGCTATGTCACCCGGTCACGGCGTCGATCACGCACACGCGTGTTACATGAGCTCTGTCACCTGGTCACGGCGTCGATCACGCACACGCGTGTTACACGAGCTATGTCACCCGGTCACGGCGTCAGCCAGTGCGCTGGGTGCCATCACGACTTCATTTCAGAACAGAGCAGTCGTTTCCAGAAGACTAAAGAGATGGCATCCTAGTGCAGGTCGCCAGCCCGCTGAGTGTCCAAGCCAAGCACACAAACCCGGGGAGCGTGGCCACGCCGCTCCCTTTGGACGCGTCCTGGGGCTGGTTCCGCCCGACACCCCTCCGTCACAGACGTGCGCCTTGTCAAGGGGCTGGGTTTGTTGGTTTTCTGCTCCGCACGTTTGTTTGGAGTTTGATTTCCAGCCTCATTTTACGTGAGCGAGGGCGCGTGCTCCGCAGGCCCGGGCCCGAGCGTGTTGGTGCGTGCTGTGGCGTGCTTGGTCGTGTGTGCTCCTCTGAGCTCCGTCACGGCTGCCATGGTCACACACGTGGGCCACGTCCAGCATGCGCATTGCATGCCCCACATCCTGGTTCACCCGTGTCTTATCTGCCTTTCTACCATTGCTCGAATGGCCGGTGATGCTTCATCTTAGCCAGAAGCGGAAGTCAACTTTATATATATATATTTTAGCATTTTTAAAAATTAATTAATCTTGTTATGGCGACATTGGTTAACGGAATCAGTAAGTTTTGGCTGGACACTTGAACAGTAAGGCGTGTGTAATTCACAACGCACATCGCTAGGTTTTTTCTGTCACCACGCATTTGACCCCTTTACCCCGTGAACCTCCCCCCTCTGCCCCCCTACACCCCCCGTCTGGTGACCACTCGTCTATCTTTTTGTCACATTTTTAACTGTGTTAATGGAACCACCGTGGCATTTTTCACTTGATCAGATTTGACTGTTACGCCCAACTTGAAATCAATATATGAAATGTTTTTCCATTTAGCTTCCTCTGAGGCGTCTCCCTGTTATGAGGAAAACATGGATTGGAAAGTCGTCAGTGATAATTATTTTGCATTTTTGAACAACATACTCGAGTCTCCAGTAGCTTCCACATCCAGGTAAGTTTTCAGAATTCATCGGCCAGGTCTTGATTTGCCAATGGTCTGAGGATAGGCCAAGCCTAACTGTAGAGTGGGCTTCAAATGTCGATTCAGACTTTGTTATTGATACTGTGTTTCATGTTATGTGCTCGGTAAATATTCTTTTCATAGAATGTTTGTCTCGTGTTTCCATGGATTATGAAAGGAAATACAGATTATAGTAATACAGCTTTCCTTCAAAGCATCATTTATACTAGATACTCCCAAAATAAAGTCTTTCTTTGAAAGATAGTCTTACCTAGTTGCTTAGAGACCAGACACGAGATCAATGATCGAAGATTCTGGTCATTTTGGAGACTCTGGGGAAAGAGATGCTCTTTGGAACTCAATCTGCCCGATCGTACCCTGGGTCCGCATTTCAGCACGTGCATCGAAATGGAAACCTCCATGCGTAACTATGGAAATCGTGCGAAGTTCAGAAGCACACTCGACTGTGTGACGTGTGCAGGGTCGCGATGGCCCGGGGGCCTTGTGTTAAGCAGTGGCTCTCACGCTCGGAGCAGCGGCCAACGAGCCGGTCTGCGAAGTGTGCCCCAGACATGCTACGCCTTGCCCGTGTGCGGGACCCGGGCTCCTGGAGGTGGCGCAGCTCCCACGGGCGGTTCCGATGGATGGCAGCATCGCAGAGCCGTTCTGCAGCGTCTCCGGGGACTCGGCACCCCCGGGGAGCTCCCGCAGCTCAGGTGTGGGGTGGGCCCCCGGGGGGCCGGTGCCTGGCGCACGTGCGGTTTGTAGTACCTCGCGGTCCCGGAAGTCTTGAATGTTCCGTGGCCCCAGGACGGCAGTGACGAAGCGCGTCGGGCCGTGTTTGCACCTGGGACAGCTGAGCGGCGCCTTACAGGACAGACGCCGGGCAGCGCGATGCCGTCGCTGCTCGGGTCCCGGTGCCC
>NW_006435787.1:1101787-1110678 GCF_000325575.1 Pteropus alecto
GTTCCAGCGAGGTCTGAATTCCTGGGAGCGCAGCTTTCTGTTCCCTGATGGGGACGTTCCCAGGAAACGTCGTCGGGTCCGGGGGCCACAGCGGCCACGCTCTGTCCCGCAGAGAGCAGCCCTCTGCACCCAGCCCGAGCTTCCTCCGTCGGGACCCGGTCAGGGGAAGGCCGCTTCTCCCGCCAGCGTGGCAGGCACCGCGGGATCAGAGTAAAGAGGCTGGCGAGGGGGTGGCCCTCAACGCGCGCACGGCGGTTCGGGTCACGTCTCTCGTCTACAGCTCTGGGAGCGCCGAGGTCTGACAACGGGAGCGTCTCTCCTGGTTGGGCCTCAGCTCGCTCCGCAGACGCTTAGGTGTCCCTGGCCTGTGGCCCCCCACGTACAGCCCGTGCTCAGCTTTCACGGCGGCTGCCCGTGTCTAGAGCTGGGACGGGCCACCGGTCCCCATGGCGGGGACATCGATTCGTACCCGGCTCCTGCACCGGGCTCTTGCTGACATCTGCCACACGAGGGCCTGGGCGTCAGACATGGCCTTGGGGCCCGAGCTCTCCCCAGGTGGGGGCCGGGCCTGGCGGGGGCCGGGCCTGGCCTGAGCCGCCCCTTCGAGAACTTTCACTTTAAAGCTGCGTATTCAGAAAATAAATGCATGGACGGAGCGGGCACCATCAGAAGCCGCGGGATTCGGTGGCGTCAGACAGCGCCGTGCAGAGCCTTCCAGCTCAGGGCTCCCGACGGTGGCCTGAGGTGACACAGGGCGGGGTCCGACACAGCCTGCCCTCGGACGCGCTCAGCCGCGGACGCCCCGGGACACAACGAGGAACCGAGCACCAAGACGCTTCCGGCGTCAATGGCAAACTGGGCTTCAGCAGCCACACGTGTGAGCTCACGGAGCGACGTGATTGCGAACGCGTCGTTTTTGGTGCAGAGGGCAGGTTTCCGGTGAAACGCGGGCGATGCACCGCAGAGTTCTCAAACACTCGCACGCTCACATTAATTTCATCTCTGTTCGGAAAACATATGGTCTAGTAAATATTCCAATTTTTGACCAAATACATCTGAGTATTATTTTTAAAAATTCGGTAAGTCGAATTTGTCTTGAGTTTATTTTTTTTCTGAAGCTAACACGGTTCTGTTGTGTTTGTAGGGTCATCCGTGCCACCAAGGAGCTTCTGACGGAGAAGTTTCAGGCCTCCGAGGATGAGCGAGCGATCTCTCTTTTATCATGTATGGACTTTTTGGAGAAGTTATTGCCTGAGTCTTTCTACTTACCTAGTGGTCCCACATTCCATAGCCCCCCGTCTCTCACTGAAGCCATTTTAAACACAAGCTTATTGTGGACAAAGCATTTAAAAAGTCTAGAAAGAGACACATCTGGTATGGATACTTGGAAACATTTGGAATTTGGCAAAGACATGAATGAAAAAAGGCAAACTCTTGACAAGAATGAATCGAGATATATCTTGAGATTTATGGAATTAATACTTTTTAACATTAACCCTAAGCTGCTGGAATTGTGGACGTATAACGTTTCAGAAGAAGAGAGAGCTGAACTGGAGATCTTGTCTGCACTTTTAAATTTTTCCGTTCCAGAAAACGAGAGGATTCTTAGTAACTGCTTTAACTTTTCCCAGTTTTTCCATTCCGATTGGCCTGAACCGTCCGCTGTGAAAATGGATTTTGTTCATGTAAGTGAAGCTATAATAAGCAGTCTCTACGAACTTGGATTTCTGAGGCGGGAACAAGCCTCGGAAGCTCTGGACGCCGTCTATGCAGTAAGGAATGTGTCCCGTCTCTTCTCGGCCCCCTCTGAACAGCAGAGACAAGAAGCCGACATGCTTTTGACTCATATATCTCTAAACGTCTTCAAGGACAAGGATTCAGCTCTACTTCTGCAGGCGTGTTCTCCATTTTACCAATGTGTTTCTAAATTCTTCAGCCTTCAGAGTGCAGAGTCTTTGCTGTCCTTCCTCACGCAAATCTCAAAACACGTTTTGGAAATCACAAAGCAATTTAATTCCCAAGACGTCAGTAAAGCTCTCGCATTTTTATACGAGACGACGGAGTTTCTGGGGGAGATTTCCGAAGTGCCTTCTTGTCAACAGCTGCTTGCCGTGTTTAGCTTTCTGGAGCTTCGAGCCCGGCCGTGGATGTCTGCGGAGGACCTGGGATGGGAAGTGGTCCTCGCCACTCTGACGGGCCTCAAACGGCGGCTCTCAGTGGACGAAGACTTTCGCGTTTCTTTATTTCGGTACATGAACCACCTCTTCAACAGCTCGGGAGAAGCCTTGCTGGGTCGCGAGTGCTTTGCTTTGGATCACAAAAGCGTTTCCTTTGTGAATGACTCAGCAGATGGGGGTGCTCCATTTATTTTTCAGTGGCCGCAAATTCTTACAAACCTCTCCGCCAACGGCAGCACGTTCAATGAGTTTGCGGCTCTTCGCTGTGCCGTCTCGTGCCTTCGAATGTGGGCTGGAGTCTGGAGCAGCGTGTCGCAGATTCTGAAGGCAGACGCGAACATTTTCTCTGCCCTTCACGTTGGTCTCACCCGGCTTTTGGATGAACTGGAAAGCGACGTGAACATTTCTAAGAGCTGCCAGGGACTGTGTCCCACCCACCGCCCTGCTACACTCATAGTGGATCTATTTAAAAACATAAGTCGAGCCGATGGCTTCCAAGACTGGGACGCTTTTCTGAATCTCGGGGATGTCTGGGCAGCATTGGGCGAAGAGTCAGTTGGAGTAAAGTCACTTAATCTGGGCCAAATAGAGAAGTCCCTCTTCACCCTGGAAATGGCCCTGCGTCAGCTGCAGGCGCGGCCCTTGAACGCGAGAGCAAGCGGAGGGGTTTCGTACGCCCCGCGCGACGTGTTCGCTGCGCCAAGCGACGCCCCGGAAGATGTGGATGAGAATGTGCATCGGATAAATCACCTTCTTTCAAAAAGTCTCACGCGTTACGGAGGGAAATTTGAAAGCATCGTCACCGACCTGAGAGAAACAATGCTCTTCCTTAGAAATGTGGCACTTGACCAAGATCTAGCGTCTTGTGCTGCCATGTTCCAAAATGTCACCGAGTTTATTTCGGAAGATGGCTTATTATATGTGAACCCTTTGCAGAGGACATTACGGATTCTGGCCGTGCTGAAGTCCACATTTTCCTCCGAGGACTCAATTCGCAGACTGAAAGGGTGCGCTAAGAGCGTGGACACCATAAACCAGCTGCGTATGGCTTATAGCCCCAGTTTCTCACAGGGCCGTCTTCAGGGTCTTCCGAGGCATTTCAGAGACGTGGAAAACAAAATTAACTCTACGCGGAAACTTGTTACTTGGCTGTTGACTATTATGGAATCGGATTGTCCATTGAATAAGTCAAACATAAATTGTGTGAATAGTTTTTTGAAAAATGTAACTGACTTTCTACATGTTGTGCTCACTGCAGTCTTAGAAAAGGAAAAGATACCAAACTCTGAGATTTTATTAACTCTTTTAAATGACTCCACAAACCACGTAAGGATGATTATCAACAACTTAACGAGAGACTTCGAATTTGCTTCTCAATCGAACTGGAAACATTTTATCGAATTAATTCTAAGACCCGTAGAAGCGTCAGATGAAATTCCTAGCCAATTTCAACATCTTTGGCTGCATTTAGTCGCTCTAGGGAAGGAAATTAAAAAACTTGCAGAGGATATTTCCCTTAACGTTCTGGAAAATAACTCCTCTTCTAAAATGGAAACGTTTTTGAATACATTTGCTCCCAGTCCGAAGGAAAAGGATATAAACAGTTTCAGCAATTCAGTCTTTCATTTAGCTAGTTACCTCACCTTCAACTTATCTCACGATCTCCAAAATTCACCCAAAATCATTTTGCACGAAATAGCGAAAGCCGTGGGTCTCGGTGTCCAGGTGATCAGGGGCGTGTTCGACTCCCTGATGCCCTCGACGCGTCACGGGACCCCGGGAGACCCAGGTAGCAGACAGGTGTTGAAGAAGGTCACTGCTCTCCTGCGAGCTGTCAGGAAGCCCGACCTTGACCTGCTGGTGGACCAGCTCGAGCAAGTCGGCGACGGCCTCGTGGATTTCTTCAGGAATGTCAGCGGGCTGGGCACTGGCACTTCAGGGGTCAGCCTGCTCGTTGGCCTGATGGAGAAGCTAGTGGACAGCTCACATTCTTGGGACGTCAGCCACCTGCTGAGGCTGGCACGCCTCTTCCCCAGAGAGGACGTGAACGCCGCGGTGGACGCGTTCTACGCCCTTCCTCAGGCCGCGAGGCTCCTGCGGGGACTGGCGGACAAAAACATCACGGGAGCCCTCCAGGACGTCTACGACTTCACGCTCCTTCACGGCGTGCGCATTTCCGGTGTCACCAAGGAAGACTTTACTGCGGCGATCAAAGCCCTTTTGGACAGCGTTGCCCTGGTGTCGGAGAAGCCCGGCGTCCTGGCCGAGGCTTTGACTTGCCTCCCTGTGCTGCGGTGCAGGAATCACACCGCGGCCGGGTTTCGGCAGGAGCCGCGGTTCGGGGCCTGTGACCGCCCGGAGAGCGCGTCTTCTTTCTTTTACGGCAACGTGGCCAGCGTGCTCGAGCGCCTCCGCCTGTCCCCCCCAGGGGAAGCGTCATGGTGTTCGAACGAAACCTCACGGACGGAGCTGACCAGAAGAGTGGTCTGCGTCGTCCACGGACTCGTAGACTGGAGCTCCATTCTCCTGGAGCTGTTTCGGGTCCTCCGCGCTGAAACCTCGCTTGGGGAAAGCGTGCGAGAATTTTGGCGTAAGGTGTTGCCATCTGTCCCGCCCTCCGGGCTTTGTCCCAGTGGTCCCCTGAAGCACGTTGCTTTGCAAATCGTAGAAAAATTAAAAAATGTCAACCTTACAGAAGTTACGTCCCATGAAAACATGTTCGATAAACTAGCTGGTTTAAGCAAGATCCTCAACGTTAACGAAAGCACGGGTGCGTCGGCCAGAGGTATTCCTGTGAATTTGGGAAGGATAATGAAATTGCTTTCTGGGGATCGGAGCCTGGAAAACAGTACTCAGTCTCTGCTCTCTGCACTCACGACGTTTCTGAATGCAGACCGGACGGGCGGGGACTTAGACGCTTTCTCAAGTTCTACGGAACAAAGCGCAGCCCTTTACGACCTGCGAGAGCCGTGGCCTGAGTCCGAACACATCACGGAAGACCTGAATTACGACGTAAAGATCAGAGCCCTGCTTTCCGACGTTAACGATGACGCTCGAATGATGACTCCAGTGGCCCTTCAAGACGTAACACTGCACCTCGTCCAGTTTCTGGAAAGCCTCCATTCATCAGCGCAGGCGTTAGAAATTACTAAAGATTTTCTATCGGTCACCAAAAACTGGCTTTGTAAATATGCAAAAGGAGACTATGCAAGAATGATACAGACGTTATGTCTCGTGGCCAACGAGAGTTCAACCGATGATCTAGCTTTGTTGGCTAAAGATATTACTACCTTTTTGGGTTACCTCGAACACATTCCTAGAGAAGGCGATTTCGATGGTGCCCTTCTCAGCCAACTGGCAGACCCAGAAGAGCCAGCTAATTTCTCAGTTGTTCAGTCGCTTTTAGAAAGCTTCCTAATTAATTCAATCAATAACTTAGCTGGGAGCTCTCAAGAAGCAGCCTGGAGTCTAAGTGATAGTGACCTTCAGATAATGAATTCCATTAACCTCGCCTTGAACCGAACGCAGTCAGAAAGGGGAGAGGGAATAACTCTCCCTCCGGGAAGCAGACTGGGGCGCGTGGAACGGCTTTTGAAAACCTTCTTCTTTTTACAAAAGGAGCGTCCTGCGAACAAGACATCTCCGCTGGGGGTGGTCGCGGAGCCGAGGTGAGTCCGTGGCTGCGTGGCGGGCTCGGCGGTCACGCGTGGCCATCTGCCCCTGGGGTGCACACGTGCCAGTGGCGGCACCTGCACCCGGCGCCTCCGGATGCCCTCCGGAGCGAGTTTGGTCTGAATGGCCATTTTATTAAGGTGTCAGGGTAAAGTGATTTTGGTGGTCGCCATCCGTATAAACCTGGCCCTTGGCAAGTAGTCACTTACTATGCTTTTGTACGTTTTGGGTTATAAAATTAATTTTGAAGTTATATTTTATATGGAACTGAAAAATTAGTTTTTATATATGTAAAGGCATATACATCATGGTCATAATTAGAATTAACGGAATTAACCGTTCCATTGCAAGTGAGGAGTTTAAATGTTTTCATTCCGATTACTCCACTGCGAGGTTTATATTTGGAATTGGTTAAATTCCCCCAATTTAAAACCGATGGCCACGTTACGTGCGTCTCGTCTCTCTTTTCCGTCCCTTTTGAACTCGCCGGTGAGGAGGCAGGAGCGAAGTCCCACGGGACGTGACGTTGGACTCAGTCCCTGACGTAGAGCCCGAGCCAGCATTTCCTACCGGGAACTGGCTTCCACATCCCGGGGCTGGCCAAGCGAGCCCCAAGCCAGCGGGACAGGCCGTCACGAAGGGGTGCTCACAGTCAGGCCGGAGGCGCGGGGGCCGTGCTGGGGCTCGTCGTCCTCGGGGGCGTCCTCAGCCCTCCGGGGCCCTGCACCTGCTCGGGGACCATGTCCCTTCCGTGCCCCACTCCCGTGAGGGGGCCGGCTCTGGAGCCCATCCAGACTGGGGGTGCACGAGGAGGGCACCTGGGCGGCCGTGCCGACCCTCCCCAGGGCCGTCGGGAGCCCACGTGATGCCAGGACTGCGAACATGTCGCTGCGCACGGGGAGTCAGCACAGCCATTCCACGTTTCTAAGCGCGAAGGGCATGGCTTTCTAGTGTCGGGTTTGAGGTGTCGTAATGGGATGGTCTGTGGGGTTCCTCCACTCTCTTCGTCAGTTGAAAATATTTTCGTTATTTGATTTTTCTGCAGTATAGTTTAGCACGGCACCTCCCAGTCGGCGACCCCCCGCACGATGCGTTTTCATCTTTCCATTGCTAAACATGAAATTAAAAATGTATATTTACAGTTTTGTCCCACAGGATAAAATTCTAGAAATTCTGAAAGGGGATCCATTTCTTGCCTCTGTGAAGGAAGACGGACCGATGAGCAATTTTTCAAGTTTAAAGGAGATAACACGTCATCTAATCGAAAGCTCGTTTGCACTGGCCAACGGAGACGTCCTTTTTGATAAGCGCCATGGACCGGAGCTCGTGGGAGGCGTGCTCCGCGCCCTCGTCTGGGAAATCGCGATGCAGAGCGAGACGGAAAAGCCCGCGGAGTCCCTGACGGTCGCGAGTCGGCTGCTTTCCCACGTGCGTCGTCCTGCCGGCCTCGCCTGGCTCGGTCGCCAGCTCCAGTCTGCCCTTCACCTGGTGAGAGAGACCTCAGCGGGCCTGGCGAGTCTAATGCAGACGCTGCTCAACTCCCCCGCCGGGGACGTCCGGAGCCGGTGTCCCGCGCTGCGGCGGGTCACACTTGCTCACCTGACCGGTTTGCTTTCCCTCGCAAACAGCTCGTTCCCCCTCAGAGACAGAGCGGCCTTGGAGATCACCGCGAGGTGGCTCGCGGTCATCTCGGGAGCTGGCAGGGAGCGTGGTGTCCGGGAACCGCTCCTGGACGCGTCCGCTGCTGCGGGCGTGCTGGTGAGCGCCAGTGCCGGGGTGGGGGGCCTCGCCGCGGTGCTGGACTCCACCGTGACGCTTCTCGAGCTGGCCACGGCCGTGTCGGGGAAGGGAGCCGCGATTTCGGGAACGCGTGTCGCCCCCACTGCCCACGACTCTGCGCGGTTCTTCGACACGCTTTGTTCCGCTTTGCGACAAAGCCTCCGAAATGCCACGAGTGAGATGCCATCCGGTCCGAAGACAGCGGCCCGCGCCGTGCTGGACGGCGTGGACGGCACGCTGGCGCCGTCTCTCGGCCTGGCCGTCGGGATGGCCGGGGTCCGGCCCGCCGCCCCCCACGACCCCGACGTTCCCCACACGTCCTCGTGCGTGTTCTCCAGCGTGAACGGGTCCGAGGACTTCGCCAGTATTTTGAAAGAAATTGCTGAATTTTTAACATCTGGGGAAATTCATTCGGGAGACACGGAGCATTTTCCGGGAGCAATTAGGAACGGGACTCGGATGTTTTCCACAGATTCTTCCGACGTCTGGGAAGAAATCCTGGGTTGCTTAGTTCCTATAGTCAACCTCGTCAACCAGATAGACTTCTTACATCCTAATCGAATTTCTGCTCGCGGTTCTCATCAAGATGCTCACGGGGTGGCCCTGGAGGAGACGCTGTCACGAAACAGCCCAGAAATGGGGACCCGCCCAGGGAGGGTGATGGATCTCATCCTGGCAGCCTTCCGGAATAACTCGGAGGGTGAGAGCGGGGACGGTTTGAATTCGTTGCCGACGTTCGCTCAGCACCCAGACATCCCTTTGAAAGCCATAGACGCCGTTGTCAAGGCCTCCAGCGGGACGAAAGGTGACTGGGGAGGTGACTCGAGTGAAGCCCTGGCTTTCAGCCCCTCTCTGCTGCAGACCGTGGCTCCCCGGGGCGCATTCACAGGTCCAGCCCCAAACGGCCCTCAGGGGGCGGATTCCACGGGGACCCCCTTCCAGCGCGTTTCTGAGATCTTCGGTAACGCAGCCGCCAGAAAGAATGCGGCGTCAGGACTAGGAGAGGGGACCGAGGAGGCGGCCGGCGCGCCTCCCGCCCGCGGCCCGTCACCGAGCCTCGAGGACGGCCTGGGGGACCTGGCCGCGCTGGCCGAGCACTGGCAGAAAGTGTCGCTGACGGACGAAAGGTAAGGAAAGGCCGACCGCGGGTCTTCCCGGCGCGGAGCTGACGAGGGTCACGCGGAGCCGGGGAGGGTCATGTGGAGCTGACGAGGGCCACGCGGAGCCGGGGAGGGTCACATGGAGCCGGGGAGGGTCACGCGG
>NW_006435787.1:1110896-1115349 GCF_000325575.1 Pteropus alecto
GGAGGGTCACGCGGAGCCGGGGAGGGTCATGTGGAGCTGACGAGGGCCACGCGGAGCCGGGGAGGGTCACGCGGAGCCGGGGAGGGTCACGCGGAGCCGGGGGGGGGCCACGCGGAGCTGGAGAGGGTCCCCGCGCCCACCCCGGCTGCCACACAGCGGGCCCGGGCCAACTCTCTTCATTGCTCGACTCCTTAGATGCCAAATGCGATTCGAATTTATTCAAAAGTTTCACTAGTAAGTGGTCTTCAGAAGTAAAAGCCTCTTATTTTATTCACTTGTCCTAAGACTAGGTCCTTAAACGGCTTTTGCGTTCACGTGCCCTGGCAGCCGAGCGCCTGCCGCGTGACAGGCGGATGGGACTGTGAGGCGGGCGCCTCACACAGGAAACCGAGCGGTGGCCGACCGGGGGAGGGGCCGGCGGTGCTGGCTCCCTCCCTCACTGGAGCGGACCCGACGGGCGGCTCACCCGTCGGCCCTGGCCCGCTGGGCGTGGGCGGTGGACCGAAGCCCATTCTCGGGGCCCCTGCCCTGTAGGTCGTGGGGCTCGGGGTGTAGGACGGCCGCCTCTGGGCACACGGCCTCAGGACCGGGCTAGCGGTGGGGCGTTTGGGGTGTGGTGAGGGTCCCACGCTGCGCTTCACGCTGCACCCGATGTGTGTAATGGATGTGGGGTTAACACACGGAATGTGCTCATAAACAGCTCCAGACACCCCGGCAAAAACATCAGCTTAACGTTACAAGAACAAGGGCCACGGCAAAAGTCTCCGAATGTAGAACGTTCCATAAGCGTCCGGAAGGGTCCCACGAGGTTCCTGGGGTCCAGGCCCTGTGGCGGCTCTCGGGGGGGGATGGGGCAGGACCCGTCCTCCCTGTGTCCCGCCTCGGCACCTGCCATGGTGCAGGGGACAGAAGTCCTGTCGGCCCAGATGTGAATCCACTGCTTTTTGTGCCGGGGAACCCTCGGGGCTCATTTCCGCTGCCCCTGCCCCTGGCCGGGTGTCCTCCAGCTGCCCCTTCGTCCACCTGGAGGCACCGTGCGTTATTCACGCACCATCTACGTCACCTCCGTTAGAATGAGTTCCGTGCCCACGCGGACGCCGCGTTTAAGCCGTTTACCCGTCCCTAACCCCCCGCGGGAATAGGGCCCGTGTGCTTCAGAGGACGTGGGCAGTCTGGCGGCCACCCAGCCCTGAAGCTCTGTAGCCCTGTAGGTCACCCCTGGGGGGGCAGCATCCCCCCGCACCCCCCGCAGTCGTGGGGCCCGCAGACGTCACCTCACAGCTGTTTCTTTTCTTCCCAAGCGTTGCCGACATGTGTCAGGGCCGTGGGTGGAGCGTGAAGATGCTGCTGCTCCGCGGGCTCCTCATCTTCGCAGGTGGGTGCTGGGCCCCCCGCGCCCGTTTTCAGAGCTCAGCTGTCGGCCGACGGGCAGGTCGCCCCCAGTCTCTTCAGGGCGGTTCGCAGCCTGCACGTCTGCGCCCACAGCCGGGCCCGTGTCCAGCACACGCGTCCCCTGTGCACACGCGTCACCACCGCCCCAACCCTAATCATGGTGTCAGGGCCTGACGCCCGGGGGTGCAGAGGAGGGGCCCGGGCGAGCAGGCAGCGGCGGGGCTGGGGCTGGGCGGGCGCTGCGTGGGCCTGGGGCCCGTGGCCCCGCACTCTCTCCATACTTGCACCGGGTCCTCCACACTCCCACTGTCCGCCCCGCGACCCGCCTCCGACGACGGCCATCGTTAGATTATCGTCTTCCAGTCCGGTTGTTTCCGCGGCCACCCGTCTGGATGGGCGGCTCTGCTCCAGGCCCTCAGGCCGGGCATGGCAGAGACGGTGCAGTGACCGCAAACGCGCGACTCCTCACGATGGCGCCCGCTCCTGACCCCAAGCCCCGCGCGTGGGGTTGGAGCACGGCGACGTCTGTTGACGGGACGGACGCGTGGACACCAGGAGGCCTTGCTGCTCCCGTCCCGGTCTCTGTCTGCTGGGTTCCGGCCTCGCGGGCTGGGGTCTCGGCTGACTGCGGTGGGACGTCCAGCCGTCTGTGACAGCGAGTGGACCGTGTGTGCTTGGCGCCCACCGGGTGAGACGGAGCCAGTGCGTGTGGCTGAGGGACACTGTGCGGAGCGGCGCCTGGCTTGCCTGCGGGCGCAGTAGCGGCACATTCACACTCACACCCACACCCCCGTGGCAGGGGTGGTCACGGGGACCCAGCGCGGTTAAGCGTGGGGTGTACGTAGCAGGTGGCCTCGAGCAGGAAGCAGCAGGTCAAACGGTTTTGAAACGGAGTTTAGATAATTCCGGGGACTGGTGAGGGCCAGGAGGGAGCCGCAGGAGGTGACGTGCCGAGAGCGAGGCCTTCGAGACGCATCCCGAGTGGGGACGCTCGGCGAAGCCTGAGGGCGGGCAGGACGTTTGTCTGCCCTGGCCCCTGGAGTGCCCCCCGATCCCAGGTCTAGGGGGCCCCCTGCCCTCCACGTGGCGGGCTTTTGGTCCACATGTGCCGGGGCCAGAAGGTGGGCCGTGGCCGTGTGCTCCCGGCTGAGGCTCTCACCGTGGGTGGACCCGCACGGCCGCCGACGGGCTCCAGGCTCGTGTGCGGCCTCGGTCTGCGTGCCACCTCGCCCACAGGTGATGGACCACCGTGGCCAGGCAGCACTGTGCCCGATGTTTTCAGGGGCAGAGTCCAGCCCGGCTCTCACGATAGGCAGGGTCGTGAGAGGGGGCCCCACAGGGCTGCCCGGCCCCGCTGAGCGGCCACCCTAGTTATTGTCACTATTGAAAATAAAGGAGTGGTTTGCATGTCGCAGAGTTAAGTTTGGTGTCACCATGAGGACAGGTGTCATTGTCTCCTCCAAAGTGAACACTCGAAACCTCTGGCGTGAGACCAGGGCATGTAGCTCGATGCTCACAGCCCAGAGGGACCTCGCTGGCCACCGGTGTCGAGCTTCCGACTTCCCACGCTGGCGAATGGAGGCCCGGGTGGGGGCGAGCTGCCCAGGCCTCACGCGAAAGAGGCTGGCCCTCCCCAGTGGCGGAGCCCGCGGGGTCTGCGGGGCCGACCACAGCGGGGTTAGGGGTCCACAGAGGGCTGGGGCCGGAAGCCGGAGCAGGGCCTGACGTGTCCAAAAGCCAGGAAGAGGGGCAGTAGCAGGGAGAAAGAGCCGGGCTGGAGCTGAGTCCGCAGAAGCAACGCGAGGCCCGTGGCGGGTGGGGGTGGGGGCCCGATGGGCCCGCCTCGTTCCGTCGCGGGCGGCGGCTTTGAGGGCGGCTGCAGGACAGTGTCAGATGCAGGCCAGAGCTCCAGACAGCCGGCACTTCCCGGAGCCACTCGGTCACCCTGACCTAACCTCGAGTCACCCCCCAGTCCCCGCTCTCATCCGTCAGGAGACGAGGGGTGGCAGCAGCCCTCACGCGGGTCCCACGGTGCACCCGCTGCCGATGCTGCGTCCCGTGCTCCGCGGTTTGGACGGCGCGTGCCGGAACGTTCCCGTGTCCCCCGACGACAGCTCCTCCGTCCTCAGAGACAAGTGCGGTGACGGTGACATTTCCTAACACCCTGTCTCTGTGTGGCCTTTTAAAAAGAGATTTTTTAAGAGACACACTTTGCATTTCTTTACAACAAGGAGCTTTGTTTTCAGTCAGAGAAACAGGAAGATTAACGAGACCACGTCGGTGCCTCCGACAGCTGAGTCTGGTATTTTCTAGGGACTGACACTGTATGGCGTTCAAATCAGTTTTCTAAATACCTTAGGAGAAACGTTGTGATAATGTATGAAGCGGGACTGAATTTTCTCTTTAATTGAAAACAGCAAAGGTTTTTTACTAATAAAAATACATGTCATTTTCTGTAATGGACAATGTGAAGACATTTATCAAGTACCCACTAGACACAAAGCCACGTGCTAGGTGGGGGCCGTGACACGGGACAGGAAGTGGACATGGGGAGGGGGTGCCCAGGAAGGGGACCCGCACACGTGCAGTGAGCCCATGTGGACCGTGCGTCTGGGGGGCGGGAGGCGCCGGCCCCGTGTTGGGGGTCGCGTGACGCCGAGTTCGCGTTCTGACGGGCAGGCTCGGGGGAGGGGGCAGCTGCGAGGCAGGGGTGCACGTGGCGTTGGGGTGCTGGGGACGGGGGAATGAATTGAAGGCAGCCGTGTCCCTCAGCAAGAGCCCTGGGCTCAGAGGAGGGCAGGCTGGACGGCGGGCCGGGAGGGGACCCGTGGGACCCGTGGGAAGCTGGGCGGAAACCTCGTGAGGCCCGAGGGTGCTGGATGGAGGAGCCGGGAGCTGCCGGGAGGCGTGACGGAGCAGGTGCCCGGAGAGTCGCGTGAGGAGCAGGCAGGGATGCGGCCTCTGAGGGGTGCGGGACGGGAGCCGCAGATCGACGTGCGTGTGAGCCCCCCCCCTTCCGAGCCGGCACTTCCGAGAGCGAAGGGCACGGCTCACGAGCACC
>NW_006435787.1:1115429-1122790 GCF_000325575.1 Pteropus alecto
GGGGGCCCTGGGAGGGGCAGCAACGGCTCCGGCTTCGGTCGGGCCCAGAGGAAAACTGAGCCATCGCGTCCGGGACTCGAAGGGCAAACGTTCCCCTCAACCCTTGACGTCCATCTTGCCGATTCGAGCAAACTCTGTGCATCCCTTTCCTTCGGAATCTTTAAGAAATGATGCCGAAGGCAGCGTGGTTTACTGGTCACTCTGTGTTTCCTCCGGCAGAAAACCCTTCCCTGGCCAAGGACGTCGTCTGTGCCGCCCGGGGCTGCCCGCGAGGCGGGCTAAGGCCGCGCGTTCTACGTGCCCTGCACGCGGCCACCGTGCTGAGCGACCACTTCCAGGTTCGTCGTCTCTGATATTTTCAAGGGTTTCATGTTCGTCACGATCGGCCCATGCAAGGCCGACCCGCTGTCCTAAGCTTGCTGGCCGGTCCTGAACGCTGAGTGGCCGTGCTGTGCCGGGGACGCGGGGACTGGGGCTGCAGCTGGCACTGCCCCCCCAGGGTGCTGCACAGGGGTGCCGGGGTGACAGCACATCCCCGGGGGGCTGGCTGCTGAATTTTCAGGAACTTCCTGAGTTGGTCCTGAAACACAGACATCATCAAAAACCCAGTGGCATAAACATCCGATGAAACGCAGTGTCAGGAAGGGTGGTAAAGACTCGAGACCCGGCGGGCGTCTCGGCACGCTGTCCCGCTGCCTGCCCTCGAGGCTGCTCGTGCTGTGTCCGCAGGACGGCCGGGCCCCAGCCCAGCTCTTCCCGGTGCTCGTCTGTGACATCCGGGGTCAAGGGGGCACTTACACCGTGGACTCGGCAGTCTGCACATGATCGAGTTGCTCACGGCCGACCAGCCCATCGTGGGTTCCGACGGGCTGACCACGCGGGCAGTGACCGGGCTTCTTCCCTGAGTCCATAGCTCGGTGGCGGCCAGAGTGACAATCTCCTCTTAGCTGACTGGGACAAGCGCCCAAAGCACCCATGCAAGGCCCGCAGCTCGCCTGGGTGTCAGACGTGGCTTTTACCTGACCCGCTTGCCCTGGGGTCTGGGACCCTGGCCACAGCAGGCCCCGCTGCTCACGCAGCAGGGACGGTGGTGACGTTCGAGACACCTGCCACTCCTCCAGTCCGGCTTCGAATGCTGTTCCTTGCCTCTGCGTCACGGTGATGCCACCGAACCGCACGTCCAGTGAGCGCTGGGCTTTCACAGGAAGTAGAGAAAGGTGATGCGCAGAGACAGCAGGCGGCCGCCACACTCCCACAGCACGGCGAGGGCGGAGAAAACCCTGAGAGATAGTTCCGAGTGCTGCGTGAAGCTGGCAGTAATAACACGGCGAGGACCGTGGTCCTCAGTCGGGGGAGGCGAGGTCTGGGGGGTCACCGTCGCAGCCCGCCGTTTGTCATAAGCACCTTGATGTGCTTGGACCATCAAATCCGGTGGCTCCGGTTTGCCCAGATCGTCGTCAGGGATCGCGTATGGATAAATATGAAAACCCTGAGAGATAATTCCGAGTGCTGCGTGAAGCTGGCAGTAATAACACGGGCACAATCCCCCAGCTTTCAGAGCTGCTCCGGAGACTGTATTTGTCGTTCACATCATTACGATTATCAGCGGTTCTGGCTGGGAACAGGTGAGTTTTGACAAAAAGCAGAAGTTCCCCTTTCCGATGACAGGAATAGAATGACTTATCTCAAGATGCAGAGCTTCAAGGCCGGGTCTGTGGTTCAGGGTCGAGAGGGTGAAGCTTTCTGCACAGACCCTTTGCAGGCTGCGGGGCGGGACGTGCCCCGTGCCCCAGGACAAGCCGAGTGGGGGGCGGGCAGCAAGCACAACGCCATTTCAGTTTCTCTTATCTAAAAACATTCCCGCACGGTTCTGTGAGCATCAAGCTGGGACTCCACTGGGAGCCAGAGTCTCAGCTGATCGAGTTGATACAATGGAATTTCGGGCGTCACCTCCTGACTGGGTCCACTCTGCTCTGAACAGCAGGACAATGCAGGAAGGACCTCAACGGGGTCGGAAATCACATTCCAGAAATGACAGGTGCCCAGCGAGTCCTGGAGCCGCACCGAGGGACCGCGGCTCCTGGACATGTCCATGTGTCCCCAACCACACGCACCCTCGTGCATCTCCTAGGAGCTGGACGTGCACACGTGTCCCTAACCACCCTACCCTCGTGCATCTCCTAGGAGCTGGACGTGCACACGTGTCCCTAACCACCCTACCCTCGTGCGTCTCCTAGGAGCTGGAGCGGGCGTGGTCCTCGCCCCCTGAGCCGCGTTGTGTGCATCTTCGCGGGCGCCTGTCCAGCAGCTGGGGACGCTTCCGGAGCGGCTTGGCGGACGCCCGTCTGCAGGACTGCGCGTGCCAGCCGGCGCCGGACGCGGCTGGGCAGCGCGTGCGCATGTGCGTCAGCTGGGGCCCCACCGCCCCCCACCCCAACCCCAACCCCGAGGACATGTCAGGCAGGAACGCACTGACGTTCGCGTACTGTAACCTGCGGGTTAATGCGGATGGTTCTAAGCCCCACCAAGGTCTCCGTGGCTTTACGCTTTCAGCTGTGAGGTGTCCTGAGGCCTCCATGTTAGTGGTCAGGGTGACGCTCAGTGTCCCAGGCGTCTGCGGGACGGCCAGGCCCTCTTCCGGTCACTTCTGCTGGGCTAACCGTGTGCTGTGTTCTCACAGCGTGAGCCGGCGGCGGGGACACTGGCCCTTGGTGCTCTGTGGAGGCTCCTTCCCAGGGGCACCTGCCCACCCGGCTCCCGGGCCCCGGTCCCCCGACACCCCGGGACCATTCTGTCCGTTTTTCTCATTTATGGGGAGCCACGTGTGATGCATCCCCACTCCCCTGACTTGTCACGCGCGGCCTGGGACGCACGTCTGTGCGTGTGATGCCAGGGCGCTCGCACACGGAGGGGGCGGGGCACACTGCGTCCCGCCCCGGGGGCCCCCAGGGCAGTGTGTTCTCGTGGCCCCCCCTCCCCCTGGGGACTCGCTCTCGTGCTTCGTCTTGCCTAAATTAGCTTTAATTTTTTGCCATTTCAGGTTGGCCCAAAGCCTCGAAAAGACTTTGTTTTCCAGGAATCCGATTTTGACTTTGCTTAGCAATTTCACGGTAACTGCAGGTACGTACGGGGTTTCTCCAAGTCTGCGTGATGGAAACTACATTCAGTTTCTCACACAAATCTATTGTCAAAATAAAACGTGGGAAGAGGTGAGCGACCGTGATGCATAGCCGGCTAGAGCTGGCCCGACGTCGCTGGGACTGGGGAGGGAGGAGGACAAGCTTCTGTGTCCAGCTCCCGCCCTGGCCCTGCGTCCCTGGACAAGCCACCCGCAAGCCTTGCCTTCAGTCTGTGCCGTTCGAGTTCTTTGTAGCCCTAATGGGCCAGGTCTGGAGGCCCCGCCCAGTCCACAGATGACCCTCCTCTCCTCAGAAGGGGCGCGACTCCCCCGCGGCCCTGGTCACTGGTCCCCACAAAGGCCGCTTTCCGGAGGAGGAGGCCTTAAAGCTCACAGGCCCTGGAGGGTAGGGCCAGCGGAAGACCCGCAGGACGGGCTCGCTCCACCTGCAGTGTGAACCACGCGAGTCCCCGCCACGGACCAGCCATGCTCTGCTCCTGGTCATTAGGGGCTGCACATGGCGAGGGGCGTGGTCCCCGCCAGGTGTCAAGGCCAGAGCTCGCGTTCATAGTCAGTAACAGACCGAACGCTCGCTATTGTAAAATGTCCTTCCTTTCATTGCTTTTCAGATGTAGAAGTAAAGGACGTGATGAAGAATGTCACCAGGTTCGCGGAAGACCTTCGATCTTCTGCCCACGTCTCAGAGGGAACCATCAGCAGCATCTTGGAAGCACATCTTTCCCGTTCACCGGTACGGAGCTGCTTCTCTGGCACCGGCAGGCTGTGGCCAACCCGGGGCTGCTGGCTGTCACCCCCTCTCCGCTCCCCCTCTCCCGGGGGGCGGGAGCTGTGCAGATGGCGTCACTGGGGCTGAAAGGGAAGGACACTGAGCTCGGAAGCAGAGGGCGTCGTTGTCTGGCGCCACAACCTTAGGGTCTTTAATTTCATCATGTCGCCTTCTCTTGGGTTAGAAAAGATAAAATTAATGATATTTATTCTAGCGATTCCCAACTCTGGTGCAGGACGCCCCAAGGGGGCCCTGTGTGGTTCAGAAAGGGTTGCGAAATTCTTAAAAATATGCAAAAACGAAATATCTGAAAATACCTAAACACCAACGATGGTCTCCTTCGGGTGGGGAAGAGCCGTGTCCGGTCGGACGGCGAGCTGGGGCGGCCTCGCTGGGGGAGCAGTGAGCGGGGACAGTGGGGTCGTCCCCGGGCGGTGGGGAGGCGTGATCCGGGCAGGTGAAGGGTGGTGTTGGGACACGCTTTGTCCTCGGGGGACAGGGACAGGTGACTTCACAGTGACCACAGCAGGTGGCACCTGCATCCGTAGCATGAACCCTTTCAACATGTCCGGGGGGTGGGGCGGGTCCTACTTCCCTGTACAGGGAAACTTCCAGAAACGTGACCACGAAGAACGTTTTCATGGACGGTCGGCCGGGCCCTAGTAGACATTTGGTTCCACGTCGGTCCCAGTTTGTCAGGGCTCCGCCCTGGGTGTCTGGGGCCGGCCGTCTGGGGCAGTGCTGGGGTGAGGGTCAGCGGCTGCCCAGCACAGCTGCGGGGTCAGGCTCCTGATTTCCGGTCGGCGTCGCTGCCTCGTTACGCATGCGGCCACCAGGTGTCACCGGTGTTCCGGCGCGGGAGGCCTGTGTTAGAGGCGACACTGCCCAGCACGTGGCCGTCCGGTGAGTCCCTCCGCCTCCCCGACAGCGAAAGTCGTCTCGGCCGCCTAAGGGGCTGGACAGGCCATCGGAAGGGTATTAAAAAAAGGCTGCATTCTGTGATTCAGATAAGTCATGATTATTTGCTCCGGTAGAGAATAGGGACCCCCAGGGACCCCACAAGCCTGCAGACGCCGGGGCCGGGCCGGGTGGCCGTCTGGGGGCGGCCAGCCACGTGCAGGACGCCGAAAGTTCTCAGAAAGGGCAGGTTGCCTGAACGTTGGGTAATTATGCACAGATTTTAGAAGCATTTTCATTTAAAATGTTTGACTTGGAATGAGTGAAGGCTCAGTGTTTTGGGGGACAGTTTCGGGGTCCGTCTTCGAGTCCGGCGGCTGCACGCCCCAGATGACTCACGCCGGCCCTCGTCCCTTGAACAGGTTCTCTGGAGCGCCCTCACGGTGGCCTTGTCTGCCCGGTGTGACCGGGAGAGTCTGCACCCCCTGCTGGCTCTGCCTGAGCCCGCGGCGGGGGAGCTGTGCCGCCTGCCCGGGGCCGGCGTGTACGCCCTGATGGTGTCGCTGGGCCGGAACCTGGACCTGCGGAACCTCGTCTACAAAGTAAGGGGGGCGGCGACAGCCGGCGGCCTGTGTGGCCTCTGCAGGGGCGGGTGGATGCGCAAGCTGGCGGCCGGCGCGTGCAGACCCAGCAGCCTCGGCCTACTCCGGGTGGGGCTCAAAACCGAGGGGGACCCGGAGAACTTTCGGGGGGGTCTGTGGAGCTGGGCCCGTCAGGGCATTGGGCAGAGCATTGGTGGTGGTCACGTGCTCAATACGGAAGGACCGACAGCGGAAAACACCCCCTAACCCCAGGGCTGGGTCCCTTGTCCTTGGGGACTGCCCTCTGGGAGTGTGGCTGGGCGGCTGGGCGGCCGGCCACCTGCCTTGGCCTTCCCTGGCTGTGGCCTTCTGTGCCCCTGCTGTGTCCTATGAGGTGACCTGCCATCTTCTGCCAGGGCCTGCTTGGGAGGAGGTGTGCAGACGGAGGGCCACACAGGGCCAGCCCTCGTCCTGGGAGGGCCAGCTCGTCCCCTGCCCCCACGACCCCCCACAGCGGGGCAGGGTGGGGCGGGGCAGATCTAAAGATGACGACGTGGGGGCTTCAAAGTGGTCTGGAGCACAGGATCACAGCCATCCCAGAAGGCAGGGGGGCTGCACCCGGTTCCCAGCCTGGTCCCCGGCTCTCGGCTCTGCCTCTTCCAGAAGCTGCTCCATCTTCTGGCCCCCACTGTTTGAATCTTAGGCTTCTAGAAGCATCACCCCCTACCCTTGGGGAGTGGTCTCGCTCAAAGAGATTTGACATCTGGGCTAATCAGATGTCGAGGTGGCTCTCGGGGCTCTGAATCCGAGAGAGCAGTTTTGGGGTTCAGTGTGAATCGGGCGGTTGAGTGTTTGGGCACACACTCGCACGCGCACACTGAGAATTAATGTTAATTTTCAGACATTTTAAACCCACGAGCAGGACGATGGACGCTTCCCGCGTGTCCCTGTAACTGTGGCCAGCTCGGCCCGTGGAGTCACCGCCCCCGGCTACCGTGCAGCCCAGGTCGGCCCCTGTGGCCCCCAGGGTCCCGGGCCTCACGTCACACCCTCTGGGAGGCGGTCCAGCACCGTCGCCGAGCCCCTGTCCCCCGCGATGCTCTGTTAGGCACACAGAAGCCACCTATTTGGAACCAGCGCTTCCGAGGACCCAAATAACAAGGACGCAGTAACGTGACAAGGGCCATGATGAGGACGAGATGTTGGGTGGGAGTTGGTCTCCCAGACGCAGAGACAGTGACGCCACCATCCGTAACAGCCGCTCCTGTGTTCCAGGCCCTTCCGGGCGTGTGGCTCTGGGCGCTGCCTGCACACGGCGGCGCTCGGAGGTGGCCGAGTGTCTGGACGTGCTCGCGGGCGGTGTCCCCGTGGGGTTCCGGCACAGAACCCCGCTCCCAAGGCCACCTCGCTCTGCCGCACGGCAGAGAGCGGATCTGCGAGGCCCCTCGGGGGCGGTTTGCTGTCGGTGCAGGGCGTTCGTCTGGCCCGTCCGTGCGTGACCGCTCCGGGCGCCCCCTCCGTAAGTCGCGGTCACCGGGTGCCACTTCTCAGTGCAGCCGCAAGTAGGAAGCCGAGCAGGAAATGTGACGGAAGTGTCGTCCGTTGTCTCCCCGGGAGAAACGGCGTCGTTACGAGCAGAGACGCCTGTGAGAGACGGGGCCGGGACCTCGGCAGCGCAGGCCGGCCACGGGGCCAGCAGCCGAGGGGCAGGCCCAGCATCCTGACGAGCAGGGCGCAGTGACAGCCAGGATGTCGGCCTGAGGCTGAGAACGTGACAGGGCAGGTGGCCGCGGAGGAGGAGGCCGGGGGCCGCGGAGGAGGAGGCCGGTGCGGTCCCCCCAGCCCCGTCGCTCACTCCCCCTCCGCCCAGCGGGCATCAGCGAGCAGGGAACATTCTCCGGTCCCCGCAGTGGCTTAGACGACCACGACGGGCGAACGCCCAGCCGCGTGGGGTTCGCATCCCAGGACGGAGACGGAG
>NW_006435787.1:1122858-1129100 GCF_000325575.1 Pteropus alecto
GGGCCCCGCCGCCCGGAGGCCGGGGGGAGCCGTGCGTCTCCCCGCCGGGCCTCGGTTTCCCCACCCGCAAGGCGGGCGTCACAGGGGCCGAGGGGCTGAGGAACCTGCCTCGCGCGCGGGGGCCGTGGTGTTTGGCCCGCCTCTCGGGTTCCTCCTCGGGTCCCTCAGAGACGGGAGGACGTGGTTTGAAACGCTTCGAATCTTAGCGACAGATCCCGTTCGTGCCCGGTTCAGGGTTTAACGATGCTGGTGCAGCTGGCCGTGCTCCGGAAACGGAGCCCAGTGCACGTTAACCAAGAGGTGCACACGGAGACGCCCCCACATCCGAGCGGCGGTGGGGTCGCACGGCCGGGTTCTCAGCCGAGCGCCCGGAGCCACACGCCCGGAAGGGCCTGGTGCATCGAGAGAGCCCGGCCCGTCGCTTACCCGCTGCTCTGCTTCCCTTCCAGGCGCTGGTTCCGGCGGACGCCAGGCGCGTGCTCAGCTCCCTGCTGGACGTCGTGTCCGGGCTCAGCCGCCTGCTCCCCAAAGCCGGCCACGTCCTGGAGCTGCTCCCTGACTTTCTTCGTGTGTCCGAGATCGCGGCCTTGCTGGACGTGGCTGGCGCGCCCGAGGTGCGTGTCTGCGGGGAGACGCTCAGGTGTGGGGGGCCAAGGTGTGTGTTTGCGGGGAGACACTCAGGTGTGGGGGGCCGAGGTGTGTGTTTGCGGGGAGACGCTCAGGTGTGGGGGACCGAGGTGCGTGTCTGCGGGGAGACGCTCAGGCGTGGGGGGCCGAGGTGTGTGTTTGCGGGGAGACACTGAGGTGTGGGGGGCCGTGTTCTTTTCACCTGCATTTCTCTTCCGACTCCTAAAATTGGCCCAAGACCACAAAATACAGGACAGCAATGCCTTTGAACGGCCCCGGAGGCGACAGTGTGACAAAGGGCAGGCCTGGTATCTCCCTAAAGCAGGGGAGACTCTGGCCCGCGCCCACCGTGGGGCAGCTGGGGTCGGGCCGTGCGCCCCGTGACATCGGCAACCCCCAAACCCATTGTTAGCACTCGCGAGATTCCAAGTAAATCGCTTTCAAACACCTTAAAACAATTATTTACATGTAAATAACTGGCTGACAGATTATGGGTCATTTCTGCAAAGACAGACACACCTGAATGAGGTGCGTGGCGTGAGCCTCGTGCTGGCTCGAGCTGCGTGTGGATGTGGCCAGGCGCAGTCCCCGGAGCTGCTGCTGAGGCGGCTCCTAGGGCCGATCTGGCGAGCCATCGGGAGCCGGGCCGTTTGGTGGCAGAGCCGACGTTACGGGTGTTGCTCACTGAGTCGGCGACACCTCGTGGCTTAGTGATTCATCCCTGGACAGACCGCAGGGGTTTGCTGGGCGCGTGTGGGACCCTGTCCTGTCCTCGTCCCGCGGCGGCAGTGATGAGCACAGCGCCCGGGGGCGGGAGGGCACCGTGGCCCCGAGCCTCGGACCCGCTCGCATGCGCATCCGGCGGAGAAGGCGCGCGGCCTCGCCCCACGTCCGTGTCACTGACCTGTGCTCTCCGCACGTCCTCAGGCTCCACACGGCGGCCGGGCCGGCACCTCCGCCTTCGGTTCCTTTCAGTCTGTGATGAAGATGGTTTGTAAGGAGCAAGAGCCGGTTTTCAGCAGCTCTCACACGTTCATCGACTTGCCCAGAGTCGGCGAGCTCCTGGCAGGGGACAGAGGGAAGCTCCACATTCCCGAGGACTCAAGTAAGGATACAGCGAACCACCTGTGTAGGTCGTTTTGCCTGTTGAGACAGGGCCCCCCTTGGACGCAGCGCCCTGTCCGTGTGGACGGCGGCAGGGGACTGCCTGGGCCGCGCTCTGGCCTCTGTCCTTCCCGGTCGACGAGGCCACCGAATGCCGCCACGGCAGCTGTGCGTGACTGTGTCTGATCCCAAACTGGTCTTGCCGCCCTTCCTGACGAGGTTGTAGTTTAAAGTGTGAGGTGTTAAAATACCAGCAAGACTCTGCGGTCCGTGCTCTTAATTTACACTTTATGGAATTATCCCTCTAGATTTGTAGAGCTTTTTGAATAAAAAGCACTTATTTTTATTTTCAAATGAAAACGAAAACCCTCTGAATCAGGATAGCGAAGCCAAGGCTTCTGTTTTACGTGTTCTCTTCAAGGGTGAAAGAAATGGTTCCCCTGGGAGATTCATTCCTAACTTCATAAGAAAAACCTAATTCTGGTCTCGACACCAAACGGTCGAAACGACGATTTTCTAGATCAAAAACCAGATGTGTTCCCTTCCTTCTGACCATCGTCATGGTCGGGTGTCTTCGGCATCCTCGGACGCTCTCACTGAAAGCTTAGTTTGAAAATGCGAAGGTCCCATGTTCCAATTGTTGACGTGAACGTGCTATCTGGACGTTTCTTATGAGACACGAGCCACTAAGTGCAGCGTCAAAAAAAAGCATTCCCGAATTTGCCGCCCAAATGCAGAATCGCGCCCTGAGAGCGACGTGTCAGTCAGTGGTCGAGGCTGCGGCGTTGCCGTCGTCAGCGAGCTCCGCTAACCTGAGCATCCTGTATCTTTTTTCCATTGTGACAGCTCCTTTCTGCTTGAAACTTTATCAAGAAATTCTACAGTCTCCAAATGGCGCTTTGGTGTGGTCCTTCTTCAAACCTATATTGCATGGGAAAATACTGTACACGCCAGACACCCCGGAGATTAAGCGGGTCGTTCAGAAGGTGAGCCCAGGCGAGCGGGGAGCCGATCAAACCTGCAGGGGGCATATCGGGGAGAAATGAGAACACTTACGGTAGTTGACGTAATTACTGTGTGGTCGGATCACCTAAAGTTTCGTTATGTTGGTCACAGTTCATTTTGGCCCGGGTGTTTTTTTCCTGTTCCCGTTGTTGTCAAACGTGAATTTGCCGAGTCGTCCTCTTGGAGGACACTCTGGGGCGTCATTTGGAGGAGCTAATGTGACGAGGACAGTTAGACAGGAGGACCGTTTCCGGCGGCAGAAGCACCTGCAGGACAGACGCTGGCCTGTTTTGCTCGGGACTAGCGCACCTGGCGGGGCTGCCGGCGGGGTAAGCGACGGCTCCGGAATTGACCGTGACTCCCGTGGAGGGTGAGCGCCGGTGAAGAGGCCCAGACGGTGTCTCTGGGGGCAGGTTAGACGTGGCTTGTCCGAAGGCGCGTCTCCCCTTTCTTACGTGGCTTAACCTCTGCGAACGATTTGCGACGGCGTTCATTGTCCATATTTGCACTTGTCTTTGAAATGATGGTGCTGTATTTTCCTGGGGTCCCGTTTTCTTGTCCGACAGTGGCTTAGGAGCCTGCAGGCCTCTGTAGGTCGTCGCAAAGGACTCGGGGGTGATCTGATCTTAGGCCAGAAGCAGAAGAGGTTACCCAGTTCTGAAAATGATGAACTTCAATACTTCAAATAGCATCGACTCAGACGTTAGTGGCGTGAGGTCCTACGAGCGGTCGAGGTACTTCTGCTCACACTGGCTTTTATGAACGAGCCCCACGTCCCCGGCCGTGGTCGCCACGTGGGGCCACAGCCGTGTTGTCCCCAGGCTCCGCTGCCAGCCTGACGTGGCTCGTGCTGCATTCGCCCTGCTTGTTCTGAACGTGTTCGATAACTTCTGTTTTTACCGCGCAAGTGTCCTTTTGGAAGGCTATTTACCAAAAGTCTGGACTCTCACAATGGAAGTGTGTTAACCCGGTTAAACGGCCAGTTTAGTCCTTCCAGACCGTGCTCCAGAGAGCCGGGAGGCGAGGCCGCGGGGCTGGGGCTCCCTCCGTGAGAGAAGCTCTTAGTGGCCGTGGGCAGTCTACAGATGTCATAGAAAATGGCTCTGCATCGCAGCTGTATTTTGAACTTAAAATTTTAAAACAGGCCATGAGCTTCTCTTTTGATCATATTATATATTATCATGCATTAATATTATTAGTGACATATAGTGCCATAGTGTCAGATGCCGTGTTTGAGCCTGTGACACGACCATGAGTGTGACAATCTCTGCTTCTGAAGGACTCGTCCGCAGTGGGCAGAGAAGACAGACAGCCGAGGACATGTCTACGTGCATGACACGGGAGGTCGCTCAGGGCGCCGGGCCCAGGGGCCCGGGCAGCTCGCCCTGGTCCTGCGGAGGGGCCGGGGGCCTCAGCCAGTGGGGTGGGGTGCCCGCATGGCAGGGCAGGGCGGGGCCGTGAGCCCCGGATGGAGGCAGCTCTGGAAGCAGCGTCGGGGTTTCGCTGATTCTGGCTTTGTCCCCTGCGGGTTTTACAGGTAGCGACAGGCGTTGGCCCGCCTTCGCCCGCTGGGCGTGACTGCGGCCCACACGTGCTGTCCAGGCCAGCGTGTGCCGCTGGTGCTGTGGCCCTCCAGCCGTCAGCCATGGCCACCCAGCTTTAGGAACGTGGGTTCTCGTCCTCAGACGCCCGGTCTAATGTCCCCCACGCTGGGAGACCCCAGAAGCTGTGCCGCCTCCGCCACGTGAAGCAGCGTCGTCTGTGCGAACGGAGTGGCCCCTGTTGTCACTTAGTTACTACTCAGACTCATTCTTTCCATCACTTCCTGTTAAGTGGAATCGCGTGAAGTGGTGTTTTTATAGGAGAAAAATCAAGTTGGTAATTTCCTAGTGCTCACGCTGTGATACCACGGGCCGCACGCAGTGCGACATGGTGGCCAGGCCGGGCCTGTCCCCCTTCCCTCCCCAGCCCGGTGACCCTGGCTGGTCACTTCTCCTTTCAAGGCCTGTTTTCCTCTCAAAGGAAAATGAAGGGCCTGCGAGGGACCAGTGATGTCCAGCCACGTGGGGACGGCTGCTCAGCGGTGCCTCACGGTCACCTGGGGGCCCTTACCCACCCAGGCTCCGGTCCCCGCCCGTCCCCTCCGATGTCACAGCACGCACTCCCCCGGCCGTCCTTGGCGCCCTGCGGGGCTGTCTCTGGGTTCCCGCGGGTCCCCAGGGTGTGCCCAGCAGCCCCGCGGCCGGACACAGCGCAGCCTCACCCGACCTTGTCCCGGCACGTCCTCCTGCTCTGGGTCCTTCTCCGGTGACTCTGGTGAGACCTCCAGGCTCTGCTGCCTGTGTCCCCCCTGGGCTCTGGGCCCAGCTGTCACCGGGCGCTCTGCCCGCTAGTAGGAAGCAGCGTTCGGCGGGCACGGCGCGGTCCGCGGGCCGGCGTCAGCGTGGGCGGCTCGTCATCGCCCTCTGAAAAGGTCCGGGACTCCGAGATCGCGGAGGTGGCATCCTTTTGCTTAGAAATATTTCTCTGCATACGTCCCAGGGATTTTAAGTGTTTGGGAGCGTCGTTTTCCAATATTGTATGATGTTTTGCTTATTATTTAGATATCAGTGTTTTCAGTTGTTTTGAATATTTAAATTAATATTAAATATTAATATTTAGATGCAGCCTAATGTTTTAATAAATCTTAAATAATTTAACTTTAGATTTTGCAGAGATGTGTGTCTTTTGATGTTTGTTTAGGGAAATATCTCATGTAGACATTGCTTTCCTTCTTCTCCAAGTCATTTTTAATTTTTATTTATTAATTTCTCTGTTCTTTCTGCAGATTTGCCAATTATTATTATTTTATTGATATATTCAGTAAAAGCTTTGTTGATTAACTTTCACTTTTTAATTTAATAACAAACACATTTGAGTCTCAATTTTGATTATATTCGATATAACTTATAGCTAATATCTTTATTATTATGTAGTTATTTTCTAAATAATATTCTGTAATTTGAGTTACTTATGATATTACAAAATTTTAATTCGTTAATTTTAAAAGTGTTTACATGAACTTTTCTTAAGAATTCCTAATCTCATAATATACCCCTTAATGATTTATATATTTTGGGATTTTCTTAGAAACTTCTTTGTGCCCTAGCACGTTATTAGTTTTAGTAAATTTTTCTTTGGTACTTGAAAAGTGAGGGTATGAATAAATAGGATAAATTAGGACACTTTAATGTACTTGAGTTTAAAGTGTATATAGTATAGATATTTATAGATACATAAAAATAGTATATACATAACGTGTGAGTGCCTATTTTTGTGTCCAGTTAGGCTTTTTTACAGATTTTCTAGTTGGTCGCGTTCATGGCGCTGTCCGGCTTCTGCACCTGCGTATGGTTTTGACCCACGGTGGTGGCGTTTGCCGGGAGCTTCCACGTGCTGGGCCTGGCACGAACCATCGGCAGGGCCACCTGTCCGGCGCGCAGCCCCCACTGCCCCGAAGCCGGCCG
>NW_006435787.1:1129171-1136042 GCF_000325575.1 Pteropus alecto
CATTCTTTCCATCACTTCCTGTTAAGTGGAATCGCGCGAAGTGGTGTTTTTATAGGAGAAAAATCAAGTTGGTAATTTCCTAGTGCTCACGCTGTGATACTACAGTCCGCACGCAGTGCGACATGGTGGCCAGGCCGGGCCCGTCCCCCTTCCCTCCCCGATCATTGTGAATTGTAAACTTTCTTCAGAGTAAAACAGTCTTTTTTTTTTTTGCCATGAATTTGTTTGCTATTAACATTTTTAGGTTTTTTTGTTCTTTCTTGATTTTTAAAATCTTTTTTTTTTGGATCCAATAAAAAAGTACAGTTGGCTTTGATAGTTTTGTGTCTGCGATAGAATATAATCTTATTCAAGAAAAGGGTTTTATCTCATTCACGGCTGTATTTTTAGCACTGACCTGCCCCTGTGCCCGCTCACAGCCTCGACAAATATTTATTGACTAACTTAACTAAATGGGTCTGAAAATATTGGCCTTTGAATTAGGACATTTTTCCTAGTCATCATTATTGTCATCCTTGGTTAGTTCAGTGTTATTTTTGCCATTTTCTTTATAGTTTCGAAATCTATTTGAGCTTTTTAAAATCTCTCTTTTGCCAAAAGAATTTGTCTACAGAACCTACTTTCCGCCTTGTTTTCTACCTTCTGATTCTTAGCACCGTGTTCAGCTGTCAGCGCCGAGGGCTAATTCTTTCTCTTCCTGGCTCTTGCTTCTGTCCCCTCCTTGCCCTTGCTGTGTCCCCTCGATAGAGCCTGGAAACTTCTAGATCATCGTTATATGAACAGTCACCGTCACGGTTATAAACAATCGCTTATGACGTTACCATGACTTCTATTATAATTTTTATTCTAATTTCACATCAGAATTTTTGTAATCTTTATTCAAGAATCATCACTGACTTTTGGGTTAAATTTAGAGCTTTGTTAAATATTACTTAAAACTAATGAGCCATCGGAGCAGTTACCTGGTTTATCTTCATTTTGATTGGGTTATGAAATACTTAGTATTCCGTCGATTTAATTTTTGCTCGGGTTGTCTCCAGGTAGCTTTTTCAGGGCATTTAATGGTAGCATGATTCTTTCTCCTTGGCTATCTGCCGATGAGGTTCTGTGGTCAGCACCTTTGCAATGTACCTTGGCTGAACAAAAGACTTCTTGGTTTGCGTTATTTCCCTGTCAAAACTCTGTAGATTCTGCTGCATCGTTGACCGGCCTTTGCTTTGCAGAGAAGCTATCTGAAACCATATTAATTGTCGTTCCTTCTTACGAAACTTCTTGCGTACTCCTTGATGCTTATATGTTTATTCTTTTAATCAGAATCGCAAATTTTACAAGGTATGTTAGGCACTAGTCTCAGTCCTTTTGCACGTCAAAAGCAACGGCCCTTGAGTTTGCAGACTCGGAGGTTCCTTGCCTGGCGAGCGAGCCTCTTCCTTTGAGAGTGCGGACCCCAGGCTTGGGCCCTTGTCTCCCCCAGCTCTGAATCCTGCTCGGCTTAGATTTCTTGTACCTGTCCGAGATGTCTCTGTTTCTTTCCCCTTGGTTAGTGGCTCTTCTCTGGCAGCAGGGACAGTGTCACAAGTTTCATCTCCAGACGTTCCCCGGTCTGCCCCCGGCCCGCGACCCCAGGAGCCTGGCGTGTGCCCACGTCCGGGGTCCCTTCCTCGTGAGCGCCTTCTCCACCTTGACTTTTCTGGACAGTCCCAAGTCAGTATTTTCTACCCTTCCCCCTGTCTCCCCCATCCGTTCCGGATGGAGACCTTTATTCTGAATCGTGCATCGGCCTCACCTTTTCCCAGAAGGATCTTTTCGTGCCCACTGGCATTTTCTCTTGCTCACGCATCCCTAGCAATAGGGCGCCACGCTTACCCAGAAGCCGTGTGAGTCCAGAGCTCTCAGGTTTGCGTGAAGGCGGAGGCAGAGGCTTGGACCGCTGCTGCTTTCCCTCGCTGTTCCAGAGGCTGGCAGCCAGGCGGAGCAGCCAGGCGGAGCAGCCAGAGCAGGTAGAGACTCAGGGTCTGGGTGGGAAGGAGGCCACGACGCCTGGGCGCCCAGCTCTGCTCCCAGTGGGAGCCGCTCCCCAGGGAGCACGGTCTGGGCTGGTGACGGAGTGGGTGGCGGGGAGCTCCCTCTCTTTACTGCAGTGGCTGCTTTTCAGCTCCTGCCCTTTACGAGTGGCTCCCAGTGGCCCCAGAAGACGTGGCCGGACTCCCGAACCCTCCTTAATCGTCTCTCTTTGGCGTCGAGTTTTTAGTATTGCGATGATAACGTGGAGATAGACATCTTCATGGATATAGCTTTACATTTCATTTAAATTATTTCCTGAGGGTAGAGATTTTCTTTTTTAATCTTGAGATAAAAAGGCAAGGATTTTTTTTGTGGGTCAGTGACTATGCATATTTTTATGGTACCAAGTTATTTTACAAAAATCTTATGCTAATTTGCTCCGCCAGTAGCAATAAGTGAGTGCGCACAGCTGGTTCCACTCTGTCCCCTGTGCTTTTGGGGATCAAAAGCAAGCACGTGGGTGCCAGTGGGGAACATGTTTTTTGAGCAAGAAGTGTGGCCAACATTGTTTCACTTAGCCAGTATGTATCGGGGCATCTGCTATTCTGGACAGTGAGGTGACCACTGGGGACACCAGGGTGTGCAGGCAGGGGACCCTGCAGTGAATAGGTAGGTGGCACCTGGATGGGAAGAGTCTGGAAAAGAAGTCTAAAGAACACACCTCGCACACGAGGGCACTGGATGGGTCACCCTGTCTGGGTGTGTCGCCAGCCTGCGGGGAGGTGGCAGGTCTTTGCTCTGCTGGCCAGTCACGGCCATGCTCATGTCCTTGTAGCTGCTGTGGCTCTGCAGAGTGTTCTTGCTGAAACAGAGACACAACCAAATATGCTTTATTTTGCAGGCTAATTACACGTTTTCTTTTGTGGACAAGCTGAAGACTTTATCGGAAACGTTGCTGAAAATATCCAGCATTTTTCCGAGCGGTGGAAACGGCCAGATGCTGGAGCAGCTGCAGGTGAGGGTGGCTCGCTTTGTCACTGAGGGCCACCGAGGGCCGGGAGGGGCGTGCTTGGCGTGTCTACAGTCAGAGCGGCCTTCAGGAGGTCCTGCCGCCCCCTCGGGCATGGTTTTCCTAGTTGACTGGTAACACTGGATATGTGTGAAAACCTTTTGTAAATCGTAAGTATTCTGTGCATTCAAGATATTACTATTATGAGAATGACTAATAGCTTATTAATATTCACCGGGCCTCACATTCTATGCTAACGATGCTTCCTGGGCGGGGGGCGGGGCGTACTTTTTCTGCTGAAGGTCTCTGAAAACCATCAGTTATTATTTTCTGATGTTCTCGCTGTGTTGAAAACATAATATAGTCCAAAATAAGTGGGCTGTGGCTCAGAATGACCCAGCCCCTTAGAGCCTGCAGCCGTTCCTCGAGGGTTTCGGGAGGGTAGGTCACACAATTTTGGGGCATCTGTGTAGCTCTCACTTAGCACGAGGAAATACGCCTGCATTTCATTCTCGTTTGGCGTATTTCTTATGCACCAGGTGAGTAGCTCGCGGTGACTCAGGAGCCAGGTCGTGTGGGTTTGACTCCCAGCTCTGCCTCCCACTGCTATGTGACCTTGGACGGGTCAGTGAACTCTCTGTGCCTTGGGTTTCTTATCTGTGAAGCGAGGAGCTGGCGGCTGGGAGCCGTGATGAGCCAGGGTGTGTAAAGCACGTGGAGGTGCGTTTGGCACGCGGGCGATGCTGCTGCGTCTGGATCCTCCCAGAAGCGGGCGCCCCGTTGGCTGCCATGTGCGTGGTTCCGTCTTGGGGACCGGCTGTTAGGGCGGAGGGGGAGGGGTCTGGGCCTGGCCGCAGGAACATCACATGGCGATGCCGGTCTGACACCGGGGAAGGAGCGAGTGAGGGGTGTCGGGCGGGAGTGTCGTAGCCGGTGCTGTCGTTGCCACACGGGGCGTCCTGATCGGAGGGACCCTCTGCTCCTGGGAGAGGGCGTGACGGGGTGCTCGTGGGCTGGGCCACCGGGCAGGCGTGGCAGGACAGACCGAGGGGGCTTGAGAGCCCAGCCCCTGGAAGCCGGACGTCTTTGCTGCTCGGTGTCACGGTGGCCACCGCTCCGTGAGTGCCACTGTCACTGTGACGTTCGTCTTTAATTCGTCTGCTCACGGGTCGCTTTGCTAGTGCAGGCGTCAAGCAGACTTTTTCTCTAATGAGTGTGACTCGTTTAGGGGTTGATGAGGCCCCGATGCCACTGCCAATAACGGCGTATGCAACAGTGTAAGGGACAGGTGGGGACTCCCAAGATACTGCGAGGACATGCGAGCGCCCACCTCGCCTGAGCAAGCAGCAGGCGCTCGGGGAAGCCCGCAGTGGGCTGGGTCCTGCCCACCACGTGGTCGTGTCAGAAACACAGGTCACTTTCCCGGCCGTGCCGACCTTTCCATCGCAGGAAGAGCACGGCCGGCTGTGCGCCCCGTCCAGTGTCCAGGCGTGTTCCGCAGTCTGTCACCTCTGGTGAGCGTCTGGCAATTGCTCACGGCTAACGAGAGAGAAAAATGAGATTTCCTGAAAGCGGTGCCCGCGGCGTCATGGAGTCCTGTCACCTGCAGACCGGGGCAAATGACAGCAGCACGCGATGGCCGTGACGGGAAGCTGCACACACCTGAGTCCCTCACCTGCGGTGCCCCGGCTCTAAGGTCGCGGGGTCAAACAGTCAGGGTGCCGCCTAGGTGTTCTCTGGTGACCTGACAGCCCTCACCGAGTCCCCACTCGGACACCCCCCTTGTCCTGCTGTTGGCCTTAGCGTATCGGCCATTTTCACTCAGTGTCTGCGGCCTGTGGGACCTCGCAAGTGTGTGGCAGCACAGGGCGAGCAGATGCATGGCCACCGCGAAAAAGAGACGCCAGACTCAGCACGCTGACGGAGACGGTCTCGGCGGACTCTGCAGTGAACCAGGGACCGATGAGGCAGGGCTGGGACCGTCAGGAGGGGGGCGATCAGGGGTGCAGCGCGGGGGCCTCCAGCTGGGTGGCCTGGGGACCGGCCGAGGCTTCCTCCAGTGTTTCCGGAACAGAGGCCCCTCTTCGCAGCTGGCCCCTGGGAAGGCAGTGTGGAGGATCTCGTGTGAAGTTTACGTTAGCAAATTCGGCAAAAAGCGCATCCTTAATTTATTTTTTGTTTTCAATATTAGTGCACAATTACAAATATAACCTGAGTTGTCAAAATTATTACTTCTGTTTTTCAAGATAGAGTCCTAATCACGTGATTCTGTTATTCACTGTGGCGTTTTAGAGCCTCTTTTAAGATGATTCACTTTACGTACCTTTTTCTTGTATAACGAACCTTGAGTGGACCTAGTGAGTATTATTCAGTAAGAAAAAATGGTGCCATTATTTTTGTAAAACCATTGTTTCCCTTTAGGAGGCCCTGAGGAACAAATTCGTAAGAAACTTTGTCGAAAGCCAGCTGCATATCGATGTGGACAAACTGACTGACAAGCTCCAGACATACGGTGGGTGCAGATGTGTGAGAGCACGTGTGGGTGTAATAATGAGGGTGTAAGAGTGTGTGCGTGTAAGTGTAAGCCGGGTGTGTAAGTGTGTAAGGGCAAACATGGGTGTGTCAGTGTAAGCGTGCGTGTAAGTGGGTGGGCGTGTAAGTGTAAGTGTGTGCAAGTGTAAGTGAGTATAAGTGTGTAAGGGTAAGTGCGGGTGTGTAAGTGTGTGTCAGTGTAAGCGTGGGTGTGTCAGTGTAAGCGTGCATGTAAGTGGGCGGGCGTGTAAGTGTAAGTGTGTGAGTGTAAGTGTGTAAGGGCAAGTGTGCAAGGGTAAGTGCAGGTGTGTAAGCATGTGTAAGCATGTGTAAGTGTAAGTGGGGGTGTGTAAGTGTGTAAGCGCAAGCATGGGTGTGTCTGTGTAAGTGTGTGTAAGCGTGTGTAAGCGTGGGTGTAAGTGTATGTAAGTAAGTGTGTAAGCGTGAGCGTGGGTGTAAGTGGGTGGGTGTGAATCCGTGAGTTCATTCACACGTCAGCACCGTTTTCTGAGTATGGTGGGGAGTTGGGTTCTGGGTGCCTGGTGACCCCGTCCCTCCGGCCGGGCAGGGCCAGACGGCCCCGTCTGGAAGCGGCGGGGCTGCAGCTTGGACCGGGATGGTCAGCCGCGCCCCAGGAGCCTGGCCCAGCCCTTTGTCAGGAGGCTCGTCAGGCTTCCGGTTCTTTCTGTCTCGGTGTTTCCCAGTGGATGGTTCTGTTCAGTCTGATAGTTTCGGGGTTCGGTGGGGCCTCGTTGCAACTCTCCTGTTTAATGGTGCCTTGGGAGGAGGGTGTGGCCGGAAGCTGCGGCCACTGAGGCCACTGCTCCTGGAGACCGAGATGGGCAGCTCCCCAGGGCGAGCGGCAGGCTGCACTGGTTTTGTGATTCTCTGTGTGTGTGCGCGCGTGCGTGTCATGTGACTTGCTGTGTGTGTGCGTGTGTCATGTGACTTGCTGTGTGTGCATGTGTCATGTGACTTGCTGTGTGTGTGTCATGTGATTTGCTGTGTGTGTGCGTGTGTCATGTGACTTGCTGTGTGTGTGCGTGTGCCATGTGACTTGCTGAGTGTGCATGTGTCGTGGGTGTGTGAGAGCATGTTGGCATGTTTTCATGTATGTTCTCTCGATGAATTCTTTTCCTTAAAGTCCTGAGCAGGAGTCTCGCGGGTCTTACGAAGGAGCCAGGCCGGGGGTGGGCCTGGGGTGGCCGTGCGCTGGGCGGGCTGCGGGACATGCAGGGGCCTGGGGAGGAGCCGCCATGTCCTGCTGTGTCCCCTGTCCTCAGGAGGCACGCTGGGCAAGCTGCTGGGACACGCCGGTGCCGGACG
>NW_006435787.1:1136196-1138952 GCF_000325575.1 Pteropus alecto
TGACCTGGAGGCCGCGGCACGCGAGCTCCTGCAGCAGAACAGCTTCCTGGCCAGTAAGTGCTCGGGGCCAAAGTGCCGTGGAGGCTGCGTGCCCATGGCCGTCGTGTGCAGATTCTCCCTGAGTGTGTCTGCCTGTGTCTCAGACGTGGCCCCTTCCAGGCAAAACGCGAGAAGGCAGCCTAAGCGTGTTGGGTCGGTGAAAACATGGGCCTTGTCCACAGTGACCAGCGCTGAGGTCGCCACCTCGGCCCAGTGCCAGTGGCCGTGTCTGAGTTACCACCTGCGATGCCGTGTTATGGTTCAGTCTCACGGGGCAGGTGGTCAGTTCTCGATCCAAGTCGTGCTCTGATTACATCCTGGAGTCAGGCGGGGCAAAGGAGTGGCCAGCGCTGCCCCGTCTGCTAACTGTTCTCTTATTCAAGATGGACATGGTGGGTTCTCGAATTCGTCTTGAATGAGCACTGAATTATTTTTAGTAGGCCTTGTATTGGTTTGCTGGAGCTGCTGTGGCACGATGCCACACGAGGCAGTGTCAGCAACAGAAACGAGTCCCGAAGCCGAGATCGCAGTGCGGGCTGGCCGGTCCCTTCCGGGGCCTCCTCCCGTGTCCTCACCCCGCACCCTCCGTGCACGTCCACGCCCCAGCTCCCCTTCCTGTGCCGACGCCAGCCGTGCTGGCTTAGAGCCCACACCCGTGGGGAGCACGAGTCAACCTGTAGCAGGCCTTACATGTACAATTAAAGAATGCGCGTGGCAGGGTGCAGAATCCACACGTGCACACTTTGGAGGATAAGTAACGCCCCACGCATCGGTTCTCAGGAAGGAGGGGCTCTAGTTCCCAGGTCCGCAAACACGCAGAACGAGGGACGTCTCTGCATTCACGACAGCACTGTGCTCGCATTAACGCGAAAGCCAGGCAGGCCTGGGCGTTAGGCGCCTCGCTTCCGTGTGCCGGCGACGTCTGCGTCACACTGGAGCCGGTGCGGCCGCCCAGGCGGGGGGCCTTCGCAGGGGCAGGGCTGAGCGGGCAGGCGGGCGGGAGCTGTTGTCCAGCGTCCGCGCCGACAGCGTGCACTGCCCCGGCGCTGATGGCCCCCCGTTCTGCCGCCAGGCGTCATCTTCCACAGCCCCTCAGTCGGCAGGACCCCTCGGCTGCCGCCGCACGTCACCTACACCCTCCGGACCAGCGTCTCTTACAGCATGCGGACGGACTTGGTGAAAAACCCTTTCTGGAAGTTCCATCCTCAGAGCCTGCCGGCCGACGGGTTCAAGTACAACTACGTCTTCGTCCCGCTGCAAGACATGATCGAAACAGCCATCATCCTGGTGCAGACGGGGCAGGAGGCCGCGGGGCCGGCCGTGCAGGCGCAGGCAGCTCCGTACCCCTGCCACAGCAGTGACCTGTGAGTGCCCGGGGCAGGCTGCGAGCAGATGGCTTCTCTGCCCTCGCCCCGGAGAGCGCCGGAGGCCACGCGCCCATCTTAGGCACCCTAAGGTGCCTTTTCCCTGTGCCTGAGCTGAGCCGATAGGAGATAGGAGAGTGTCGGCCGAGATGCTCTGGCCGCCTGGAGCTCTCAGCCTGACACCAGCCACGCTTATCTCCTCTCTAGTGCAGAGCCTTAGGAACGAGGGGTGTCCCCCACCCCCCAAGCAGGTGCACAGGGATGGGCTCAGAGGCTGGGCTTTGCCCAGGTCCCAGCTGAGAACCCGTTACTCGGGGGAAGCGGGGAGCGGTCTGTGGGAGAGGGGAGGACGGGGAGGGGCGAGAGCCGCTGGACCACAGGGCTTGGGGGCCTCAGAGCAGAGGCAGGGACGCAGGGGGGTCGGAAGTGGCCTGGGGGTTGTGGTCCCCCTGGGACTTGGGCCCTGGGCGGGGTCTGGACAAAGAGCCCCAGAGGGCCGGCCTGGAGGGAGGCCCCCGGCCCAGGATGCAGGCAGCAGGGCTTCTCCTTGTCACTGCCTCTGGGAAGTGCGCAGGGAGCCGGGCCCCCCGCATCCCGTGGTCGTGCAGACGTGGGTCCTGCAGGGGGACAGTGTGGAGCAGGGTGCAGGACAGGGCCTTCCTGTCCATGCGCCTTCTGCGTCAACGCTCCTCAGGCCCCTTCTGACGAGGAGGGCGGCGTCTCAGGGAGACCCGCCCGCTGTGGTGGGGCGGCCGCTGAGCCCCCCTCACTGAGTGCGTGGTGGATGTTGTGGATGTCGCTCAGGCGGAGGGGACGGAGGTCAGCAAGGCGGAGGGGGCTTTCGCGCTCCCCACTGCGCACTCCGCGGGCGAGCCTCGTCGCCGCCTTCTTTGTGACGTGAAAGTTTCCTTTCCTCTCCGAGCGATGACGGCTCCGACACGGAGCATTTCAGCCCGTGCCCTTCGCTTCCTGAGGGTCTCTTGTGGCTCAGGCCACACACTGCGTGGGCGGGTCCGTCACCTCGTCCCCTGCAGGCCGGCTGTGTGCACTGCGCTCCAGGGACCCCCACGCCAGGCTGGACCGCGCTTCCCCGTCCCCGTGGGCTCTGCGGCCGTGGGGACAGCGTGAAGCGTGGACGGCGGGCGCGGCGGGAGCTCGGCGCTGACGTGGCGTCTCTTGCAGGTTCCTGAACAACGTGGGCTTCTTCTTCCCCCTGATCATGATGCTGGCCTGGGTGGTGTCCGTGGCCAGCATGGTCCGAAAGCTGGTTTACGAGCGGGAGATCCGGTTAGAGGAGGTAGGTGGCCTGGCGGCCCGGGCGGGGGGCGGGGTGCGGGGTGCGGGGTGCGGGAG
>NW_006435787.1:1141128-1141746 GCF_000325575.1 Pteropus alecto
CTTTGGAGATAAAAAAAAAGCGCTTTTCCTGGAGGGTGGTGCATCCCATCCCGCTAAGCGGCGCCAGACTCGCCCCTCCCTTCAGAATGCTCGTCCCGGAAAGGTCGCGTTTGTTCAGGTCTGCAGGGCAGGACGGGGGAGCTGGAAGGGCCCCCCGTCGAGGCTGCTGCCTGGCAAGCTCACGCGGGCCACACGGCAGGGACCCACCCTGCGGTCACCGTGGGAGCGGCCCCCCCCCCCCGAGCTGGGGGCGGCTGTGAACCTCCGCATCCGCTCATGGCTTGGCCCCCCTCGGGGTGCAGTCTGTTGGGGGTTCGGTTGGCGTCACCAGGGAGAATCTGGACACTCCGAGCCCCAGGGCCGGCGAGGGGCGTTTAGGGGCGCGGCGTCTGGCAGCCCGTGTGACCTCATCGCCGGGAGGGGCTCCCTCTCCGCCTGCTCGTTTCCCGCCTTACGGTGAGGTGTCCCCGTGACAGCCACGTTGTCTGTCTCCAGCGCCAGGAGCCCCCAGCCGGCCGGGCGTGGGTGTGCACGCGTGGCACGCAGCGCTGCCGGACCCTCGGCCGGTCCCCGCTGACTGGTGCTCGCCAGCTTCGATCCGCTTACGTCGCGGCCGTA
>NW_006435787.1:1141864-1142130 GCF_000325575.1 Pteropus alecto
CGCTCTGCCCGCACTCCGGCCGCACGCGCCGGGTCCTGCACCCGTGGGCTCCCTTTCCGCGTGCACAGCTCTTACCTCCCAAGGGAAAAAGTCGAACTCGGCACGTTACGTTTTTAACTGCGCGGTCCTTCCCCGGGAGGTTTCCCTCTGCCGTAGGACCTCTCCGCTGGGCACAGAATCGTGTTTTTCCGGTCCCCCCGCTGCTGCGGGATGGCGCCACTGTGCCCGCGGCCGCAGCGGGCTCCAGGCCCGCAGCGGTGAGAACG
>NW_006435787.1:1142185-1142446 GCF_000325575.1 Pteropus alecto
TGTGACCCTTGAAGCCTCGCGGTCGGGGGACACGACTCCTCTTCGCGTGGGACACTGGCTCGTTGCCGCGTCTCCAGGTGGACCGGCGCCGGGCTCAGCCCTCCGGGCTCCGGCGTCGAAGCGGCCGCCTGGCTGCGCTTTGCCGTCGTTACGGCCGGAGCGTGTCGTGGCTTCTCCGTGGGTTCGGCGCCGTGGACCGGCCGGTTCCGGGCCGGTAGTAACGTGCCGCCTCCGTGCCCCTCTGCCCCGCAGTGCCTGCTG
>NW_006435787.1:1142812-1154242 GCF_000325575.1 Pteropus alecto
CGCGCCCGTGCCGGCCCTCCTCAGTGTCCATGGTTCCTGGGCCCGCCCTCGAGTAGATTTGAGCAGCGGCGAGCAGAGCACGCTGGCCCTCCACTTCCTACGTGTTTTCCCGTACACCGGGAGGTTGACGACGAGCACCCGAAGCCAGGGCGGATGCGAGTTTCTTGCAGGTTTATGTGGTTTTCGTGGTGTGGACACGTACAGGTGACAGAGAGGCAGAGGAGGAAGCTGGACTCTGGCCGTGGTCACGTCAGCCCCGGGGTGTGGTGGCCTTCGGGCCCTCGGCTCCGTGTGGGGCACGGCGAGCATTTTACGCCACGTGTGCAGAGCCGAGTGGCCCGGGCGACCCTCCCGTGAGCCGCCAGCGGTGCCTCACACCAGGCTGGGTCGTGGGGCTACGGGACAGCGGTGGCCACTGTCCAGCCCTCTGAGTGTTTAGGCCTGAATTCCAACAAACACACGACGTACAACGTGTTTTACTGATTCTAGACTAGTACATAGGAAAATTGAGAAAGAGGGATAGTTTCCTTAAATTGTATTTTAATCCAACAATAAATAGCAAATAGATAAAAAGAAACGACGATTCTTTCCCGCTCCAGATCCACATACAGGAGCAGAGAGAGGATATGATTTAGAGTTTGGGTTTCCAAGGAGACTTCTGTATCTTTTTTTTTTTTTTTAATATATAACATACTCAATTTCCCTAAAAAGGAAATAGGAAAGCAAACTTTAAAAGTTGTAAATGTCAGGTATTGAAATGCTAACGGTCGGAGAGCTGAACGGGAGGGAGGGAGCAGCCGTGACCTTCTCGGAGCCTTGCTTTGTCCTGGCTGCGGCCAGCCTGGCCGGAGCCCCGCGTGGCTCTCACTCTGCCTTCCCTTTCCCAGGGCTGCAGTGGGCGAACGTGGGCCAGGCCCCGGAACAGGCGGGCATGACCTTCGCCTGGGTGTGCTGGATGATTCTGTTGGATTCGGTCCTTTATTTTTTGTGTGGCTGGTACCTGAGCAACTTGATTCCTGGTAAGAATTCTGCACTTTAAAAAACGACAGATGAGCTTAAACCGTTTGTAAATTATTGTGTTATCGTACTAACCTGTTGTGCCTATATAGGTGAATATTAGAATAATTACTTAAAATAACACTTATTCTTCAAATAAAGCTCTGGTCAGAAAGGGAGTTTGTAGGATGCGTTTTAAAGGGAGCTTGGAGCTTCGAGGAAGGGGCGGTGCCTCTGAGTCCTGAGTGCAAGACAAAGGCCAGTGGACGAGCAGATGTGGGTGGACACCCCCCCACCACAGGTCCCCGGCAGGTGGGCCGCTGTCGGGGACAGAAAGGAGCCTGGACCCCAGGACCCGGGTCAGGCCAGTGAGGGCAGGAGAGAGCGGCCGGCCCCTCGGGGTGGGCTGGGCGGGGTTCGGGGAGCGCCACCAGGGGCGGCTTCTCAGCCAGGCCAGTGGAACGGCCTGTGGCGGGGGGATCGGGCGGATCGCGGGGCTCCTGGGGCCGGGGCTCCGTCGCCGCCGGTCAGCGGGTAGCGGGCTCCCATGGTTCAGGTGTCTTCCTCGGGGTGGAAGGCGCATCCCAGAGGCGCTGGGGGGCGGCCGCGCTTTCTCCTGCGTGCTCGGCACACGCCTGGCACGGAGCACGTGTGGCACGGAGACGCGGCTCCCCCGGGAGAGGCTTCTTCCGGGAGCAGGAAGCGCCCGGGGACGGAGCCCTGGAGGGACCGAGAGCCGGTCCCAGGACTGTGTGTCCACTGGCGTTCACGGCTGCGCAGTGGGAGCGGCCGAGGGTCCGCCGGTGCCCGGCTGCGCGGACCGAACGCCCGTGTGTGTGTGCGTGGCGCATCCCGGACAGGAGGCAGCTGTGACTGAGCTGTGACGTGGGGGGGCCTCCCGGGCGTCGTCATGAAGCACAGGACAGAGCTGTAGACTCCACTGGTAGGAGACGCCGGCTCGGCGTGCGTGTCCGCCTGGCCGGCTCAGGCGGCCCCTGCTCAGGTGTTGCGGGTGTGTCTGGGAGGGGGTCTCCGAAGCGCTTGGACTGAGCACGGAAAACGGGCCTCCCCAGGGCCCCCCAGCCTGCTGAGGGCCGCCCCCCTTGTCTCCGAGCCCCATGCGCTGCATCTGCAGCCCCAGCGTGTGTGGCTGTGAATTCCTGCCCTTCACTGCTCTGGGGACGTCCACTCGTGAACTCGGGCTCCTGGTCACGTCCACGCAGTCGCCTCCGGAGGGGACAGGCATCTGCCTCCATGACGAGCACCGGCGGTGCCATGTCCAGGGAACGTCCGTGTCACGCTGTCACGGTGTCATACGCGGTGTCTGTGACCTCAGACGAGCCAGGATTCCCGGCCAGATCGGGACCTTCACCGAGAGCCACGAAGGCGGAAGGGCCCAGAGGCCACTCGGGAGCAACAAGCGCCCACTCCGCGTTCCGCTGCTGCCTGGCGGGCTTTGACGTTTCTCGCTGCCCCTGACGGAGCGGCCGCTTTTAGCTGTCGGCCAGTGGGCAGTGAGGCCGGGTCTGCGCCCGGACGGACGGCCAGGACTCACAGGGACCCGAGTCGCATCGGATTAGTGCCCACCCACCAGGTGACCTCACTGACCTCGCTGACCCTCAATTGTCTCTGGAAAGAGTCTTCGTCTCGACATGGTCTGGGGATCAGGATGTGGGGGACATGGCTCAGCCCGTACTGGGGGAGACAGGAGACAGGTGCCAGCTCAGCGCCCCCGCACTTCGGGGGGCCGGCCGCACACTTTCCTTTGGGGCCATTTCGCACCCCCCGATCAGAACGTGCGAGGGGCCGCGCGTCGCCCCCTCGCTTGCTGGTCCGAGGCTGACACCGCTGCTGTGTCTTCGGCCCTCGGCGTTCGGCGCGCCCGTCAGACCCCCGCCGGAGCGGGTGCTAGGGCCCCGAGGAGGGCCAGCACCAGGTCCACCGCGTTCCGGCGCCTGCCGAGGGCAAAGTGACCGTCGCGTGGGCTGACGCGACTCGGAGAACGTGATTACAGGGCGTCGACGTGTGTTGTCCGGGCATCGGCATTGTGAGCGCGTCTTCCTTGGAGAAGTTTTAAGTGATTCATTCCCTCCTGCTTTTCACCCGCGTCCAGCGATCTGTGCGGACGTCGGGTCGAGACAGACAAAGGAAGCGGCAGCTGAATGGGCCGTGGCCTTGCTCTGGGGACACTCAGCAATCATGCGACGCTGCTTTGGTGTTTAATAAATACGTGCCTGTTTGCTGGACGCCTGCTCAGAGTGGACGTGAGGGGCCCTGGCGGTGGCCCCGGTCAGGCTGGGGGGAGGGAGCCGGGACCCCACACGCTGGCGCTGTGCCCCAGACTGTCGCTGGCTCACATGTGGGACGAGTGTGGGGCATGCCGCCTGGAGTGACATTTTATATCAATTAGTCAGGACGTCCAGTCACAAAAGCTCCTAACCAGAAAGGAACTCGGCTGACGTGGACCGTCTCTTGTTTTTAGGGACCTTTGGCTTCAGGAGGCCGTGGCACTTCCCCTTCGCCGCCTCCTACTGGAAGGACGTGTGTGGCCTGGTGGCAGGAAGGCCGCACGCACCGCGCCCTGACCTGCTCTTCCTCAGCGGAGACTCCGGTGTCGAAGGTTGGTGGAGGGTGTGCCGGATACACGCCTCCCCTCCCGGTCAGTGTGGCCCCTTTGTAACCGTGGCCTGGTCACAGCCACACTGGGCTCTGAAGTCGGTGGCGGGGCTGGGCTGCAGGAGGGGGTCCCCCGACGGGATGGAGTTCGCCTTGCGTGGGACCCCAGGGTGTGCGTGGGACCCCAGGGTGTGCGTGGGACCCCAGGGTGCGCGTGGGACCCCAGGGTGTGCACAGCCCGCTGTTGACGGCACCTTGAGTTCTGTGCATGTGCACGTCAAACACGAAAACCCTTCGGGCCGAAGACACCCCGTAGGAAGGGTGCATTGAGCCACCTCCGGGCCAGGAAGGGACCGGGACCCGGGGCGTCGGGCCGAGCCCCTGGCGGTGGGGCGGGCAGAGGAGGTGACGGGTCTGCGTCCCGTATGTGACCGTGCTCCTGGGCACACAGTCTGGGAGAGAAGGGAGGTGAAAGACCTCTGAGAGCATTTCTGGGGGGCTGCGAGTCCCCGTTAGCTGCCACCTCCTGGGGGCCGCCTCTCGAGGACCTGGTGGCGTGGGCCTGCCCGCCTGCCGCTGTCCTCTGCATTGCACGATTGCGGCTGTGCTGATTTTTGTTTTCCTACAAAATGGACAGCGCCAGGCACAGACTTCGCAATCTGAGACTTCGCTTTGCCGTCGTGTGAGCCGCCTCTTGATTTCGCCGAAGAAGGGTTTTGAATGGTTTCGTGGTCCGGGTCCGCGGCAGCCCACCGGGCGACCCGGCGCGAGTGCTCCTGAGGGTTTCGAGGTCCGCTCAGGGCGATCTGCATCCTCCCCACAGGCTCGTCACTGCCAAACGGGAAGGGGAAGCAGGACGGAGGTCCCCTGGGCGTCACCCTGGTGTCTGTGACCAAGGAGTATGAGCCGCACCGGGCAGCTGTCCGAGACCTGACCTTCACCTTCCACCGAGACCAGATCACGGCCCTGCTGGGGGCCAACGGCGCCGGGAAAACCACCGTCATGTGCGCCCCCCACACCCCTGGGACGCCTGTCTGCCCCGGGGGGGCGGGAGGCCAGGCCGCTTCCTCCGTGTCGAGCTCCGTGCGGGTCCAGGGGCTCAGAGGGATGACAGGGCCCCGGCCGGCACTGCCACGCGCCCTTGGCCGCTGGCGGCCGTGGGGCCGGGCAGCCCCGGAGGGCGCAGACGGGGTTCAAAGTCGTTAATTCTTCCTCCGTTCCCTGCGGATAGTTCACCTGTTTCACCGTCGTCTTCGAAAGTCCTACGACCCTTTCCATTTGTCTCGTCCTAAGTTTAATTTTGCTCGTGTTTCTATAGAGACATGAAATTCGGAAGGATGTTTGTGGTTTTCTTAACGGCTGAGAATAGTTTTTTCGTGTTCTAATTTTGTGTGGCCGGACGTTCTTTCCAGGCTGTTTAGAATTCGGCGGCTCTGGATTTGATTAAAGAATCGAGTCGCATGATCCCAGAGAAGTGACAGGTCAGACGTCCGTGGTCCACAGGGGACCCCGCGCTGGCCGCGGGAGCGGTGGCCGAGTGATCGGATTTCTCTTGTGAACAACACTTTCGTTTGGCTCTCCTTTGGTAGGACTGATTAACGGACGCGTAATTAAAATAATGGAAAGGACTTTTTTCTGCCCAGAAAGGTAGGAGCAGAGTAGACGTGAGTCTTCAGAAATCTCACGCTGAAAACAAACTGAAAGAAAAAAATCTGGAACGTGTTCTTCTCTCCTTGAAGCAGCTGAGGCCCCCGAGTCCGCTTCGCTGCCTCAGGGCGGGCGGCGCCCGTGACCGACGGTGCCGGAGCCCACGCCTGCCGCGCACGTTCTGACGGGCGCGAGCCGCGGGGACGAGACTCCTGCTGGTTCGAGGGGCCCTGCGCCCCGCAGCGGGTACAGGGAGGACCCCGGGCGGCTGTCACGTGACAGGCTCAGGGGCCAGCGAAGCGGAAAGCCCGTGACGCGTGAGGGGTGTGTACGCAGGGCTCTGTGGTACCCCCTCTCCTCAAAGGTCTGAGGTCAGCGCAGCAGACAGCGGTCAGTCCGGTCGATCGAGGTGACGTTAGGGGCAAGAGCAGAGTCAGGACAGGAAGAGCCAGTGTGATGAGCTCCGACATGTTTGGCCGATGCCGGCACAGGAGCCACGGGGACAGAGTGGCCTGTGTGCTCAGGCTTCCCGTGCCCTGCTGGACCCGGCCCCCAGCGGAGCACAGGTGTCCGATTCACCCCCGCTCGGTGGCCTGCTTCTTATGGAATTTCACACGAACGGGGCCGTGCATGGATCTTCCCCTCGGCCCGATGCTGGCAGAGTCACGCGTGGCGGTGCTGCCAGCTTGTGTCACCCGTCAGGGCCTCAGCGCCCCCCGTGGACGCACCACGGTTTGTGTGTGCTCCCGCCTGCTGGTGGCTGTTGAGGTCGTCCAGTTTTGAAGGTGACCGACAAGGCTCTGTGACGCCGTGTGGCACCTCCGTGTGGATGTGCGCTGTGCTGCCGTGTGCGGGCAGGCGGGCGGTGGGCATGGTGCTCGGGCCCGTGACAGGTGCGCGTCCAACTCCCTAGAAACGAGGGGAGGCGTAAACGGTGGCTTCCTGCGCCGCGGCAGCGGAGCGGGCGGGCCTCAGGCCCCGATCTCGTCTGCAGCCGGGCCGTGCGTGTCTTCATGGTGCTGACGTGGGCGGGGGGCGCGTGTTTCACGGAAGGAAGCCCTGGCCTCAGGGTCGGGTGTCACGGTTTGCGTTTCTGCTCGGCCGACGTCTGATTCTGAGGCCTTAGGTAGATAAGCCATGTCTTTAGCCTGTTTCTTCATCTGTAAAGATAAAGTTGCATGTATCATCTTAAGCTCTCGTGCAGCCATATGGCCTGTCACCCTTCTGGCTTTTGAGTGACTAGAGAATGGGCCAGCAGAGGGCGTGTGGCCGCTGGCGGGGAGGGCTGAGTCGCCGGCATGCAGAGCAGCGGCCGCCTGTCTTCCTCCCGCAGATCCATGCTGACGGGCCTGTGCCCGCCCACGTCCGGGGCCATCCTCATCGACGGCAGGGACCTGCACACAGACCCGTCCGTGGCCCGAAGCGGGCTGGGCGTGTGTCTCCAGCAGGACGTCCTGCTCGCGGGCCTCACGGTGCTGGAGCATCTGCTGCTCTTTGCCTCGGTGAAGGTCCCCCAGTGGACGCAGAGGGACTTACGTCAGCAAGTCGACAGGTGAGTGGTGTCCTCGGCCGCCCCTGCTCCAGGGTGGCGACGGAGGGCACAGGCAGAGAAGCTTCTGGAAACGTCAGGGTCTATAATCGTGAGAAGGGAAAACTAGCTGATGGTTTCGATTGTGGAGTGACGACTCAGCCACCAGCTGGGGATGCCAGAGAAGGCGTCTCAGGGACGACCTTGAACTTGACCTGGCCTCGAAGTGGGGAATGGGCGAGCAGGGTGGGAACGCATGGCGTGGGCGGCTGGCGGGAGCTTGTGCGTGGGACGCGGTTCAGGACTCGCGGAGCTGAAATGGCCGAGGGGCTCGGGCTCATCATGTGGGGGCTGGTCTGTGAGCCCGGAGCGGGGAGCAGGGCAGAGGGACAGACGGGCGGAGGCCGCTGGGGCAGGGCCGGTGAAGGCCGAGCGTGGCTGAGCTGCGGGGTGGGGAGGGAAGCCCAGGTCTGAGAGGCACAGGCCGCGTTGACCACCTGGGGGTCCAGGGGGCTGGGGTCCCGGGGCATGTCCCGAGGCGCCAAGTGGGATGGCGAGAGGGGCCGTGTGGGGGAGCCAGGTCGGCCAGCGAGGAGACGTGGGGCCCCCCTCTCGCTGGGGACCGGTAGACGACACGGCTGGACCAGAGGGAGAAACCGAGGTCCCCGCCAGAAACAGCGGTGTTCGGGGAGCTGAGCTTCGGGGGGTGGGGGGCGGTAGCTGCGGAGGGGCCTTTGACCTGTGGTGCGGGTGGCCACACGGCCAGCCTGCTCCCCGCACCCGGGGTCTGCCTCGCGCCGTTCTCAGACGGACATGGCAAACGCGACACGACCCGCGGGAGGAGGAGCTGCCTCGGGGCCGGTGTGTGGGCCCCGGGGTGGGTTAGCCGCTCCCCCCTCCGGAGGACCGGGGTCTACGAGGACCGGGGTCCACGCGTCACCGCTTACTGTCCTCCCAAAGCGCCTCTGCAGGCTTCGCGAGTGGAAGCGGGGTTCGCGCTCCGCGTGTGACGAAGGCCGTGCTGTCCTCTGGGACTGCCGCGTGCTTCTCCCCGTGGGATTCTGGCCCCACGAGGACAGAGGGGGCTGGGTCTCGAAGCCGTCACGCACCTTGTGAACCTGGCCGAAGCGCTTCAAACGCTGCCTCCTCGTCGTGCGAGCCGCCTTCGCACGGCGTGTCCAGCGCCGCTGGCCGGGGCTCAGCGCCATCACTGCCTCCTTCCGGGGAGGCGCCGGCTCCCCCGCCCTTCCTGCCGCCATCGGCCTCCGCTCCCCACTCCTCACGGCCCTAAGCTCACCTGCGCAGCGGAGCTCTGCCGGGGCGGGGGCGGCCCACAGCCCCCCGTGTCCTCGGAAGGGGCTGGGGACGGCCGGCACGCCGATGGCCGCGGAGACTCGGGTTCGCAGGGAGACCCTCGTCTGGATTGCTGGCGCCTGCCTCGAATTCGAGTGGGTACTCAACGAGGAGTGGCCACGCGCTGCTAAAGAGCAGACGGGTTACGTGCGACCTACGGATTTAAAAGTCACAGGTCACCTATTTTCATTAAAACCCGCATCTGCTGTGCACCGCAGCAAAGCCCGTGTGGCCGGGCGTAGATCGGGTCCTTAACCAACCATGCGTTTTAGAAGTCACAGGTCACCTATTTTCATTAAAACCCGCGTCTCTGTGCACCGCAGCAAAGCCCGTGCGGCCGGGCGTAGATCGGGTCCTTAACCAACCATGCCGCCTGGGTGCAGACGGCCGTCCCGGTTATCAGTGTGTGGCCTGTCTCCTAGCAACGGAGCCAATTTGCAAAAAGCAAACAAAACGAGATCATGTTTTAGGACAGCAGTTCTCAATTAGAGGGGACGAAGCCGAAAACTTCCGGCCCAGAGCCAGCGCGCCCGGCTGCGCGGGTTCCCCGGTCTGCAGCGCCCCTGGGATGTGAGTTCAAGGGCGCCGGACCCCGGGGAACCTTTGGAGTGAGCATTTGTCAAGCGTCTGGTCACGACGGGTTTGCCTTTGACTGGCCCAGAGAGGATGAGACAGAAACCTGAGCAGGCCTCAGGCCGTGAGATGTTCGGGTCAACATCGGGTCAACATCGGAGCTGAGAACGGCGAACGCCGCGTGCGAGAGGCTCGGAGGCCGGTCTGTGGGAAGGGGCCCGGGGGCTGGGAGGGTGGACGAGAGGGGCGGGAAAGGGCCGAGGCCTGTGGAGAGGCGGGTCGCAGCCAGCAGGCGAGGAGGAGGGGCCAGTGGGAAGGGGGAGGACAAGCATGCGTGTGGCCAAGTGCACGGACGCGCAGGGTCACGTCCACAAAGACCGAGACGCGGCCGTGGCGTCCGTACGTCAGGTCATCGGCGACCTCGACACAGCGCTCTGGCCACACAATTCTTTGGGGGAGGGCGTGTTGGAGTCAGTGTAAGCACCAACGGGAGGCGGGACGGAATCTCTTCCTCCCGGGGAGGGAGCAGAGGGATGGGATTGTGTCAGGGAGAACAGGAGCGGGAAGGAGCGGTCAAACGGGCGGTCAAACGGGCTGTCAAACGGGCGGTCAAACGGGCGGTCAAACGGGCGGTCAAACGGGCGGTCAAACGCGTGGACCGGACGGAGGTGGCGGTGCCGCGGGCAGGCCCGGTGGAGCGGGCGATGGGCTACCCCAGGGAGGCCGAGCCTGTGGGCTCTCAACTTGGGGAACGGGGACAGTGGCCAGCTGAGCCCGCGGGGCCGAGTGACGACTGGAGGCCAGGACGGGCTGGGGAAGATGTGGTTCTCGGAAGAGGCTGCTGGGGGCCGGGCCTCTGGAGGGCTGGGTTATCGGAAATGACGAGGCCGGGTGTGATCAGGTCAAGAAGAACGGAAACGGAGGGGTTTGGGGTTCAGCGTAGCAATGTCACCAGGACGTGCGAGTCTGCGGCATCTGACATCTCACTGACACGATTTTGTTTCTCAACTGATCGACCTCTGATCAAGGCGGCCAAGTGGGGCTCAATGGGGCCACCGCACCTGCTGTGTCGGGGAGGCCCAGGGGGGATGTTGCTGGCAGAGTCTCACTAGGAACGAAGGGTCAAGACGGCCACTGCTGGAATTGACCCCCCTGCCCTCTTCCCAGCTGGCGTGTTGTCAGCAACGGTGACACGCAAAATCAGGGGCACAAACCAGCTACAAAACGAGGTTGCTATTCTCGCGGAAAGGGCGCCTGGGCTCAGGCACAGCGGGTGGACTGGACACGCGCTGGGGACCGGCCTGAGCCCTTCCTGGGCCGGGGCGGGAGGCATGTAAGTGACGGAGCAGATGTGGGACGCGTACTTAGCGACCAGGTGAGCAAGTCCTTGCGAGTTCACCCAGGTCCTCGCTTAGGGCTCTGGAACATTCCAGGACTCGGCGGCTCTTGAAGCCCAGCTGCGGGGAGCCCTGGTGCTTCTCTCCTCCCGTGCACCCCGCTTTGACTGCCAGGAATCGGTCCTGGCCTGTGGCTCGGCGGGGAGGAGGCGTCTTTGGGTTGAGGGCTCAGTGTCAGGAGGGTCTTGCCTAAGTGGGGACAAGTGCGCCTGAAGTGGGTGATGAGAGGGGCGACCGCAGAGCGAGCTGGGGAGCGGGGCGCCCTGGGGGGCGAGAGGCTCTCGGAGGGGGGCGCGCAGAGGGGGCTGGGCTGTGGGCGGCTCGCTGTCCTCAGCTGGGCGTCTGAAGTGGGGAGCGCGCAGACGGGGCTCTGGGGCAGAATGGGGCGCGTTTGCACGTTAATGGCGTGTGGTGGCTTGTACGGCTGTTTCACGGAGCGTCCAGCCCTGGTCAGGAAGGCGGCCGACACGGCTCCGATCCGGCCCCTGCCGCATCCTGTGGCCACCTTCTCCCTCCGGCCCACGCGCTCGGGGCCACACCGCGCCCCTGCCGTGTGCTCGGGGCAGGCGGGTGCTGGGGGGAGCTCCTCCAGACAGGACAGAGGTTTCCAGGGACAGTGCTTGGCGGGCCCAGCTGCGCGGGGACACATGTGGCCAGTGGGCTCTGATCCATCTCAGCCTCAAGACGGCGAGGGCTGCTGGCTTGGGGCCCGCGCATGGTGGTCATCAGGCCCGGGTCCAGCTCTGGCCCGCAGAGACCGCGGTCACTGCCGTCGTCATCCTTGCGGTGACATTGGGGTGCGGCTCTGAGGGCTCGGGGACAGCGACAGCCCTGCTGTCATTTCAGAACCCTCGAGGACGTGGGGCTGATGTCGCACCGGCACACGCAGACCCGCGCCCTTTCCGGGGGCCTCAGGAGGAGGCTGTCCATCGGCATCGCTTTCCTCGGCACGTCGAGGACCGTGGTCCTGGACGAGCCCACCAGCGGGGTGGACACTTGTTCCCGCCGCAGCATCTGGGACATTCTCCTCAAGTACCGAGAAGGTAGGACCGGCCGTCAGCCGCTGCTCCCCCCACGGTGCCCTGTGCAGGGAAGGGACGTGAGCCGTGAGCGACGGCTCAGGCCCAGTGGGTGGTGCCATCTTCCAGAAAACGTGGGTCACGAGAGACCCCCGAGGCGCATCGGCCTCGCAGCCTTGCTGCGGCACGGGCCCCTCGCCCCGGCCTCGGTCTCTGGCCGAGGCTGGCGGTGGTGCATGGGTGCTCACGGTCCGCGACCGCCTCCAGAGCCGTGCCTGCCTGCACCGTCCTCCCGTGGCCT
>NW_006435787.1:1154302-1169154 GCF_000325575.1 Pteropus alecto
GCGAGCGCGGGGCCGGGCGCTGGCTCTGAGCTTGTGTTTCTCCCGTGTTTCCAGCTGAGGCCGTTGGCCGGGCAGTTCCCCCTTCCCAGCTCTGACGCTCGTGGCTCTGGCGGTTGGGAAGCATCGCTCTAGGAATGTCACTTAGAGACACCCTAATTCGCAGAGAGACACGGGGACAGGGAGCCACAGCGCGGTACGGCCAACCCGGCCCGAGCACGAGCGTGGGGTCAGGACGGAGTCATGCGACACGCGGTTTGCTTCTCTTTGCCTTCGACTGCAAACTGCTCCTAACTTGACCCGAAGCCTCAGCCCCCGGGGGAGGTTGAGTTTGCCGCGTAGGAAATGCAGGGAGAGACGACCAGAAAGAAGCCCTCCCCTCCCCCAGCGCTCCCTGGCCAGCAAGTCCCCTCCCCGCGGTGGAAAGCGGCTTGTCCGTCACAGCTTAGCGCAGGCTGGGGTCAGGAGATGAAGGGAAGGGAACGTGGAAGGGCGTTCTCGTTTGTCTCTGTCCTTGGCGTCTTGGAGGATTGTGGGGGACAGAGAAGGAAGCAGGAGGATTCTGTTCCTGTCTGGGTGTCGGCCTGGGGTGGGCGGTCACACCGGGAAGGGTCAGCGTCACGGGCTTGCTGACCCCGTGCAGCGCACCGCAGTTCTTGAGGCCGAGCAGAGCACTGGGGCCAGGGAGACCCCACGGCCGGCTGGGCCCACAGGCCTGGCACCAGGAGGGGACCAGGAGGGGACATGGGCCCGCCTGTGATGTTGCCGTGGTGGGGGGAGCTGGCCTATTGCAGCTGGGTGGACACCAGGGCCCAGACTCGGGGGCCAGCGGCCAGCTGGGCAGAGGCGGGCCCGGAGAGACGCGGCACTCGGGGCTCTGCTTTGCCCCGTCCAGGGTCCCTGCCCAGGCTTCGAAGGTGGAGATGGAAGTAGCAAGTGGCCTTGGTCATTACCCAGTTACCATAGGATGCTGGGGACCCTGTGCCTGAAGACCTGAACCCCAGTGACGAGGTCGCAGGGCCCTCCCTTCCTCTCTTCCCTTGGCTCCTAAGGGGAGGGGACGAGGTGGGAAGGAGAAACCAGGAGCCCTCCCAGTGAGGGACCGCCGTGCCACCTAAAGGGACTGGTGACATGTGGGATCAGTGATTTAATCTGGACTGGGTATCGTCCCTGCCAGCCTGGGGGGCCGATGAGGAGCACAGACGAGAGGAAGACAGATAAGTGGGTCCCATCCCCCCAGACTCGTGCGTCCCAGTGTGAATTAAGTGCTGCGGGCCCCGCGCTCGGTTTATTTACGAATCAGAGATGGCGTCTTCGGGGCGTGCTCACTACACTTGAGTCGTGAGCAAAGTGGTAACTTCAGACGGCAAACCAGACACCGTACGTTTCTTCAAGCTCCATTGTTACAGCTGAAGTGTTTCTCACTGTCCCCGGCCGTGCGGCGGTGACGTTTGTCTGCGGAGGCTTCCTGGGGAGCAGCCCCTGGGCGTGCGGGGTCGGCCGGCTGGAGGCCGGTTTGGGAGGTGCCACGGGAGGGAGAAGGGAGAACACATTCTTGGCATCCAGACTGCGGCGCTCCCGGAAACCGCCCCCGGCCTCCGGGCGCCCGCTCCGCCGCTCTGTGAATCCGTCCAGGACCGCACAGTGCTCCCAGCTGCGCAGGGGCGCCTTCCGCGGGCACACCAGCCCCGGGGCCAGCCTCCCCTGAGTGTGCCCCCCATCTCGCTAGAGACGCGCAGCGCTGGGCTCCAGCCAGCCTGTGCCAGCACGGCCAGGCTGTCTGGGGTGGATGGATGAGGAAGGGAAATTCCAGAGCAGGTCGGCGCACGACGACCACGTCCCTCCACCCAGATGCCCGCTGTCCGCTGTGCTTCCCGCGTGACCGTGGACGGAGCCAGGCCCCTCTGGGCTTGGTTTCTGCCCGTGCGGACGGAGGCGTGGTGCTGTCGCCAGGGTTCTGTGAGAAGGGCTGGGCCGTGCGGGGAAGTGCTCGCCGGCCAGCGGCGGGCGGTCACCATCGCCAGGAAGACCGATGGTGGGACACCCTGTACCACACGGGAGCCAGGGCGGAGCCAGCATCTGGCGGGGGCGGGGCGGCGCGGCGCAGCGGTGTCTGCCACAGGGACACTTGTCCTCTGAGGCTGGCGGTGAGCGGAGTTTCGTTAACGTCTTCTGAGAAGCCATCAAGGACCAGAATTCTGTGAACCGCACCAATTTCTTCACGAACTGTGGTTCCAGCTGGCTGTTATTTTCAGACGACTTCGCCGTCTGGGGACCCGTCACCCGCAGTATGAGGTGGCACTGATCAGAGTGTCCCAGCCACCCCCACCGCAGATCGGGGGCCCGGCTCATTTTCTTAGCCTGGAAGGACTTCGTGCAGGAGCTTGGCCTTGGTCTTGGGGACACATCTGTGGTGACAGTGGCCCCTGTGGGCCCCCCGCCTGTCACTCTTGCATCTACGTTCATGGTTCTTTTTTAGATGTGAAAAATGAATTGAGAATCCTTTTAGTCTTTCCTTTCTATTAAAAAATATAAAACCAAGTAGAGGTAAAACCATGTTCAGCCTGCTCCCTTGGAACATTTGCATCTGAGATGATCAGTGTTTCTTTCTCTGCAGTAAAATGGCGCGGGTGGGTCGGGCTCGCCGCGGGTGGGTCGGGCTCGCCGCGGCCAGTGAGGGCGTGACTGTCGCGAGGCCGTTGGTGACACGAGGGAACTGGACTTTACGAAGGTGTCCTCTACGTCCTGTCACGCGGCACGCGTGGTCGTGCGGTCGCCTCGCCCCTGGTTCCCAAGGACGTCACGTGTGCCGTGGCACTCCTTGCCTTAACACGGGCGCGTCCTATCTTTCACGCGGTGGCTGCTTCCGGAGAAGACAGCACTCTCCGCCAGTGTCCCTGCCCCCGACCGAAGGGGCGTGCGGGGACTCGACTGTCGGGAGACTCGCAGACCCCGCTTCCTCTTCGCTGTCTGCCTGCCCCGGCCGGCGACCCGGGTCTCGCAGAGGGGACCCCGGTGCCTCCGCCTCGGTTCGCCCTCGTGCATGTGGCTCACGCCGCTGGCTCCCTGAGGGGGGCGGAAGTGGAGGCAGCGTCTCGGCCCGAGGGGGAGCTGGGGGGAAGCGTTTCCGGGCCTGATTTGTGGGGAGCCCTCGGCCCAGCCATTCCTCCAGGTCCCCGTGTTTTCTGATTCGGAACATGGTGGTGCCGGGTTGTCCCTGGAGCTTCCCCGGGTGGACGGTGGCCTCCCACGTCTGACGCCCCCCTTCTCGGGACGCAGGCCGGACGGTCATCTTCACGACACACCACCTGGACGAGGCGGAGGCGCTGAGTGACTGTGTCGCCGTCTTGCAGCAGGGCGGGCTCCGGGTCTGCGGCCCTCCGGCCCAGCTGACCGAGGCCTACGGCCAGGGGCTCAGCCTGACGCTCACCAGACAGGTAAGGGGCATGCGCAGGCGCCGTCCTCCCCGGGGCGGGGGACGAGCCGTGGCCGTGACGCACAAGGGACCCGGATGGACCGAAGAGCGTGACTGATCTCGCCGGGCCGCGACCGCGTGGGTCTCGGGAGCTGGGGGGACGGGACGCCTGGTTTCCGCACAGGACTCCGGGTCTCGGCACACGAGGGGAGAGGGCGCAGCCGAGGGGGAAGTGGGTGGCGGTGACTGGTGCGTGGAGCGGGGTCGAGGGCTGGCAAGGGGCCCCCGACCACGGGCTCCAGTGGTCAGGATGGCTGGGCACTGGCGAGGAGTCCGCGGGGACGGGAGCGGCCGTGGCGGCGTGGGCGGTGGCCTCCGTGTGCAGAGGCGCAGGTACCACGCTCACCCCATGGGGCCGAGCGTGAGCTGGGTGCACTGTGACTGCAGACGGCTCGGGCCGGGGCAGGGCTGACGGACGGGCCGTGGGGCTGCCCCGAGCGTCTGCCCAGGCAGCGCCACCTTCCTCTGAGACTGTCCCTCCACCGAGGAGCCTAAGCTCCCATGGGGCAGGCTTCGCGGTCGGGCCCAGCGGCGGAGCGCCTGCTCAGAGGCCCCGCCTGGGCCACGCAGCTCGTCCCGGGTCAGCTGGGCGCCGGCGGAGCGGCTCTGGGGTCGGAGTCGGGTGAGGGCCGGCGCTTCCTCTCCGACGCGGGGCGCGTGTCTTGCTGTCCTGACGTGGCCCCTTTTCTCTCTGTGTGGGAACCCTCGCCTCCCTTCGGAGACCTGCCCCCACATCCTGCAGTCCCATCTCTGGGCCGGAGTCCCCTCCTGAGCCCCCAGGCACGTGGGGCGCCTCGCGGTGCTGGCTCCTGGACAGACCCAGTAACCGCGCGGGGCGTGCGGGCAGCACCCCGATCTGCGTTTAAAGGGGAAAAGGCAATGCCTGTCACGTGAACGGCGTTCCTCGGTTGTGCTGCTTTGAATCAGAATTTCAAAGTAAACCGCTGACAGACACGTGTGAACGCGGTGGATGTGTGTTTGGTGTTCGGACCACGTCCCTCACTGTCCCCCCCTTTTTCGACAGCCTTCTGTTCCGGGGGCCGACGACGCGAAGGACACTGCCCGCATCACGTCCCTGATTCAGACCTACGTCCCGCACGCGGTTCTCAAGCGTGGCGGTGAGCGCGAGCTGAGCTACGCCGTCCCCCGGGGGGCCGGCCGCGCCCGCGTCCAGGGGCTCTTCCAGGCCCTGGAGCAGAACCTGTGTCACCTGCGCCTGGCGGGCTGCGGCGTCTCCGACACCTCGCTGGAAGAGGTACTGGGGCTCACGCGCGCATGTCACCCACGCTCTGCCACGTGCCACGTGGTGACGAGAGGCGGGCGGGGCGGGAGCGGGCGGCGGACACCGTGCATTTTTAATTTCCAAGTTCTGGTTGGTGCCGCACGGCGTGAGCCAACACGGGGGCCGGCACAGTGGGCGGCGGCCGCGTGCTCCACGTGAAGCGAGTGCGTTGGTGCTCGGGGACGTTGGTCTCTAGTGTGGCACTGGTGGCCGTGCCCCGGGTCCCAGCAGTAGGTGGTGGGCTGGCAGCGTTCCCTCCCCGGGGCGTGTCCCTCTCCGCCGTGACCTCCTGCTCCGGGAGGCTGGTGGGAGGCCGGGCACATGGCCGCTGCTGCCCCAGCTGACCCCAGGTCCGCTGTCCTCTCCGGGGACAGAGTGATCGACATCCCCAGTGTGGCTCTTGCGTGGAGCACACAGAGCCAGAGGCCAGCACGCTCCGGACAGGGGAGACATGGTCCCCAGATGAGGGCCAGCCGCTGGGCTCGGTGCCTGGAAACGGGTGTCATTCAATCCATGGTTTCGTTAAATTATACAATATTTCCAAACCGGTCAGTGGCCTTGAGATCGAACCGTGTATTTTCCCAGTTTTATCGGTACGTTGCATTGCGCTAGTTGGAGGCGGACAACCTGAGTGTCTGACATACGGTTACCACGGCAAGTTCAGTCATTACCGTCACCTCGTAGGATTATTCATTTTTTCTTGTGATGAGAACTTTTAAAATCTGTTCCCTTAGCTGCTTTCACAAAGCAGCAGAGTTCTGTCCACGACAGCCCCGCCCGTCCACCGCACCCTGGGACCGACGCTCCTGCCGCGGGGGGGACATTTTCTCGTCCTCGTCCACACGAAACAGCGTTTCCCCATTCTGAGCATCTAAGATTCTTATGAGGATTCGGCTTCAAGTAGAACTAGTGATTTAGAGTCTTGCGAGAGGATATGTATCAGGAAACAGAGATCATATGAAAACTCTGTGGAACTTGCACCCCAAACCCGGTGATGCGGCCACCTTTCCTCAGATGTCCCTTCGTCAGAGCGTGGGGCATGGCCTGTCCGGATGTCACGGCGCCGTGGACACTGGCGAGAGGAGCTGTAGGGCCGCCAACTGCTTCCGCGGAGCCGGGGGACGGCAGCCCGGGGCGGCGAGGCTGAGCCCCTGCGTCGAGGACCCGGCCTCTGAAGGACGCAGCATCAGCGTCCTGCGGCTTCTGGGAAGCGTGTTCCTCTGGTGACAGGGACATCGCCTCGTGTTCGCAGAGCCTCGGGACGGGCGCCTGCAGTTCGGACGAGCTGACACTAGAGGGCGCTCGTCGCTCTCGCCCGCAGGCCTTGTGTCCACCTTCCACCGCGGGGTGGCGGGACTGCTGGTGACCCCGACACTCGCTGTTGGTGACCCCGACACTTGCCGCCGTGATCTGGGAGACCGCGGAGAGAAAAGCTCCGCTCGTGGCCCAGCAGGCCTGCGCACGCGCGCACGCCGGTCTGGTTGGGAGAGCAGGAAGCGGGTTCGAGAGGTGGGGACGCGGTTGCTGGCGACAAGGACTCGGCCCTGCCGTGGAGGCATGCTCGGAATTCGCAACTGCCTTTCGGCGTTGAGAAGCCCGTTTAGGAGGAGGAGCCGGGGAGGTCTGTGCTCAGCCTGGTGCCGGCCGCCGGCCATCTTCCTGGCGTCACCCCGCAGAGTGCACGGGCGCCTGTCACGCTGGGGCTCTGAGCCGCCCCTCCGGTGGGCGGAGGCGCTGGGCCCTCTGCCACGGCCGCTGCTGCCGTAGGGGGCTTTTTGCAGGAGCCGATCGCCCCCGCCCTTCAGCTGTGCCCAGCGTCACGGTAGGGGTGCCCTGCCACCTCTCCGGCGTCCCTGCAGCCTGCCGTGTGGCCTGAGGGCGGCAGCACCCCGGCCACCACGCCCCCCTCTGTCTTGGCTCTGGGCTGCTGTCCAGCCTTGGCCGGCCGGGGCCTGGCCCCTGGGTCTGGACGAGTAGAGCCTGGGCTCCGCGTGGAGCACCAGCCGAGCAGTGACTCCAGGGACGTCTTAAGCAGACCACTGTGGGTGGCGGGTGCAGGCCCTGCAGCCCGCGGAGAAGCCGAGTGTGGGGCTCACGGGTGACGCCCCGCGTTGCCTGCATCTGTCCGAGTCTCTAAGTCGCTGACACAGTGAGTCCCTCTGGAGGGGGACTGGACACGCTATTTACTGGACGCCGCCTTGCCCCGCCCACCGGCTGCGGGCCTGATCAGCCTCCGCCGGTGTCGGTGTCCGGAGGCCCCCGTGTCCTGTGAGCAGCTCTACGGCCAGCTTGCTGGGACTAGGTGGCCCTAGACTTACGCCGGTTGCACGAATGACTCGATGAAGTATGACATGTTTGGTGAATATGTTAAAGCGACCTTGTTGGTAATGAAGGCAAGAGAAAAATCTGCAGGTGGAGAGGAACACAGAATAATATAAAACTCTTTTTTCATTTTCAAAAAGGTGTTCCTGATGCTTTTGCAAGATCCCAAAAAGCAGCCTGACGTTGCCCCGGGCTCTGGGTGGGAGCCGCAGAGCCCCCCACCCGCGGAGCTGGCCCCCGGCCAAGGTGAGTACACGGGGCCCCCTGACTCCTCTGTGAGAGGGAGGTGCCCACCCCGCCTTCAAGACTCATGATCTAAGGCAGACAGACAGACACCGAAGACGGTGACGGGTGACGGGTGGAAAGGAGACAGTCCAGAGGCAGGAAGCTCAGGGTCCTCTCCTGCCCCGAGCCAAGCAACGGCGTGTCTGCGGGACAGCCTCGCCTTTTCCCAAGGACGATCGATGTCATGCGTTCTGCGAGCAGTTTCTCCGTGTGCCGATTAGAGCGAGGAGACGGTGCGTCTCGTCTTACCGGTGTCGCAGACGGCCGGTCCGGCCTGCGTCCCCTCTGTGTAATCTTCATTCGTCAGGGGACACGTGGCTTGCTCCACCTTTCGACTGTGTGGACAAGGGGGTGCAGCACTTCCTTTGTGCAGTGTGCCCTGAGGAACGGCCGGGTCATACGGTGCGCTTGGTTTCCTGAGGACTCGCCACACAGGCTCCAGGTGACCGCGGGGACCTCCATCGCTGCCGCTGTGCTCAGAGTCCCGTTTCTCCGCGTTCTCGCCGGCGCTGGCTGCCGCTGTGCTCCCGGGATCACTGCCGTTTAGTTGCGTGTTGAGTGGTATCTCGTTGTGGTTTCGAATCGATGTTCCTAGTAACTAATGATGTTGAGCATCTTTTCAGGGGTTTAACGTCCACTTATTTTCTTATATCTTCTTTGGAGAACTATGTATTCGAGTCTTCTGATCATTTTTAAAATAGACTTTATTGTTTAAAGCACTTGTAGGTTCACAGCAAAACTGAGCAGAACACAGAGAGTTTTCACCTACCCATGGCCTCCCCCGTGTCCAAACTCTCCGACCACGATCCCCAGGACCCGGCGGGCACATTTGATACAATCGATGAACCCCCGTGTCACGAACATCACCCGGCGTCCCCCGTGTACGTTAGAGTTCACTCTTGGCGTTGTATACTCTGTGGGTTTTGAGACGGGTGATGACAGGTGTCGCCAGAATAATTCCATGGCTCTGAAAAGCTCCTGCGCTCTGCCCGTCACCCCTCGGCCCCCCAACCCCTAGAACCGCCTTCCCCGTTTGGTTTTCTTTTGTTGCCGGGTTGTAGGAGTTCTTCATATTTTTTCTGGGTATCAGTGTCTTATCAGATATGTGACGTGGAAATGTTTTCTCGCATTCCATCCATATTAAATGCACAGATTTTTTAATTTTTATTTGTTTAATTTTGATGAAGTCCAACTTACCTATTTTTTAATTTGTGTTTTTGGTGTCACATTCAGGGAACAGAGATCATCGATCTATGTGTAATTGTATATCCAAGGCTTTCTTCACATTGGGAGTTTTCTGCCATATTCCTTCAAATAACCTGTCTCACCTTTTCTCTTATTCTGAGGCTCCCATAATGCATGCATTAGTTTTTTTCATAGTGTCTCCTAAGCTCGTAGGCTCTGTTCATTTTTCTTTATTTTTTCCTTCATATTGCTTTTCTGACCTGAAAATTTCAAGCAGCTCTCTCTAAGGTAACTGACTCTTTCTTCTGCCTACTTGAGTTTGTGAGTGAACTTCTCTACTGAATTTTCAATTCAGTTACTATATTTTTCAGCTCCAGAAATTTCTATTTTTTAAAATATAATTTCTCTCCCTTTGTTGATATTTTATTTGGTTCATTATTATTTTTCTGATTTACTTTTATTCTTTGTATGTGTTTTCCTTTAGCTCTTTGAACACATCTGAAATAGTTGTTTTAAAATTTTTACTTCAAAATTTAGCAGGTCCGTGTGTGTTTCCTCAAAGACTCTTTCTGGAGATTATTTTAGTCCTTTAAATAGGCTGTTTCCTTTTTTTTGTGTGCTTTGTTTTGCGTGTGATTATTTGTCGAAATTGGACTTTTGAAAAGCAGCCGCTTCTCTCCATCTTCACGGACTAGTGAGTGGAAAACATTTACTACTCAGAGGCAGGAAGCTCAGGGTCCTCTCCTGCCCCGAGCCAAGCAACGGCGTGTCTGCGGGACAGCCTCGCCTTTAAGGACGATCGATGTCATGCGTTCTGCGAGCAGTTTCTCCGTGTGCCGATTAGAGCGAGGAGACGGTGCGTCTCGTCTTACCGGTGTCGCAGACGGCCGGTCCGGCCTGCGTCCCCTCTGTGTAATCTTCATTCGTCAGGGGACACGTGGCTTGCTCCACCTTTCGACTGTGTGGACAAGGGGGTGCAGCACTTCCTTTGTGCAGTGTGCCCTGAGGAACGGCCGGGTCATACGGTGCGCTTGGTTTCCTGAGGACTCGCCACACAGGCTCCAGGTGACCGCGGGGACCTCCATCGCTGCCGCTGTGCTCAGAGTCCCGTTTCTCCGCGTTCTCGCCGGCGCTGGCTGCCGCTGTGCTCCCGGGATCACTGCCGTTTAGTTGCGTGTTGAGTGGTATCTCGTTGTGGTTTCGAATCGATGTTCCTAGTAACTAATGATGTTGAGCATCTTTTCAGGGGTTTAACGTCCACTTATTTTCTTATATCTTCTTTGGAGAACTATGTATTCGAGTCTTCTGATCATTTTTAAAATAGACTTTATTGTTTAAAGCACTTGTAGGTTCACAGCAAAACTGAGCAGAACACAGAGAGTTTTCACCTACCCATGGCCTCCCACGTGTCCAAACTCTCCGACCACGATCCCCAGGACCCGGCGGGCACATTTGATACAATCGATGAACCCCCGTGTCACGAACATCACCCGGCGTCCCCCGTGTACGTTAGAGTTCACTCTTGGCGTTGTATACTCTGTGGGTTTTGAGACGGGTGATGACAGGTGTCGCCAGAATAATTCCATGGCTCTGAAAAGCTCCTGCGCTCTGCCCGTCACCCCTCGGCCCCCCAACCCCTAGAACCGCCTTCCCCGTTTGGTTTTCTTTTGTTGCCGGGTTGTAGGAGTTCTTCATATTTTTTCTGGGTATCAGTGTCTTATCAGATATGTGACGTGGAAATGTTTTCTCGCATTCCATCCATATTAAATGCACAGATTTTTTAATTTTTATTTGTTTAATTTTGATGAAGTCCAACTTACCTATTTTTTAATTTGTGTTTTTGGTGTCACATTCAGGGAACAGAGATCATCGATCTATGTGTAATTGTATATCCAAGGCTTTCTTCACATTGGGAGTTTTCTGCCATATTCCTTCAAATAACCTGTCTCACCTTTTCTCTTATTCTGAGGCTCCCATAATGCATGCATTAGTTTTTTCATAGTGTCTCCTGTGAAAAAGCTCGTAGGCCCTGTTCATTTTTCTTTATTTTTTCCTTCATTTTGCTTTTCTGACCCGAAAATTTCAAGCAGCTCTCTCTAAGGTAACTGACTCTTTCTTCTGCCTACATGAGTTTGTGAGTGAACTTCTCTACTGAACTTCCAATTCAGTTACTATATTTTTCAGCTCCAGAATTTCTATTTTTTTTAAATATAATTTCTCTCCCTTTGTTGATATTTTATTTGGTTCATTATTATTTTTCTGATTTACTTTTATTCTTTGTATGTGTTTTCCTTTAGCTCTTTGAACACATCTGAAATAGTTGTTTTAAAATTTTTACTTCAAAATTTAGCAGGTCCGTGTGTGTTTCCTCAAAGACTCTTTCTGGAGATTATTTTAGTCCTTTAAATAGGCTGTTTCCTTTTTTTTGTGTGCTTTGTTTTGCGTGTGATTATTTGTCGAAATTGGACTTTTGAAAAGCAGCCGCTTCTCTCCATCTTCACGGACTAGTGAGTGGAAAACATTTCCTAATCGGCGGACCCTGAGCCCTGAGGTCAGCCCAGTGTCCTGGGCACGCGTTCTGTTTCCCGTTTCTCCTGGCTTCTTTTAAATGGCCGAATTTCCCAAAGAGGCTCAGCTGGCTGCTGCTTCGGGTGTCGGGTGTTCCAGTGCAGTCCCCTACGCGTGACATCTGCCCTGGGCATCCCGCAGTCCCCTGCAGTCTTCGGGTTCTGCCCTCTGCTGCTTCCAGTTGGGATCCAAACCCTGTCATTGTTCTCGTCTGGGCCCCAGGTCGGTGAAACGGACACGAGTCCCTCAGGCAGCCCGCAGCCGGGCGGACTCTGCTCCTCCCTCTGTGAGAAAGGGACTTAGAAAGGACAGGCCAATTGTGACTAAAAATGCCATGACATTTCCTACTGTTCTGAATGTGGGTTTTTGTTTTTGTTTTTGACTGGGAGTTTGCCCCGTAGCTGCAGATCTTCGGCTGGCTCCCGGAGCGCCTGTGACATCATGTTAGGCGGCTTGTGGTCGTCGGCCGAGTGTTTCCGTGGGGAGGGAGGGCCGGGAGCGCCCCGGCCTGCCACGTCGCCGATGCCATGCCGTCACCTTTTCTTAAAGGGCTATTTTTGTGACCGAATACTCTCATCTTTTTGAGGTTTTGGCAAAAGGTTGGACAGTTACACACTTAGCCTTCTCTTCTGCCCTGTTATCAGTAGCTTTTTGTGATTTTTAGCGCCTTAAAAAAACCTTGAGATGCTGAGAGTTTTAAAAATGATCGATTCCTGTTTTCTGGTTAACATTTCTTTCCTTAGTTCATCCCCCCCCACCCTCATTTCACTGGAGGCATCAGGAAGAGGGCAGCACCTTCAGCTCTTCGCTGGAAAATCTCTTTAGCTAAACACCCACCTTTACTGCTTACAAGTTCTGCTTTCCACGTGACGGGCGGAGACAGTTTTGCTGTTTTCCACCTGTGCCTGACGGGGTGTCTGTCCCTCATGCACGTGCTGACACCGCCCTCCTGCCTCCGAGCACGTGGCCGCGTCCTCATAGCCCAGGCCTCTGGGAGCCGCCAGTGCCGGGGGTTTAGGCGTTCCATGCCGCGTCCGCACAGCTCTCTGCGTTTTGTCTGCTCCCCGATTCCCAAGCGTTCTCGCGGTTCACGTCACCATCATGGCAGGCTCCGTTTCCATCGCCACTAACAAATTAGCACCGATTGAGCAGATCAGCACATAGCTGTCTGTCATCTTAATGTTTCTGTGTTCAGGAGCCCGGCTCAGCTGACCGGGTTCTGCGCCCAGGGCCCCACGTGGCTGGACAGTGGCGCCATCTGCCACGTGTTCTTCCCGGAGCCCTTGAGGGCCTCCTCCCGGCTCCTCCCGCCTCCTCCCAGCTCCTCCAGGCTCCTCCCAGCTCCTCCCGGCTCCTCCAGGCTCCTCCCGGCTCCTCCCACCTCCTCCTGACTCCTCCTGACTCCTCCGCGACTCCTCCAGGCTCCTCCCGGCTCCTCCCACCTCCTCCTGACTCCTCCTGACTCCTCCGGGCTCCTCCCGGTTCCTCCCAGCTCCTCCCGCCTCCTCCAGACTCCTCCCGGCTCCTCCAGGCTCCTCCCGGCTTCTCCCGCCTCCTCCTGACTCCTCCAGGCTCCTCCCGGCTCCTCCCGCCTCCTCCTGACTCCTCCAGGCTCCTCCCGGCTCCTCCCGGCTCCTCCTGCCTCCTCCCGGCTCCTCCCGGCTCCTCCTGCCTCCTCCTGGCTCCTCCCAGCTCCTCCCGCATCCTCCCAGCTTCTCCAGGCTCCTCCCAGCTCCTCCAGGCTCTCCCCAGCGATGCCTCCGTTCCCAATGCTGCTACAAACCACTCACCTTTCAAAAGAGCTGTTTCTCCAAAGACGTCAAAGTCCTTCCGGGACTTTGAACTCAGTCTCTGCTGTCTTGGCTGCGTTTTGGTTGGGTTTTTAAGGCAAATCAGTGAAACACATGTCCTGTAAGCTCGCTCTCCTTGTACAGCACTTCGTGTCAGATGTTCTGGACTGCTTTAGAAGGAGCTGCCAGGGACAGCCATGGGCACGGCTGGCCGCTGCGCCCAGGGCGTCCTGTGGACGCGGGTCCGGGGTGCGGTCCATGGGCACCCACTCCGGCCAGTGTTCCCCGCCATTTGGAGATTTTCATGGTGTCCCAGGTCATCTGAGAGGGAGCTGGCGAGATGACCAGAGATCGGTGACACGGGGCTCCACTCTGCCTCCCGACCCTCTGCGCCCTGATCCGCCTGGAAGGAGGGAGGCCTGGCCTGCCGAGCCGCGTGGGCTTGGGGGGCTGCGGACAGAGCTGGAGACACGCGGCCCCTCTCCGCCGGGGGGCCTGGACTGGCGGGGGCACTGGGGGCAGGGGCTGGGGTGGCAGGGACCTGGCCGTGAGCGGGTGTCACCGGGAAGGGCTGCGTGGGGACCGGGAGACGGGCGCTGGAGGACGGGCCAGTGCCCCCCTCGGCTCCCCGCCGGCCTCTGTCAGGGCCCGGGGGGCATCGGCGCCTTGCTGTTCCCTTTGCTCGGGATTTGCTCCGACGCCGTGGGCTTCGCTGCAGCCGACGAGCGCAGACGCAGGTCCCGCCTCCTCGTCCTTCCGCGTTTGCTGCCACCGCGAGATGCAAGAGCCACAGAGCGGCCCTGGCCTGCCATCCGCTGTCACCACACGTCCTGTCATCGAGAACATTCCGGAGAGTCCTTCTTTAGTGTGCAGTCATTCAGTGCTCAGAGCTGCCCCTGGCTCACCCATACGTGGTGGTGGGAGTCACAGAATCACGGGGTGCTGGGACCCTAAGTGACTCAGGCCGCATCTTCCTGTCCCTGCAGATGGCGCTTCTGCCGAGACCCTGCCCGCCCGGGGCGGCCGGCTGCTGCTCAGCCAGATGTGCGCCCTCCTGACCAGGCGGCTCTGCCACACGCGCCGGGCCTGGAAGGCCACCCTCGCGGGCCTGCTGCTGCCCGTCCTCTTCGTGGCCTTGGCCATGGGCCTGTTCATGGTCAGGCCTTTGGCCATCGACTTCCCTCCCCTCAAACTGACTCCTGGCCATTACGAGAGGGCCGAAACTTACTTTTTCAGGTAAGATACCTGTAAGAACGTCAGCCGTGCGTGAGCGTCCGTGTCCGGCGTCGGCCTAGGTGTGTGGGAGCTTCCCTCGGGTCCCCAACTCCACTGAAGACGGGGTCCCCTCTGGGTACTTCCACGGCCGCCTGAATATTTAAAACGTTTTGTGTTGTATGCCATGGGAGAGATGGCGCTTTCGGATAAATAGTTCTGGGGGTTGGGCTGTCACGGTGTTTGCGTCCTCAGTCGACACACAGTTGCAGCTCTGCGGACAGTTGTCCTCAGCAGAAAGACAAGACGAATCGGGTGTGGCGAGCGCACCTTCCTTTTCCATTAAAATCGTTTGTCTCCGAGAGGTCAGAGGTCAGGGGGGACCAACGCTGGGAAACCAAAGCCTTGGGCAGAGGTGAAGGATGAGGCGACGCTGTCGGCTCCAGGGTCGTGTCGCGTCCCAACTGGGTCAGCGAACGGTGTGTGAGATCCTCCCGCGTCTCCTCCGCTGTCCCAAGCCTGGGCCCTTCGCTCCGGGTGGTTCGGTCCAGTGACAAGGCTGAGAAGGAGCCACGGCTCAGACCTGGGGCGACATCGTCAGGGCCCCTGCGGGGGTCGGAGAGGCGGCGAGGAGCCCCGTGAGGGGATTAGAGGGGCAGCAAAGGGCTGCCCTGTGGGGGGCGGTGCCACCATGGCAGCCTCCCGCCCCCAGACGGCGCAGTGGCCGGACTGGGGG
>NW_006435787.1:1169279-1171177 GCF_000325575.1 Pteropus alecto
GGATGGGGGCCGTGGGCCGGGGATAGGGGCGCGTGGGCCGGGGATGGGGGCGCCACGGCCCGGAGTGTGCAGAGGGGTTTAACCACCATTTCAAGGCCACACAAACGTCAGGTTGGTATGCTGGAGACCGCTGGGGGCCGAGGACCCCGAATCCCTTCGTAAACCCCCTCCGTGTAAGGACGCCAGCAGCCCGGGCCCTCAGCGCTGCCTTCGGTCGCGGGCACAGGGGGCCGACGACTCAGGCTTCCCGGGTGTGGAGCTGATCGCGGTTCCGAAAGCCGCCTGCGCGTCGGGTTCTCACCGTCCGTGACCAAAGGCGTCAACCAGGAGAACGGGGCGGCCGGTCCCACCGAGGCGCCTGGCTCCTCCTCAGCGAGCGGGCGCGGGCTCTGTCAGGAAGTCGTTTCTGTCCGTTCGTTAGTGTCGCGTGCTTCTTCCCGAAAGGTTCGCGGTTGCCGTCTCCACGGAAGCAGCGCACCCTGCTAACAGCACGTCGTTTTGGGGATAAGCGTTTTTGAGGACGTCGACCCAAAAGCGTTTTGTAACTAATATGACGCGAGATCTAGAAATAGTAAATCTACGTTCTTTCATAAATAGTACCATTCAGAATTTTAGTGAATTGAGATGAGCCCTACTCCCAATTACTGCAGTTTGGAGAGGCTCGAAAATCTTTTGCTCTACATTTTCTCAAGTCGAGATTTTTCTCACGATCGCTGTGTGTTAACACAGAGTGCGTTCCCGCACTGCCCGCAAACTGGAAGTCGAGGCGGGGGCGGGTGGCTTCGGTCAGGAGACTCGCTGTGGGTGGCCTTGCTCCTCCCTAAGCTGCGGGAACTGGCAGCTGACGCCTGAGACTCGCGCCGGTAAAATGCGTACTGGATGGAATTCGCTGTGTTCCCAAAGCCGAGGAGGGTCTCTGCGGGGTCTCCTCCCGAGAAAGGGCGCTCGCTCTTGTTCACGTGGAGAAACGAGGGTCCGTTAACGAACGTGCGAACCAGACCGGACCTCCCGCATCCGGAGAGTGTCCGTGTCTATTTTAACGTATCGACATCGTGTAATGTTATATGGCCTTTAAATTTCATTTTTAAAAAGCATGCGGAAATGCCAGAGATGGTCACGTTATAACATTACGTGGAAAGATGAGAAAAATAATCCACCGAAGGCGAGCGTATAAACTTGCCTATCTGGTGGCAAAACTGCGCTTTTTAGATTCTTCCGGATCTCATCGCTGGTTTGGCTTTACCGTAAACCGCGGACGGCTAGCCGTACCTGAGCTGTGGGCACCGTGGGCCCGCCCCACCTGCCCGGGCTCCCTGTGGTCCAGTGCGACCTGTGACCTGTGACCTGGGCCTGGCGAGCCCCAGCCACGCCCACCTGACTCCCTCTGTCTGTGACCCACAGCGAGAGCGAGGACACAGGGCTTGCCCGCGTTCTCCTGCGGAAGTTTGCAGACCAGGACGTGCTCTGTGCCGACCGTCACCCAGACCTGTGAGTACCAGACGCCCTTTGCGAGGGGGTGGCCCCCGGCCTGGAGCCCCACGGACCGGGAGGGCCGTGGACATCAGCCCTGGCGTAGGTTAGCGAGGAACAGGGTCGTGGGGGCTGGATCCAGAACACCCTGAGATGAATTACATGCTCGCCCCTCTCCGTGCGTGGTAAACATGTGGTCCATATTATTGCAGAAAAGTTAACGAATAATCGATAGCGTTCAATTTCTTTAATAAAACTCAAAGCTAAAAAGTCAAGTAACAAATTAAATACAAAATATGTATTAACCGCTGTTTACTTTTTAGGAAAACTTACACGTGTGAACACATTAACTGTAATTTTTTTTAAACTGAAGGGACTTAAAAGTCAGTAGCATCAGTTTGGGAGTGAACTACGTTGAATATTTTTTT
>NW_006435787.1:1172471-1172839 GCF_000325575.1 Pteropus alecto
CAAGTATCATTGCTATAGGAATAAGTATCATTACTATAGGAACAAGTATCATTGCTAAAGCCACTTTCGGTTCAGTCATTCGTTTAAAAAACCCAGAGCTCGAGGCCTTTAGGAAGACAGCCACGTGGGAACTCGGAATAAAGAGGGTTCGACCCCGGCCGCGGTCGCCGCATGGCACGTTCCGCCGCACGGCCCTCTTCACGCGCAGGGTGGATAACCGCTTAACCGCTTGTCCGTTCCGTGCGACCGCATCGCCGTGTCTCACGGGAACAGAAGCGAGCACCGCTCTGTGTCTGGCACCGGCTGTGCTGGTGGAAGGCGCCTGGGCCCGAGAGCGGTGGCCTCAGGCCGGCCAGTCCCAGGGAGGC
>NW_006435787.1:1174685-1176202 GCF_000325575.1 Pteropus alecto
GACCCCGGCCGCGGTCGCCGCATGGCACGTTCCGCCGCACGGCCCTCTTCACGCGCAGGGTGGATAACCGCTTAACCGCTTGTCCGTTCCGTGCGACCGCATCGCCGTGTCACACGGGAACAGAAGCGAGCACCGCTCTGTGTCTGGCACCGGCTGTGCTGGTGGAAGGCGCCTGGGCCCGAGAGCGGTGGCCTCAGGCCGGCCAGTCCCAGGGAGCCGGGCACTGTGGCCTCTACCGCAGGGCGCCGCCGAGTCGAGTCGGGAATGTTCCGTCGCCGTGAAAAGCACTGTCGCCAGATCGGCAGCTGGCGCCGTGTGGGCAGGCGTGAGCTCCGCCTCCGCCCCGGGAGCCACGGCCTGTCTGCGAGCGTCTCCGATGGGGCCCCGCCTGGAACGCAGGAGCCCCGCGGCCCGGAGGGTCACCCCGCTCTCCCCTTTGCCTCCTCAGGACCAATTCCTCCTCCTGCTGGCGCGCGGGTCCCCCGCCTCGCCCGGATGACCAGGGCTCCTGTGGCTGCTCGGTAGGTGTCATGGCTTCCGTGTCTCTCTAAGTCTAAACCTCGAGTCATGACGATTCGTTGACTTCATTTATAAAACCTTCGCTTTGTGAACCCGGTGAGCGAGCCGCTTCTTGGCAAAGCTTCGTTACGGGAAGTGGGCGTCTGCCCAGGGCGGGCTCGGTGGGTCCCACGGGGCCCCCTCTTCGACCCTCGGTGGGCGGTGGGGAAGCCGGGCTTGCCCGTGGGGAGAGACCGCCCCAGATGCCGAGGCGAGATGACCTTCCATGGAACTTCGATAAAGCCTGTCTTTGTCATGAGCACGTTCCCTCTTGCCGTGCGTGACTCTCGGTTATCTCGTTTACGGGGATGTGGTGCTATTGTAGGAGCCGGGGTTGCCGCGGGGTCTGGCCCTCGTCTCGGAATTTACAGTTCTGGGTGCAGCAAACGGGGCAAGTGATAAAAACCGTTAGCGACACAGTAAGGCCGGAAGGGCACGTTTTAAGCGATAAATATAAAAATCCAGACAATAACGCAACACTGGCAATGTGGTTCTCTAATTTGTGGTGACACATTTTGCCTATGAGTCTTGCTGGCAGTTAGCTCCAGACGTAATAATTATTAACGGTCTCAGTAAGGAAGATTAATAAAAATTAATTATGTAGTTTCGCTTTAGTCTTCTCTCGAAAAACAAAGCGATTTATTTAACGAAGTAAAAGCTCTGGTGATGCTTTGCTTTCCCTCCCTCCACTGAAGTGTGCAGGTTGCAGGATTCGCGTACGGTGGGTGGGGACATTGAACTGTGCGGGGGCCCCGGGGGCCCAGCCTTGGCCCAGCGCTGCCCCCGAGAAAGGAGCTGGCGGAAAAAGCTGTTCCTTCACCCAGCTTCTTGACAGGGCAAAGGAAACGTAGGACGGATGCTCAGGACGGCAGAATTACTTCAGCCCGGTTTCTCCCACGGGCGTGGTGGTGGCCCCCGTGGTGGTGGCCCCCGTGGTGGTGGCCCCCGTGGTGGCGGCC
>NW_006435787.1:1176333-1176848 GCF_000325575.1 Pteropus alecto
GGTTTTCTGTTTTCCGTGTGACGTCCGCATAGTCCGTCCTCGCCTTATTCCTGTTTTAGAAGCGTTTTCACCCTTTTCCGTGGTTTAAGTGACTAAGGCCATGAGGCGGGGCTGCCTCGTCCGGGGCGCCGTGAACACCTCCGTTAACCGTCCACATCGGCTTCGTGGAGGCCCCGTGAGGTGACTGGCCCAGACAGCGGTACCGGCGAGTCTTTGCGTCATCGTGACATTTAAGGGAACAGGACGGGATCTGTCCTCTGCCGACCGGGCTGATGCAGATGGCGCGTCTCTGTTCCCTGGGCGGGCGGCCCAGGGCAGGGACGTCCTCTGCAGCGGCTCCCAACCGCCGCTCGCTCCCTGGAGGGCGGGCCAGCGGGAGGTCGGGCGGAGCCACAGCTGGGGCCTGTCGCGCAGCGAACGTTCGTCTCCTTCCTCCTGCCCCAGTTTCTGAGGGAATAGGAGTAAATATCATTACTATAAGAATAAGTATCATTACTATAGGAATAAGTATCATT
>NW_006435787.1:1177815-1179526 GCF_000325575.1 Pteropus alecto
CGCTTCTCGGCAAAGCTTCATTACGGGAAGTGGGCGTCTGCCCAGGGCGGGCTCGGTGGGTCCCACGGGGCCCCCTCTTCGACCCTCGGTGGGCGGTGGGGAAGCCGGGCTTGCCCGTGGGGAGAGACCGCCCCAGATGCCGAGGCGGGGCGGCCCCCGCGCTCCGGCCACGTCGCCGTTGAGTTGGAGAGCTGGGTACTGGCGCGTGCGACGCGGCCCTCCCACGGTCAGAGCGAGACCGTTATGTGGGAACTGACTGGGATGCACCTCGAAGTCCGTCTCACAAGGTGATTATAAAAGGCTCCACCCGCCAGCCGCGATCACCCGGCTAACGTGGCAACCGTCACTCACAGAAAAGAGAGGCTTCCGTAACCGAGGCTCCGTCGAGGGTCCGGCCGCACGGAGAGCACGTGCACGGGGCCCCTCTGCCTCCGGCCACGGGGACGTCCCCGTGCAGTGACTTTAGAGACCAAGCCCGCATGTGGGTGACGGTGACGCGGTGCCCGTGCTGGACATTCGGGCACGGCCGGCCAGGCCGCCCGCAGACACGGCCGTAGTCGGTGCTTCTTTGCAGCCACCTGCTGTCTTTGGCTCAGGTTTTTTGGGTGCAGTGATTTGTTTTTTTCCTTGTTTACTGATGAAACCTCTGAGTTTTCACTCGGCGCTCTGGTCCACCGCCCGATTTAATCCTTACACCGGGGCCCGTTGTCACGCGCTCCTTCAGGTCCGCTGGCGTGGACTGGCGCCGACGGAGAGGGCTGACTGGGTCTCTCTAGGGACGGCCTTTCGGGACGGTCAGTGGTGACGCTCCTCAGCTCGCTGCCGCCCGCATGGCCCGTGCGGTTCCAGTGACGTGTGGGCAGGAAGCGGCCTCACGCGCAGTCCCGTGGCCACGTGCGTTTGAGAAGCACCGGGTGACGTGGCACTCGGCGGGTCTCTGCCGCAGCTCCGAGATGCTGTCGTCTGCGGACGTCGGCTTAAAGTGACGACGGTGTGGGAAAGACGCAGCATTTTCTGCAAACTTTTTGACCAAAGAATCCTCCTCTCTGTGCGGCACCTGCGTTCTGTGGGACGCGCTTTACGACATGCTGGTCCACACGTGAGGAGTCGGAGGGCCACGGGAGAGAGGGCGTTGAGGCGGCGTCCTAGGCGGCATTCGTGGGTGGCGTTAGTAGGCGTCCTGAGGGACGAGGGCCACTCTGCAGGCCGGAGGAGACGCCCCTGGGCCGCGCGGAAGGAGTCGGGGCCGAGGCTGCGAAGCGTCACGCTGAGTTAAAGGCCCCGTCGGCAAAGCGCTGGGAGTTGTAAACGGGTTTGTTTTCTCTCTCTGGAAACATTGCAGACGTGTCCGAATGGGAGTGCCGGGGCCCCCTACCTGGCCACCCGCCTGGGCCACACGCTGCTGAAACTCTCGGCCTTCCGCCTGCCCAAGCCACTTTCGGTTCAGTCATTCGTTTAAAAAACCCAGAGCTCGAGGCCTTTAGGAAGACAGCCACGTGGGAACTCGGAATAAAGAGGGTTCGACCCCGGCCGCGGTCGCCGCATGGCACGTTCCGCCGCTCGGCCCTCTTCACGCGCAGGTGGAAAACCGCTTGTCCGTTCCGTGCGACCGCATCGCCGTGTCACACGGGAACAGAAGCGAGCACCGCTCTGTGTCTGGCACCGGCTGTGCTGGTGGAAGGCGCCTGGGCCCGAGAGCGGTGGCCTCAGG
>NW_006435787.1:1180595-1182806 GCF_000325575.1 Pteropus alecto
CTGGCGTGGACTGGCGCCGACGGAGAGGGCTGACTGGGTCTCTCTAGGGACGGCCTTTCGGGACGGTCAGTGGTGACGCTCCTCAGCTCGCTGCCGCCCGCATGGCCCGTGCGGTTCCAGTGACGTGTGGGCAGGAAGCGGCCTCACGCGCAGTCCCGTGGCCACGTGCGTTTGAGAAGCACCGGGTGACGTGGCACTCGGCGGGTCTCTGCCGCAGCTCCGAGATGCTGTCGTCTGCGGACGTCGGCTTAAAGTGACGACGGTGTGGGAAAGACGCAGCATTTTCTGCAAACTTTTTGACCAAAGAATCCTCCTCTCTGTGCGGCACCTGCGTTCTGTGGGACGCGCTTTACGACATGCTGGTCCACACGTGAGGAGTCGGAGGGCCACGGGAGAGAGGGCGTTGAGGCGGCGTCCTAGGCGGCATTCGTGGGTGGCGTTAGTAGGCGTCCTGAGGGACGAGGGCCACTCTGCAGGCCGGAGGAGACGCCCCTGGGCCGCGCGGAAGGAGTCGGGGCCGAGGCTGCGAAGCGTCACGCTGAGTTAAAGGCCCCGTCGGCAAAGCGCTGGGAGTTGTAAACGGGTTTGTTTTCTCTCTCTGGAAACATTGCAGACGTGTCCGAATGGGAGTGCCGGGGCCCCCTACCTGGCCACCCGCCTGGGCCACACGCTGCTGAAACTCTCGGCCTTCCGCCTGCCCGAGTACTTGCTGGTGCCGAGTGAGAAACCAAGGTGGGTTCAAGCTTGTGGCAGGATTACTTTGCAAATCCGATTGTTTCAGATGCTGATGTTCTGAGACAGGTAAGTAACCGTGACCTTGGTGCTCGTGAAAATCCCAAAGAAATGCTATGGCCTCAGGGGACCCTTTACCTCTGGCCTCTGCTCTCCAGAAGCGCCCTGCCCCTGGTGGGAACGCGACGAGGCCGTTGGAGGCTGGCCCGGGGTTACAGTTCCTCGTCACCCCGACATCCGGCAGCTCCCTCCTACCTGACGCCTGGCCCCCGGGACCTCGGCCTCTCTCCCGCGGCAGCCTCTTTATGTCTCGGAGCGAATCAGAGTCTGTGCTTTGTGCAGCCAGGAGTTCGTGTGCCCAGGACCTGGAGTAGCGCCTGGCACATCAGAGTCACTCGGTGTCCCCCGCGAACGACCGAGCGAGACGGAGCCGGGCGGGACACGCCCCTGAGCCTTTGCCTTTGCCGCAGGGGCGGAAGCTTCTTCCTGGATCTGCACGTGTTATATGTGCCTTTATTTCTAATGTCAAATATTTTTGGAAGCTTCATAGGTGCCGGGTACGACACAGCCCACGGGATATGGAGATAAAAGATATTTCCCACCCAGGGGAAACTCGGGGCTGCACGAAAGAGAAACTATCCAATAGGCCATTAAAGCCCGTGTGGCCTTCCATAAATCTGGAAACGCAGGGCGCGTGAGAAGGACATGCACCCCGACTCAAGGGAACGGGGGTGTCCGCAGCGAAGATTGGGGGGCAGGAGTGGGGAGGACGAAACGGGCCACACGGGGGGCTCGGAACAGCGCGGCACCGAGCCATTCGGAACAGCCGATCTGTAGGAGAAACAGTGGGGGTGCCGGTGACCCCGCCCCCCGCCCGCGTTTCCTAGCAGGATGGTGACTCCGGGCCGCACGTGCCGTCACGCGAAAGCCTCGCCAGGCCCTCGGAAGCGGCGCCCTGCCCGGGGGCCACCTCGGGGCCCGGCCGCTGTCGCCGTGTGTGCCGCGGGGCAGCCAGGGCGAGCGTGTCTGGGCGCCGCTCACACCACGCTTCCTGTCTCAGGCTCGGAGGCTGGTCCTTCGGCGAGCGACTCCCAGACCCCGCTCCAGGTGCGAACTCGAGCACGTCAGGCCCCAGGACGCGGGCGAAGGTAACGGTTTGCTCTTTAATTTTCTTCCCGTGTTGGAAAGCGTTTAGGGAAACTCCGTATCCAAATGGATGTGTGGGCGCGGGAGGAACCACAGCAAATCCCAGCGTTTGTCACCGCGAAGTAACCGCGGTGACACATGAACGTGCCCTTGAAAGAGAGAACAAATCATTTCCTTTAGACTCCGTAGCAAACGGGTCACTGTTTTTTTTTTTTTGTGAAGATCAGGTTCGCCTAATAGACCTGCAGCAAATGAGAAGGCCATCTGCTTTAAAGACTCTGATTCGCAGGCAGCTGTGTCCCTGGTGGCCGGGGCTGGGGGGCTGCGGGAGTG
>NW_006435787.1:1183074-1190995 GCF_000325575.1 Pteropus alecto
GTGGGGACTGGGGGAGTGGGGGTGCTCCCCCAGCAGGCTCTGACGTGCCTCTCCCTCCAGGTTGGGGCCCAGAGCCACCGCGGGAGGCAGGAACTCCGCGGGGCCCCTTGGGGGCCTGGGTTTTGGCCCCAAGGGTCCTGTTAGTCCTGTTAGATCGAGAGATCGGGGCGGGGCTTCAGCTGGGGGCAGGGTGGGCTGAAGGACAGGCCTTTACCCACGAGGGGACCAACCTGCGGTGCTGAGTCACTCAGGGGTGGTTTCGGGGAGAGATGTCAGCGCAGCCTTGAGCCCAGCAAGGACACAGGACTCTGAGCTTCAGTCCGCAGCGGGGCCGGGGCCGGGGCCGGGGCCGGTGCCGATGCTGACGGAGGGAGAAACTGGGGAGGAGCAGCCTGTGGGCCCGTGGTGACTGATGAAATCAGGTCGGTCTGTGACCCGCGTGAGCCCCACCAGGCGGGCAGCCTCCCTGCTTCGTGGTGGGGACGTCCGTGTCCCTGGAAGCCAGGAAATGCTCGCCAGGATCAGGGCTGGTGTGTGTCCGAGGTTCGCTCAGTGGAATAATGCAGGTGTTTCCCAGGGTCATCCCTGACGGAAATCTTAACGTCCGTACTTCACCGTGGAATCCCTGAAGGACGTTTTAACGGTGGCGTTCACAGTGTAATCCCGATGAAGAGCTTAAGTCGTGGTGCACGTCGCTCAGGATCCCCCGTCAGCCGAGGCGGCTAAAACCTCTTTTCCTTTGCTGGCAACTCAAGAGAGGAGATTTATGGCTCGATATGAAAACATCAAGATTCATAGCTTGATAGAAAAGTAACGGAAATGCACCTGCTGGCTTTCTGAGCGTGTGACGGGGCCGTCACCGGAAGGAAACTGCTCCTTCCCTCTAAGGATGTTTCACTCTGTCCTGACCCCAGACCTTCTCGCTCACCGCGACGGCCGTGCCTGTGCTTTCTGACGTCTGGGGGTCCCGGGCTCAGCGGCGGGGCCCCCGCCCTCTGCTTCCGTGACGTGCGGCTGTGCGTTGGCCTGGCGCCCGCTCCGCATCCTCTGCTTGTACTAACTTCTGTGCTCGCACGTTGGAGGAGGGGCTTCTGCAGTTTCGACGCCGTCGACATTGGAACGCCCAGAGCCGTGGGGCGTTTTTATGAGTTTGACGGAGCCAAGCTGGTGACTCTCCTGGGAGGTGCATGAAGGTGGGGGACAGGCCCTGGGGACGAGACCGCAGGACGGTCGATGAGGTCACACGCTCTCTGGACGCCGGCTCTGCTTCCGGGGGGCCTGGACGGAGGCGTAGCACAGATGTGCTACCCCAGAGGCCGGGGACAGTGGGCGGGCTGGCTTACGGCCGTGACGAGCCTTTCCCTGGACGAGCCGCGGGCCTGGGGCTGACCGGCCACCGGGACCTGCCCGGGCCGGGCCGACGCTCGGGTCCCCCGTGAGGGCACTGTGTTCAGGGGGACCACGGTCCCTTTTGCTCGTGGTGCCGTTTGGCACGCGGGTGCGAGTCGGTGGTGTGGGCCGTCCGGTGAGGGCGTGCGGTGCCCCTGGACCCATGGTCCCCACGGCGCTGCTGGTGGCTGGCGTCGGGTCGAGTTACCGCCTTAACCGTCCCGTCGTGGGTGCCAGCCTTTCCCGTTGGCCTTTGCGGTCTAGTCATCAAAGGTTGTGTGGGTTTCGTAGCCTCTTTGAAGAGAAGGTGGAAATTTGCATAGGAATAGGCTTAACGTGCACAAGGTCACGATGTCGTAGGAGGTGTTTCATGGGACCTGTGTGGTCGGTTCATTCACGCCTGAGCGTTTAGCTGTTTAATCAAAACACCCTCTGGAGTGTGTGCTTCACACGGAGGGGCCGAAGGCCTGTCCCCGCCGGCCCTTGGCGGGCGATCTGTTCTCAGACGGAGCCGCCTGTGCGGGAGCCGCCTGTGCGGGAACACGCCGAGTGATGTTTTCCTTACGGCTTCTTAGCTGCTCTCCTGAGACTCTGCCCCACGCTTTCCTGCGTGAAGGGTCCGTTCTGAGGTGTCACACGCCGAATGATGTTTTCCTTATGGCTTCTTAGCTGCTCTCCTGAGAAACTCTGCCCCACGCTTTCCTGCGTGAAGGGTCCGTTCTGAGGTGTCACCATGTGCTCCCAAAAAACTGCCTTCTTCAGTTACTGGGTTTTATCATATCCCGACTTACAGGCCAGCCAGGCAGGAAACCCCAGCGCACAGACGAGAGAGAGAGAGAGAGAGAGAGAGAGAGAGAGAGAGAGAGAGAGAGGGAGAGAGAGAGAGAGAGAGACAGAGAGACAGAGAGACAGAGAGACAGAGAGACAGAGAGAAAAAAAACTTCCTTTGAACCCCGCTAAGTCCTTAATGTTAATTTTAAGATCACCCGAAATGATACATTGCTCATTTAAAGAACTGGCAAAATTTCTCCCACGTAAAGGCCAGTGCATAGAAAAACTGAACGTTTAAGAGCAACTCGTTCCTTGAGACTCTGTCGGTCCTTTGCCAGGTGGACAGTAAGGAGCAGAGGGACACGCGAGTGGTCTGCTGGCCCCTGCGTGGTCACACTCGGGGGGGCGTCACACTCAGGGGGGCGTCACACTTGGGGGCGTCACACTCGGGGAGCGTCACATTCATCTGCGAACCTGAGTTCACACCTGTATCTCAGAGACTCACACTCGTCCGCGGGTCTGAGCTCACATCCGAATCTCAGAGGTCTTTGTCACACAATTGCACTCTCAGATCAACGCAGGCTCAGCCCCGGGCACCGGCTCCGCCCGGCCCTGGGGTCCGTGGACAGTGGGCCCCGGTAGGGCGGGGGGCACCTCCTGGGTGCACGCACGAAGGCTTGGCGGGGACCCTCTGCGGACTTGGGGAGCGTTTGAAGGCGGGGTGACGCATGGGGGCTCCCACGGCCTCGGCTGGGCCTGTGCTGGGTCACTTAGTGGAGCGGGGGAGGGTGAGAAAGAACCGTGGGGCGCGTCCTGTGGGACACAGCGCGTTCTGTGGGCACGGGCGCTGGCGTGTTTCCCAGCGTTTCCCGTGAGCACAGCATCGCTACACGGGGCCCCGGCCAGAGACCGAGCGGTCACCCTGTGGCGAGGCGGGCTTGCGGCAGAGGGCAGGGCACTGGGGACCGGGTCTGTCTTCGCGTGACTGTGACACGTCGAGCAGGCCCAACCTTCCCTCTCTGGGCAGCAGCTCTGGCTGCAGAGGCTTCTGTGTCGCAGAAGGTGGCGTCGTCCAGAGAGATGAGCCACCGGTCAGTCACACGGAGACCGGAACTTGCAGTCAACTCACTGCACTTCCTGACGACACCCGCCGGCCCTCCCAACCGACCGTCTAATGTTAAAAGTTTTCCTTCAAATAATGATATTTTGAAATACAGAGTCCGATGGTTCGATGAGCACTTTTTCTGCTGCTGTGGTCTTGCTGTGACCGCCGTCTGCCTGTCCCCCTCCCCGTCCCCTCCCGGCGAGCACGCCTCTGTCCTCCGCGCTCGGCAAACGGTCCCTTCAACTTATTTTGAGAAATAATGTTCCATGCTCAGTTATTAATTTGAAAGTAATCTTTTTTTTCTTTTCTTTTTTCTTTTTTTAAAATCATTTTCTCCACTTTTCATTTGCAGGTCAAATTTCATTAGCTTCCCAACTGAGAAAGAAAGAAATGATGGGCTTAGGTTCTTTTTTCTCCGTGAGAACATAATTATAGAGCAACATTCACATTTGTTCTGGGGGAAATTAATCTATTTTTAGCTGTAAATTGCATGCTTGAGATATGACTGAAATGAGCAGACTGGAATTTACCGCTCGCTGTCAGCCGGGCGGGGACGCGGGGACACGGCTGTGCCCAGGTGCCACTCGAGTCCACGGGCGGCGTGTCCCTCGTTTCTGGGAGCGGCGGACGGGCCGGTTTGGCACGGACTCTGTGAGCGCCACTCACCTGTCTTTCTTTTTCAGGTGTGGTATAATCAGAAGGGCTTTCACTCCCTGCCGTCCTACTTAAATCACCTGAACAACCTGATTTTGTGGAGGCTCTTGCCCCCCGCCGCGGACTGGAGACAATACGGTAATGGCGTTTCTCACGCACTGTGACTCACGACTTTCAAAACACGTTGTCCTTAAAAGCGAGCGAAGCGGAAGGAATTCTGAGTAGGTCGCCAGTGGCGAGACGGTTTCTCCCGGGCGGCCGGCCCGTGTCCCATGCGGACAAAGTCGTGGGCCCTGTTTGTCCTCGTTTGTGTCACGAGATGGTTTTACCGTCTGGACATCGTGACCTGATCTGTCTGAGGGAGGGAACGAGGTGACTCGAGAGTCCTCTGCTGGTGACGTCCAGGCAGAAGCGAGAACGGCTCTGTCCTTCAGGGCCCGGCCCTGCGGGGCAGTGCGGGGGACACCGCGGACCCGCGGTTCTGGGGACGCACCCCGGCATTTGTTTCCTGCCGGGCGCTCAGCCCGTCAGCTACCTGTGTCGATCGCGGGGTCTCTACCCGTGCTTTTTCCTTTGGTAAATGACACAGGCTCGTTTCTGGAGTGCGAGGCGCATCGATTGGCTTGAGGAGATGGTCTGCGATTCACTTAGGTGGGATAAGTCGTAACTTTTCAAGTCCATTGTTTCTAAAACAAAAAAAAAAGGAAAGAAAGAAAACAGAGGTGTACGCGCCAACAGGGCTCGTCTGTTTATGCACAAAACGTCTTTGTCGAAGCATCGGTTCACGCGGAAACATGGTAGCCGGTGCCCGCGACGTGCTCCAGCCTTATCTCATTCTTCCATATGTGTTTTCCCTTCGCCACCGTTTTAAAAATAAGACAGATTCAAGTATTTGTGCTGGTGTAAGTATTTCGGAATAATAGATACAACTGAAAAACATTAAAAACGCGCACACCCAAGGAAAGCTCAGAGCTCGGAGTCCTGCGGGCAAGGCCGGCGGAGCGATGCTTCCAGCATCTGAAATGCGCGGGGCCCCGTGTGCGGCGACACCCGCGGTCTCGTTCAGTGTTCCCGCCAGCATCGTGAGGCGGGCCGCGCTGGCCCACTTTGCTGAGCAGAAGACTGAGGTTCAGAGACGTCGCCCACCGGCCGTGGCTCTGAGCAAGCTGGGCGGCGGGCCGTGACCTGACCCTGGGTCCAGCTGACGACGAAGCCTCTCTTTCCTGCTCCACCTGGGCGGTCACTTGTGGCGAGCACGCTCCGTGGCGCGGTCGCTAACTCTGGGCCTGGGGCAGGGGCACGCGTTCGACTGGTGTTGGGGGCGGTGGCAGGAGGGACCCCTAGGACCTCACCGTGAAGGAGAGCGTGAGGCTTGGGCTTCGGCGTCTCGTCTGAGGCTGGACTCTGCCCGAGCTGAGGACAGAGCGAGGACGGCGTTCGCTTGATGGGCAGTAGGCGGCCTTATAATGTTTGAGGGTGGGGACGACACGATCTGGGCTGTAGAGAAAGAATCGTCTGGAGCCACGTGGTAACGGGAGGGGGCCGGTCGCAATCCAGTGACCCAGTGGCGCTCACAGCTTGGCGGCGGCCCAGGTGCGGCTGGGCGGATCCGGAGAGAAATACCGCCGAGCATGGCTGGTGGGAGAGGCGGCGATGCTGGGGGCGGGGAAGAGTGACCTAGAAATCAGAGTTTAAGAATGAACGACGCATTGGTCAGTACTGATGACGTAAGAAATAAGTCAAGAGAAAGAGGCCTTTTCAAGGAAGGGGACCGTGGTCGGCGCACTCGCGGAGACGAAAATGTGCCGCAGGTTCGGAAAACTGGACAGACGAGTCAGCGGCGCGGTCGCGACGGGAACCGGAGGTCGCTCTGCTCCCCCGGTCTCCTGGGGTCCGGGTTCCTCCCGCCGGTCCTCAGCAGCGTCCCACTGCGGCTTTCAGGGACCATTCCTGCGGGTCTTACTTACCCCGCGCTGGAGACACCGACAAGCCCCTCCCCTTTCCCCGCCCATCACGACGCGTGGCGGAGGAAGCAGAGTAGCTGCAATTAAGTTAAAGTACATTAAACCTGGAAGCAGAAAGAGAAGTGGCTCGTCACCCCCAAGGGACCCGCAGCGAGATACTAGCAAAGGTCTGAGGGCCAGGAGGCAGCGGAGGGCGCCCGCCAAGTGCGAAAGAAAAACAGTGCCAGCCGAGAATTTCGTATTTGCCAAAACTGACCTTCGAAAATGAGGAAGAAGCTAAGACATTTCCAGGTAAACAAAAGCAGGGATTTTTGCGGGCAGCGACCTGCCCTGTAGGACATGCTGACGGAGTCCTTCGGGCTGAAATTCAAGGACGCCACACGGCAGCTCGCACCGCGCGGGAGCGTAAGGTTCTCTGGCTAAGGGGAAGAGGGCGGTACAGGTACAAAGACGATGTCATTGCAGGGCGACTCTGCTTCTCATTCCTCTGCCGGATTTGCAGGCAGAAGCGTGAGACGTATTATAAATCTGCGTTAGTGGATGTGATAGATGAGGACGTAATTTGTGATGTCGGCCACACGTAGTGGAGCCGAGGAGCAGAGGTCCGCGTGTGGCCGTGACACATTCTGCAGAGGCCGCCGGCAGGGCCGGGCACCCTCGCTCCACGGCTCCGGGCCAGCAGGAGTCAGGTCAGGGAGACAGGCGGGTCTCTGGGTCCACGCAGGCAAGGGGTCGAGGCCACACCACTCAGGTTACGACGAATGTGCAAGTCAAGCCGGGGGCCCGGACACCGCCCAGCAGGCCTTCAGCACACGTGCGAGAGCCTGGGCGTGAACGTCTGGACAGCACCAATTCACAATCGAAGGACGGTTCTGGAGAACGGTGTGGGGACCTGGGGGACGGCAGCTCCCAGCACGGCTTCCGCGGTGGGAGAGCTCGCCTCGGCCTCGGCCCGGGGCTGGGCCCACGAGGGGGGAGGTGGCGGCCAGTGTCCACGCACAGGCCGCGCACTCCGCGCCCAATGTTTGCAGCAGCCAACAGGAAAGGGAGGGGTGGTCAGTCTCAAGTTGACAGTGAGATGCCACAGAGGTGGCCGCCGGAAGCTACGGCGTTCCGGATGCCGTACTGGCTGGAGTTTGCTGGGGGGGGCACAGCCCCCGCGATGTCACGAGCAGCCTTCGGGATGAAATCCTTTGAATGAGAAGTTGATGACGGTTTCTCCACACTGGCTGCCGGCGTCACACTGATGCGCAGGCTCCAAGAAGAGGAGGAAAGAAAAGAAATCGCAAAACACAACGGGGCCCGCGGGACGGCTCCGTTTCCGCCTGGACCACGCGGCCGGAGGCGGCTTCTGAGTGTCGGCCTGGTCCCCGTCCAATTATCCCCTTTGCATTTTGTTATTCAGCCTTTCTGGGCCCGTTTTCCTCCCGTGACGTACGGGTAGCACGTTACTTAGGCCACGGGGAAGCTCGAAGGACGGGACGATCGAATGCGCTCAGGTGTCAGCACGGGGCCTGTCGCAGGATACGCATCCGGTGGCTGCTGGGTCCGTGTGGCGGTGGCGACGGCAGAGGCACGGCACGAGCGGTGTGTGTGTCTGTGTGTATGTGTCTGTGTGTGTGTCTGTGTGTGCGTGTCTGCGTGTGTGTCTGTGTGTGCGTGTCTGCGTGTGTGTCTGTGTGTGCGTGTCTGCGTGTGTGTCTGTGTGTGCGTGTCTGTGTGTACGTGTGCGTGCATGTGTGTGCTGGGTGGGCCGCTGGGATCGCCACCCCTGGGCGCCGGTGGGAGGCACTGCATGGGCTCAGAAGCCTGCACCGCGGGCCGTCGTGACCGCGGAGGGGGCTCGCGGCTCACTTTCCGATTTGTCTGTCACAGGGATCACGCTCTACAGCCACCCGTACGGAGGGGCCTTCCTGGACGAGGACAAGATGTGAGTTGCGGGGGCGGGTGGGCAGGCTGGAGGGAGGCCCTGAGCCCCTTGGGGGCGTCCGCTCCTGCACGTGCCCCGAGCGGGGACGGCGCGTGCGGAGCGTGGGGA
>NW_006435787.1:1192102-1197367 GCF_000325575.1 Pteropus alecto
ACCCCAGCAGGAGGCGGGATGGGGGTGTGTGCGGTGCCACCAGCTCCGTGCGTCCTGGCCGGTCTCCCTTGTCCCCACACGGACCCGGAGGTGCAGGGAGCCCAGAAACTGTCTCAGGAGCTGCCCCCAAGCACGCGGCCGGCAGAGAGGGGCTGCTTAACGCTTGAGACCCGGAGGGACAAGGGCGCGGACAGGTGAACAGCCTCACGTGAGACGGGGCGGCGGGGGACGCCCAGGAGCCTGGGAACATCGCTGTTTACACTGGGAAAAGGAGAGGCTTAGCACCAGCAAGGAGGCAATGGCACCTAGAAACGTCAGAAAGAAGAGCTTAGCTCGTACAAATCCGAAACCCTGCGGACACATCGGGTCCTGTTTGGTGCCAAAGGACAGTGACGCTGAGGTCACAGAAGCCTCTTTGGCATCTTGGAGAGTTCGTGCGGCGCGGGGGAGGGGCCCGTTTTCAAAGGGAGGAAAAACTAGGACTCTGCAATCAACGGGAACAGTACACAGTGTCCAGCGAATTCTAAACTCGATGGAAAGATACTGTGTTTCGGTGAGAGTGGGGATAGTTAAAGGCCACCACAGGTTTCGCTAAAAAATAAATTACGCGTTGAATATTTTTCTTAAAAAAAAAAGGGAGCCTGGAGCCGCCAGCACGGTGACCGGAGCCAAGTCTGACGGTAGCTAATAAACACGCGGTGAGGAGCCCGATGGCTGCGCAGCCGCTGACACCTCTGTCAGCCGCACCGTGGGGCGTCGCTGCCGTCTGCTCTCCCTTCCGCTTGGCCGAAGCTGAGATCCGCTGTCCAGATATTTAAGTGACGTGGCCCACACGGCACCTGCTTTGTGCCCAGGCGGGATCGTGCAGGAGGGAGGAGTTGGGGTGAGGTCGGCGTGAGCTCGTGGTCCGGCTCCTCTCTGCGGCACTGACGGACAAGAAGCCGTGACCCGCCTCTTCGGTGCTGAGTTCAGTGTCATTATCAACGAGAGCGTCAGCGTCTGGCGTGGCCCCCGTCTGAGAGCCGCGGCTCTTCCCCTCGCTGCCTCGAAGCGCAAATGTTTTGTTTTCGCGTCCACGTGACGAGGCAGATCGTATGATTTCGTGCGTCACACTGCACATTCGTTACATTTCCTGACGTACGAGGTGTGTCTCCTGACGCAGGGGCACATTGTAACGTCACAGCTTTCCCGTGGGGACGAACTGTACTCAGGTAATAGCTGTCTGGAGGGCTGAGTCCCCCGGCACCCCTCGAAGTCCCATGCTTTTCAGAGCTGGTGGACACAGTAAGGCAACCCCAGGCATCAGGTGGAGCCATTAAGTCACTCTGAAAAGCGTGACGACAAGTCTGCTGTGGGTGGCAGACGGCACGTGGGAACAGACTGGGCTTTGCGAGAGGAGCTGTGATTTAGAGTAAGTTGCTCCTCTGCTACTGGGGACCTAATTGAGGTGCCCGAGTCCTTTCGTGGGCACAGGGGGGTGGGGACAGAGAGAGCCTGAGGGGTTGACGCCCCGCTCGAGGGCGCAGAGGAGGGAAGGAGAGAGGCGTTCTCATTTCGGGGATCTCCTGGGGGGTTTCTTAGGTCTGGATGTCATTAGAAAAGGGGGTGGCACCCCCTACCACCCAACTCTGGGGCCACACGAGAGGGGGCGAACCCCGTTTTCTGCCTCACCTGCTCCGTGGCTGTGGGACTCTCTTCGGGCCAGTTAACTTGCTGATCCCTTTGTCCATTTGTACAGCGGGAGCCTAGCACCTGCCTGCAGGTCGTGGAGCGTGGGGGGCCTGAGGGCCCCGTGGGGCGTGCGGCTTGGCTGGAGGGGGCGTGTTCCGTTTCTGTCGGCACGCTCCGTTTTCGCACAGGGCTCTGCAGCTTTCCGCACTCTTGACAGCGTTTGGTTCTCACTGACGAGCAGGTGTTACTCCCGCTTTACCGATGGTGATCGGAGCACAGAGCTGGCCCAGACGTGCGCCTCTGGGCGGAGACGGTGGGGTCGTTGCTGACGCCGTCACGGTGGTGGGCTGCAGGTCCAGGCCCACGCCTGACGTGACCCAGCTCTCGAGCCTGCCCAGGGGTGCGGGGCCCCCCGAAGCCCCAGAAAATGATTCCCTACCTGAAGGAAAACGGCCAGGCCGGAAAAATGCCCCCTATGACGCAGCGCGTCAATGGACGTCACGGGAAGATAAACACGCGTCTCCACCCGCCTTCCAGGTACGCGACGCTCCCGTGGATGTATCTGACATCCAGAATCTTCTCCAGCCCGGACATGGCCTTCATCTCGTATGTCTCGCTGAACTTCATCTTTGGCCTCTGCACCATGCTGATGACCACCATGTCCCGGCTGCTGGCCATCCTCTCCAAGGCTCAGGTCAGTGGCTGCAGCCGGGCGTCTCCGGGGCCCCTGCGGACGAGCCTGTTCTGTTGCTTTTCTGACCGGAGCTGGGTGGCGGCGAGCTGGCGTCTGTCTGTAACCTCCGGGAGACGCCGCCGTGTTCGACGGACGTCCGTGCCTGGTGGCGGCTGGTGAGGGGCATGCAGGCAGCCTCACGGACACGCTCGCTGTGCCCCCGTGTGTCGATGTGTGGGCGACGGGCCCAGGCGTCGTGGGGGGGGGCGGTCGCTCATGGGGACTGGAGCTGTAGGGCAGGATCGGTGCAGTGCTGACCGCAGTCCCAGACCATGGCCGGTCCAGGCGGCTTTACCAACGCTGCCTCCCGTGTCCCCTGGGACACTCCGGAACACTGGGGACGCAGGGCCGTCCTGGAGGGTGGACTGGCCGGTCCGTGTGGCCTTGTCACTGCCACCTCCCTGTGACCCCTGGGACTCTCCGGAGCTCTGGGACGCAGGGCCGTCCCGGGGGGGCGGGGCTGGCGAGTGCACTGCCTCCCTCGGGGCCCCTGCAGCCGGCCTTGGGCGTCACCGTGTCCCCTTGCGGGCACCGTGCCCTCCAGGCGTCCGGGTCTGCGGACTGCTGGCTGCTGGCACGTGGCATCCGTCCCCCGCGTTCCTCTCCCCGTGCCCGGGGGCCTGCGCCGGCCGCTGCAGCTTCGCCTGGCCTTGCTGTCCTCAGCTGCCGCGCTCAGCGGGGACGCTGCAAGGCCGCCTCCCCCGGGCCGGGCTCCGCCCCTTCCGTGTGGCTTCCTCTTCTCCGCTCCCGCCGCACGTGACCCGTTTGCTGACTCAGTGTCCTGCCCTCTGCTCGCCCTGGAGCAGACACCGTCGTCCTCGTCACATCTGAAGCCGTTGTCGTTCACGTGTCGCTTCCTTCGCTAACGGCCCTGAGTTACCAGTGAGAGGGAGCCCTTCCCTGCGGACGTCGCTGGCCTGGGGACGTGGCTTTCTGCCAAGCGGGGGCAGCGGGCCCCTCGAGGGCTGGGTGACATCCGTCGGGAATGGCGGTCGGTCAGGGCAGGAACCAAGGCAACGTCAGGCGGCGCCTCCGAGTTCTTCCCGTGTCCGTGTGCAGGAGACGGCGGCCACAGCCGAGCGCCGCTCTCGAGGCCCCGGAGCCTGCCGCCCCAAACCGCACCGGCTGGGGTGCGTCTCCCAGTCAGGGCATCGGTCTGCATCGCAGGGGGCAAGTGGCATTGCCTGCTATGAAACGTAAGGGTGACGGACTCTAAGCAGGCCCTTCAACGTCCACGACACGGCCGTGACGGCGTCGTTAACGTCCAGGACACGGCCGTGACGGCATCATTAACGTCCAGGACACGGCCGTGACGGCGTCGTTAATGTCCAGGACACGGCCGTGACGGCATCGTTAACGTCCAGGACACGGCCGTGACGCCGTCGTTAACGTCCACGACACGGCCGTGGCGCCATCGTTAACGTCCAGGACACGGCCGTGGCGCCGTCGGTGGTGTAATGCTTCTGCTCCTTGAGAGAAGGCTGTCACTTACGTCGCCGTCGGCCTTGAGCACCCGGGGAGAAAGCTGGTCCCACACGAGTCTGGGTCCTACCCTGTCCCCCTAGCCGGCGGCCCCGTGAGTTCTCTAGGAAGGGTGCTTGCAGGGAGGCCGCGGTCTCAGGCCCGCCCGGCCAGGTCAGCCCTGGGATGCTGCTTCCTCCTCGGGGCCTGGGCTGGTCACGGGGGGCAGGGCAGTGAGGGTCCCCAAGCCGGAGGCGCCCACTGGGCTGCGACGCATGTTCTAAAGCTTTGAATCTCGTTGCAAAACAAAACCGATCTCTATAAAGCACCAGATGGTAACGAGAGTAATTAAATTTATAGGGGCTGCTCAATTTTTAAAATATATTCGATTTAAAAATTACGCTGTGCAAACACGCAGCCTGTCCCCTCTCGTTCTGTCTCCACGATTCCGTGCCGTCGGATCTCCCCCCGCCTCCTCCCGCACCGTCTGCCCCGCCACGCCCCTCCGTCTGACAGGCTCGGGGTGACAAGGACGTGTATGTACCGGCCCCTGCACGCGGACTGTCCGCCGGGCGCTTCACACGTCGCGTACGTGCTCACGGTCACAGCTCGTGTGGTCCACTCGTTTAGAACCCACGTCCCCCTGCGGCTGCTGCTCGTACCCGTACGTCGTAGCCCGGGCTGCGGCCCACACGGCAGACCCGTGTCCCTCAGTGCTGGAGGCTGGACCTCCAAGGTGAGGCGCCAGCGGTCAGGCGGAGCCGCTCCAGCGGGCGCGCACGTGGCCACCTTCTCCCCGGGGCCCCACACAACAGACAGGAAGCTCTGATGTCTCTTCCTTTTCGCATAAAGGACACGAACCCCAGTACCAGGGCGCTGCCTCATGCCTTCACCTCCATGTGGCCACCCCGATATCGTCGCACCCCGATATCATCACGGGGGACTTCCACATACGAATTCTTGGGCCGCAAACATTCAGTCCCTTGCATTCCGCCCCCGAGGCCCCCGAATTCACGTTCTCCTCGCCTGAGAAACATGTTCAGTCCACCCCAACAGCCCCGAAACTCTCGGCTCATTGCAGCGTCGACTCTAAAGTCCAAAAAGCCTTGCAGATCTCCACTAAACCGGGCGTGGGTGACTCGGGGTACGAGTCACGCGAGTTCCCCTGCAGCTGTGACCCCATGAACCAGCGAGACACACGCTTCCAAATGCAAGGGCGGGGCAGGTGTGGGGCGCGCATTCTCGTTCTGGGGGTTGAGGCAGGCGTGGGGCGCGCATTCCTATTCTGGGGGGGCAGGGAGGGTCGGGACATGCGTGGGGCGCGCATTCTCGTTCTGGGGGTTGAGGCAGGCGTGGGACGCGCATTCCCGTTCTGGGGGGGCAGGGAGGGTCAGGACATG
>NW_006435787.1:1197558-1201709 GCF_000325575.1 Pteropus alecto
CTGGGCCGGCCCGGGGGAGGGAAGTAGGGGGGTCCCAGATGCGGGGCCAGCGAGGGGGCGCGGGCGATGCAAAGAGCCTCCCGCGTGACTCCTCCCCCTCCGCCCGCACAGAACCTGCAGGACGTCTACGACGCCCTCAAGTGGGCCTTCGCCGTGTTCCCGCAGTTCTGCCTGGGCCAGGGGCTCATCGAGCTCTGCTACAACCAGATCAGACACGACCTGACCCGCGGCTTCGGCGTGGACGCCTACGCGAGCCCCTTCCAGATGAGCTCCTTGGGCTGGCTCTTCGTGCTCCTGGCCGCGCAGGGCACCGTCCTGCTGGTCCTGAGGGTCCTCCTGCACTGGGACCTGGTGCACAGGTCAAGGTGAGTCCTGGCCGGGGCTGGACACCAGCCGGGGGATGTCGAGGGATCGGGCGCTGGCCTGCGAGGTGATCACGCTGTGCCTCTCCCACAGCCCCGGGGCCGGGATCCCCTGACTCGTTTCGGGGTGCGGGATCCTGCGTGGAGAAGATTCTAATTAGGGCCCCTGGAGAAGCGGCTAACAGTTAAAAAGACACACTCTGGATATTTTACGTGGGTCCCGCTCAGTCTCAGAGAGGCTCCCGTTCAGGCACTTTAGGGTGCGTTTCCTGGCCGTGCGGTGCTGGCTCCCACCCACCCGCACGGGCACCTCCGTTCATGGACAGACGCCTAATGACTTGTCACAAGGGGGACAGAAAGGAGGGTGACTTACTCCGCCAGGCACTGACGTCACTCCCTACGGCCGTTTCTGGACCCCAAGTCCGACCGGTCTCTGGAATCCAGATTTCCAGCATCCGGCTGAGTCCGGGATAGAATTCCGAGCGCCTTTCAGACAGAATCGAGCCTGCAGTTTCCTGTCATTAGCTTAATATTTTAAAACTACGATCCCGTTGGGCGGATGTTGGGGTGCTCCACTCTCCTATCGCAGTGGAAGATTTTGTTTGAGGAGGGGGCTTCCGCACGTTCCATCCCCTTTACTCGGTGAAGTGTAAGTTGGACAATGCGCATGTTAGAGACCTGTCTTTCTTCTCCACAGTAAGTGGTCAGTATCCTTTGTCCCTTTTCAACATGAACGTGATAGAGCATGGAATTTAAGCTAATTTGGACACGAGCTGCCTGCCGCCTCCTTACAGGTGGCTGTCACAATGACGGTTTCACCCACTTAACTTCTTTTTAAAATCTAGATCTGAGCAGGTCATTGTCTAGAAGGTGGAGTCCAGGTTCTTGCCAGGCCTCTTGAGGGCACCTGGTGCTCAGTGAAGCGCTCGGTGATGCTCCCTCCAGCCCCAGGGACGACTCTTGCTCTGGTCAGCGGCGTGGACCGGCCTCTCCCATCCCCGCACCTGCCCCTGCCCCTCGCTGTGTCCCCGGGCTGGCGCGGTGCCATGTAACGTCTTTGCCACAGCCCGTCACTGTCAGTCCCCACTACTGACACGTTACTCGCCTCTGCTGGACGCCAGGCGCCCCCGTGCAGTGTGGTGCGCTGCCGTGGCTGAATTGCGGGGGGCGAGGGGAAGGCCCTGCTCTCTGCGTCCGGGACGGGCAGCTCCTGCCTTCTCCAGCGAGGCGGTGTGTCCAGGGCCAGCGCCTGAAGCTGGGCGCCCATGCCCAGTGAGCGGCCCACGTCCCTGCCCCGGCCTCCCCTGCGCAGCCCCCGTCCCCTTCGGTGTTGACTGAGAATCCGGGACCCGTTAGGCCCCGAGCCCGGCTGCACGGCGGTCAGGTTGGGTGGGTTTCGGGGAGTCCTTGCTGTTCTCTCTCCTGGAGTCTGCAGCTGGACTTTGCCCTCTGCACGCCAGGAGCCGGCTGGGCGGTGACAGTCACTGGCCCAGGAGAGACCTTCTCTTCTGATATGAGGCGCGCTGGACCTGGGGAGTCCCCCGGTGCCCTCGGGGCTCTCCCTCTGTGGCCTGGGGCCAGCTGTGTGGGTGTCGGCTGGAAGGTGGCAGAGTGGCACGTTTCGGGGTGCAGTGGGGTGAACCATGTGTTGGATTGTTGTGAGGTGGCCAGTAAGTGGCCTTGGTCGCTTGTCCTCTGCCCACTTGTGCATCTGGAGCCTGAGACCCCCACACACACGTGGCAGACGCCCTGGGGTGCGCCCCAGTGTTATGCAGCTCTAAGGAGAAGAGGCCAGAGCTGCAGACGGAGCGGCTTGGGGTGCAGGCGGCCGGGGTCCCCGCGGGGGCGGGAAGGGCCCCGGGGGGCCGGCATCCCCGAAGGTCGAGGAGCGCGCTTCGGCGTGGGAAAGGTGAGGGCAGCTGTCTAACGGGAAAGCGTAAGATGCGATGCAGCGTCGCGGACGCCGCCGCCTCCCTGGCCGAGCTGGGGCGCCTCGGACGCGCGGCCCCCCGCCTGGCGCTGAGCCCTCCCCGGGGCCCAGTTCTCTCTCGTCTCCGCCGTTCGCTTCTCGCGCTTCTGACCGTCACGTAAGCGGCATCGAACGCTGAGGGCTCCCGAGTGCCCCGCTGTTTTTTCTCGTCATCTGTTTTGGACGCGGAATGAATTATTTGTCCAGTGGCGGTTTCAGGTACCGAAAAAATCACACGGAGGAAGTACTGAGTGGCACCGGGGCTGGAAACGGGTATCTCATTTTGTTTTAGAGAGCTGTTTATCTTAGAATAGCGGGAGACTCGCAGGACACTGCGAAGTTCGTGGAGTCCCCGCATGCCCTTGACGCAGCTGCTCGGGTGGCGCTGTGACGATACGGTCGCACGGTGCCCAGCCGTGCGACGCCCACGAGACCGGGCATCCGAGGCAGCCCTGGCGCGCGGTCTGCGCCCTTCACTTGGCCACCTCGGCGTGTGACGGCGCACAGGGGAGTGGAGATTTACTCGGAGTTAGAATGTGTCAGACTGAAAATCGTAAGGAGGATGAAAATGCGAGTGGCTCGGATGCTGAGCGCGTAGAGTCAGGAATTAAATTCCTGTTCCTCCGACAGACGCTCGTCAGGCCAGCTGTGCAGCCCAGCTGTGAAGCCAGCAGCCCCGTGTCTTTGTGTTGGGTGCTTTCTGTACAGTCCAGTTGATTAAATGACCTATTTGCAAAGATTAACTGGACCGCTTGATCCCTTATAATAATTTTGGGATCGATTCTGTTTCCACGAAGCACAAAGCCTGGGCTGAGTTTGTTTTTGCAGTTGGAAGTGGCTGTAGTTTGGTGTCTGTCCACACACTGTGTTTCAGGAACACGCACGTCCAGGGAGGGATGTCCAGGGAGGACGGGGACTCTGCCGGCCTGTGGTCAGCCCGGCAGACTGGGGCGTGAGCAGAGCGGGGGCTGCGGGGTCTCTGGACGTGACGACCTGTCTGCACAGATGTCTGACCTCTCTGGACTCTGCCGGTCCCCGTCCCAGGCGAGAACTAACTCTGACGTTGCCTTCCCAGGTCCCGCCGTGCCGCCCAGGGCGCAGTCACCTCGTGCAGGGACGCGGACGTGGAGAGAGAGCGCGTCCGGGTGCTGCAGGGAGGGACCGGAGGCGACGTCCTCGTGCTGCACGACCTGCGCAAAAGCTACCGGGGCTTGTGGCGGAGGAGCGCGGCCGTGCGCGGCGTCAGTGTGGGCGTCGCACGGGGCGAGGTAACGTGTTTCCGTTTGCATCCCCGTTCGTGGCGAGCCGCGTGGCTGTCGCTCTTGTGCTGCTCCCAGGCGGCCTGACACCGTGCTGAGGGCGGCTCCCAGCCGCAGGAGCTTCTCTCTGCGGACGCGGCAGGACCGGAGCCGGGGCGGAGCTGCCGCTGGTCCCCCCGCCGGGGACGCTTTGCTGGTCGATGGGGGGCGGGTTCGTGTGGCCGAGGAGCTCTGGTTATTGTTTCGGCCACGGGACGACTTTTTATGGCGTGCAAACCTTCATGAATCCCATGCACCGGGAAACCACTCCCGACTCTTACTGGACGTCAGTGGGCTTTACGTGGCCACCGCGGCCCGTCCGGCAAGCGTGGCTGTGGCGCCGAGCGGTGCACACGCCTTCTGTCCCCACCAACGCCGCGTTCATTCAGCGGAAGTTGCTTCATCCGCCCTGCTGGAGCCGTAGGAACCGGCCCGGTCCGGGCTTGTCTGCGTGAGGGCGTGAGCCGTGGCAGAGCCCGCGGTGACCGAGGGCCTCGCGCCCGCGCCGCCCCAGCTGCAGGG
>NW_006435787.1:1202373-1207824 GCF_000325575.1 Pteropus alecto
GAACGGAGCCGGCAAGACCACCACGTTCAAGATGCTGAGCGGGGACGTCGCCCCGACCTCGGGACACGCTGCCGTCCGGACTCGCACAGGGTAACGTCCAGACTTAGTCGCTTTGCCGCCGCGGCGGTGACGGCCGAGCGCCCGGGGAGCCGTGTGCCTTGAGTCCGTGGACAGACGCCTCGGGGCGTCGTCTGCCTCTAAACGTGCCTCCCATGTCCCGGCCTGTGTCCCACACCTCTAAGCTTCCACTCCGCACTGTGAGGCCCCGGCGTGTACGTGTGTGTGTGCACGTGTGTGCATGCGTGCGTGTGTGTCTGTGTGCATGCATGTGTGTGCATGTATGTGCGTGTGTGCATGCGTGTGTGTGCGTGTGTGCGTGCGAGTGTGCACACTAGAGCGAGCTCACTGAAACACGACGTGCTCTCTGGGCACTGTCACCGTCCTCACACAGGGAAAGCCACGAGCTGGCCACGCGGTCCCCATGGTTCGGTATCTGAGTTCCTACTGAGTTCTCGGTGCCGTGTTTGATCACAAGTCTGTCCACTGACGGGCACAGAGTCATTTTTAAGTAGAGTTGGAAGTAATTTGCTTGAGATTTTTAGATATAAGTTCACATATAGTAACTGAAATAGTTGTTCAAGAATATCACAAGCACCCAGTAACCAGCTAATCCTTTGCACCGACAAACGCTCGCTGTCCGTCCGTGCTGTGTCGGGCGTGGAATCGAGGCTCCTTGGGACTCGTGTTGTTGATTTTCCCTGCGGTCACAGGAGTGAGACGCTGCTTTGTTTGTTTGTTTGGCTGTTTTTTTTTTTTTTCCCCATAACATCTCTATTTGCTCGTACAAATGGACAAAAGAAGCAGAATTTAGAAGGAAACAAAAATGTGGGGTTTATTCCCTCATCCCTGGAAGGCTGGTTCTCTTCTTCCTCATCTCATTTCATCATCCCTAAAGTAATTGGAAAATGAAATTCAAATAGCTGATTTCGAAAGCAAGACTGAATTTGCATCTGCGCCAGTCTGCGAGTCTCATACGATGCTACGGTACCTGTGTAATTAGCTTAATTATGACTAAATCACACTTGCATTAATTATATTTTTGACCTTGATTATTTCTAATGTTAATTGTGCATTGGTATTCAAGGAATTAGATGAGTAATGAGAACACAATGGAATTTTTAACCACTTTGAGAGCCGATGGAAACCTTCCAGCCCACGAAGCTCCTGACAATCTCTGCTGAGCTGAAACTCACCGATCCAGATCGTCACCACCTTAAAGTTTCTTCCCTCTGAGGCCACACAGTGGGAAGAGTGCTCTTTCCTTGTTTAATTTATTAATTTTTAAGAACGCACATCCTCAGACTTGAGAATAAGATATATATGTCTGAAGACTTCGTTCAGAAACTGGCCGTTACAACTTGGTTCGAAGTCACAAGCTCCTGCTTTAACGCCCGAGGCCACAAACTGCGAGCCTGTGGGCCACGAGTCGTACGCATGCCAGCTCGGCCCGCCGCGGGTGACCCCCACCGACCACCCCTCGGCAGAATCCGTGCTTCCCAGCCGGTCACGGTTCCCATGCCACAGGCTGCCGCGCTGTTGAGGTCCAGGTCGACAGCTTGGATCCTGAGAGCATTCGAGTCTGCAGCCCCCTAGATAGAATAAATGACCACCCCCTAGACAGTGGTCATTTTTGTGACTGATTCACCAAGAGCCTGGGGGGCGGGGGCGGGGTCTGAGGTTCAGGGGATAAGTGTCGTGCCTGGAGAGAGAATTCCAGAAAGGGGCAGAGGCTTTGAGCCGAAGTTTCAGACTGTAAAGCTCGTGCTCTCGACCTCCCCCGAATTATTTGAGAGAAACATGGAAGACAGAGAAACAGCGATCCGCAGCGTCGTAGCAGAGCACGTGGAGAAAGGGCTCAGCGAGGCATCATTTCTTTGAAACCAGAGCAAGCATGTAGTTTGCAGTAGATGCTGTTGGATTTATCTTTTCTTAAAAAATCAAATACTTGGAAATGGGCTGTAAAAAAGTACCATTTGCATGACACGCTAAACACAAACTTTTAGCGGAGATGAAAGTTACGATTAAGCAGATAAAAACATCAACGTAGTGACGTGCCATAGGTAGGTGTAAGGAAAACGCATATCTGAAGTAAAACGATACGTCAGCAGGACAATCTCTCGGTCCTGCGGTCAGGAACTTGGGGTGTGAAACACAAAACGTGGGATCTTGCAGAACGCGCACGGTCGGAAAACCGGAAAGAGCCACAGGGATACGTTTGAATGAAGAGAGTTAACGCTTTCCTCGTCCGATGACTAAAGAAGTGTAATGAACATACACACCGTCGTCGTCACAGGAGTTAGGCCGTGTGGGACACGAGGATCCTGACTCAGACACGCATGTGTGAGTGGACCGTATCGAAGGAACCCCGTTCAAACAAGAAACGGACCAACACTGTTAACGTTACTGTCGTTATTCTTGAATTTAAGTTCCGTAAAACGTCGTTTAGACATAGCAAGAGTATTTATACCACTGTCGCTACTAACGTGTTCTTTTTAAATGCGATATGCTTAAAATGCCAGTGGAAATCCATTAAGCGCTTTCGACCGAGGCGGCTCCCGGGGCGTCGAGCTCCCGCGCGCCGGTTCTGTCCTGCGTCAGGCCGGCCGCGGCGAACTTGGCAACGGCCGGCATGGCGACACGGCGCTGCTCGCCCGGGAGGCGGAACGTTCCACTGCGCTGCTGCTTCCCTTCGCAGAGAGGACGTGGCTCTGTCCGCCGCCGGCTCGGCAGGGGTTCGGATCGGCTACTGTCCGCAGCAGGACGCCCTGGACCAGCTGCTGACCGGCTGGGAGCATCTCCGTTACTACTGCAGCCTGCGTGGGGTCCCGACGCCGCGCATCCCCCAGGTAAGGCCCTGGATCCTTTCGCAGAGAGGCCCCTGAGAGCTCGGCCCGCCGGAGCCCTTGGTCCCCACACGGCTCCGTCGCCCCCGAGGAGGAGCCGGCGTCCCGCGAACACAGCGGGGAGGTGTCGTCGGGATGATTGCGCCGGCAGGACCTCGATGGGGCGTGTTTCCCCTCATTTACGTGACGCGCTCAGCACCGGTCGGGGTGACACAGCTGCGTGGCCGGAGTTGAAGCAGCACCCCGTTCGCCCCTTCGCGGCCTGTCTCCTCACCTTCGTGGTCCGTCACTCTGTACTCGGGGACGAAGGCCGGGAATGCCCGGGTCGCAGAGCAGGGTGCACACCTGGTGCGGGCTCGGTGGCAGGCCGGAGGGACGGACGGCTGGCGGCTCCCTGCTGCGTGCCCCCCGCTGGGCTCAGGAGGCCAGGCCCCTGCGCCCGTCTGGGAGAGCAGGGGGCGCAGTGGGAAAGCCAGGGGGCTGCGTTCTCCTTGCCATGTGCCGCGGTCAGCCGAGCGGAGCTGGCCGCCTTGACCGACAGCTCGGGACGTCCCGAGGGGCATGTCACGAGGGGCAGGGGCTCGAGGCGAGTTCTGCCTCGTCTGCACCTCGCCGCAGAGTCAGGGTGCTCTGCGCATTTCGAGATTCCAAACAAGAGGCAGAAGTAAGTGGCTTCTGTGGCTCAGTTTCAGTGAGATCTGTGTGGCGGGGCAGCACCCCGTGTTCGCAGGGGCCAAAACCGACAGGCGTCGCCGGCACGGGCCGTGCGCTGCGTCCTCCGTGCGCCGAGGGCGCCCCACTCCCTTGCTCTTCGAGTGGGGCATGAAAGGGACCCGCCCGCGTCCCTGAGGGGCCCGGCCCTTCGGCACCCCCCAGCTTAGCGGAGCAGAGGCAGCTGGGCCACGGGAGCGGCCACCAAACCCGCTCGTCAGGCTCAGCCTCCAAGACACCGTCCCCTGGTCGGCTCCCGGCTTAGTACCTGATTAAAGAGACAGATGCGTGGCAGGCACCGTAAACTGGCTCCTCTCGTCCCCGAGAAAAACGCAGCCTTCGCGAACGTTCTCGGTCCCCGAGGAAGCCTCGGCGCGTCCTGTCACGGTGTGGTCGCCTCCCGGTGCACGGCCGTCTTTCTGGGTCCTCCCCCGAGAGTTTTAACGGCCATGATCCGACAGACAGGAGCTCTCAGGCTTCCCAGACACCAGCCCTGTCCCCGGGGCGGATCCCGTTCGCGGGACCCGGCTCCGTCCCCCGTTCCTGCGCCGGGGCTGCTGGCCTGGCCCGGGCGGCGAGCGGCTCGTGTCGAGCTCTAACCGGGAGGCTTAAGTATCGTCCTGGTGCTTTTAGAAGTCGTTACTGTTTCCTCATTTTCATTGTTACTATCGTCATTGCAGGTTTGTTCACTCGTCTGTTTCACATGTGTGCGTTCGTTTAAAGCTGTGTTTTATTTAGGTATTTAGATCATTCAATTATTAGCCCATTTTCTTAGAGTTTTTCCTTCTCCGAAATTTGAGTTAAGATATGACCTTGACTAGTTTGGTCACGTGACACTGTCTAAGAAACAAATCCACGTTGACGCCGCTGTGGCCTCAAGAGTTCGATAAATGGCCTGTAGAAGTTTTACACTGTGCAGAGTTGGGTGGACACAGACTGCTCCGGAAGAAGCAGCCCGGCACAGGGGCAGAGCCGGGTGGCGAGGCCGAGCGGGCCCCCCGGGGACGGGCCCTCCCCTCCGGCGTGCGGACCCCACATCTCCGCCCCCGTGAAGCCCCCGGCCTCGGCTCCGTTCTAGTCACCTCCACAGTCACGTCTGCCCCCGTCCTGCTCACGTCGGTGGGACGACCCTCTGGGTCACCCCGGCTCCGGCCTGAGGTTCTGGCCGTCAGTCACTCTGGTGTCGCAGGCACAGAAAACGCAGCTGGGTCCGTGGCGCCCCCATAGGTTCACCCCCGTCGTCCCTGTGTCCCCAGGGGGCTGTGCGTGGGGCGGGGGCAGCGGGAGGAGGGAGCGGGATTCGGGGGGTCTCGGGGAGGGGGGGTCTCAGGGAGGGGGGGATGCAGTCACAGAGGGCCCCTCTCTTCCAGGTTGCTGGGGACCTGGTGAGGCGCCTACACCTGGAAGCCCACGTGGACAAGCCCGTGGCCACCTACAGCGGGGGGACGAAGCGGAAGCTGTCCACGGCCCTCGCGCTGCTGGGGAAGCCCGACCTCCTCCTGCTGGTGAGTAGCGGCCGTGACACGCTGGTGGCACCTGGCCCCTCCCTCTGGGCGGGACCCGGAATCCACAGGGCGGGCTCTGAGGGGACACGCGCCTCCGCCGGTCTGCACGTCCCACGCAGGGTCCAGAGAGTCACTGCAGCCTTCATCGTTGAAAAGGAAGCTCATTTATCAGTAGTCACTTTTACATATTGAGTTGAAGATTCACTGAAGTTTTAACATAAAAACAGTAAAATAACCAGAATTCAGTAATCTGTCCTCCGACACGTCGCTTTCAAGCCCCGGCTCTGACCTCTGACAGTGGGCACGACCCCGCATGGCCCCGCAGATCACAG